>NC_135784.1:48894660-49229660 GCF_051106095.1 Pogona vitticeps | reverse complement strand
CCGATTATAATCTGTCAGGTTCCATCTCCACATGCACTCTAGCCTTCTCCTGCTTTGCTTCATAGCTCACAGCTCCTGGTTAAACCAGGGCGCTGGATGAGCTCTTCAGTGGAGGGGACGTTTAGGAACAATTGTGTTAACAGCCCTGATGGCAGCAGCAAGCCAGCCATCAACCAGAGCCTCAACAGGAGGCTTGAGTCAGATCAGCTGGAATCCCTCTCATGGAATCCTGCAAAGATAACAGCTTTGGAGTAGCAAAGAGCAGGACAAGGGGTAAGGGATGTGAATAATAACCAGCCCAAGAATTCAGCGAGAGAGTCCAAGGATTGCAAATGGACTAAACTCAAGGCTCTTGCTGACAATCTGTTATCTTGTTTTGCAGAGTTAGAGGGCAATGCACAGGGTGCAGTAGAAGCATCTGGGACAATGCAGAATCGGCTGCCATCTGACTCAGATGAGCCAACTGCAGACAGGAGTGCAGAACGCATACTTGAACCACCAGCAAGGAGGGAAGTGCAGAGGCAGGATGCAGCGATGGACATCTGCCCAGATGTGGAGGTGGCATCAATGAGCCATGACATAGTCTTGCCTCAGGGGTCAGGTGAGCTCATTGTCACACCAGACACTGGTACAGCAAAAGTGGTATCACCTTGGGGGTTTGGAGAACAGGGGCAGCCAGGGGTACAGCCAATCGCAAGTATACAGAGAGGGTTGCTGGGTCAGGTGGTTATTCCAGGTCTCAGCACCAGTGTTTGGAGCATGCCTTCCCCTCCAACACCTTTTCACACTCCACTGGGGTAGGTGTATGACCCTACCCGTCTGTGCCAGACACAAGGTATAACTCTGTTCCTCTTAGGTCCCTGACATTCGAGGACTACTCCCTTCCACTTTTTCCAGCCTTGACAGAGCAGATTTAGAAGGATATCTATGTAGACATATTTGAATTGTTGAGCTGAGAGGTAGACGCTAAGGAATTGAAAAAAGGGGGAAAAGAGGGTGAGGTCATTAAAGAGAAACAGTGTTGCAGAAAGCCTGAGTGCTGGTGGGCTAATTGGCTGCCAGGCCTCCTGATTTATTTTGGCATCATAGTAAAGTCCTGCCAATATAAACACAAAAGTTCCATCTGTGGGGGCTACCATGCTAGCTCAAAATGCTTCAAACGGCTACCTCCAAAAGGGCACAATAGGATCAGAATAGTGGCAAAAAGCATGATGGACCTCCAGCTGTGGCTAAAGGGGCCCAGCCCCATTAAAATTAAGGGTGTTGACACAATGATTGGCAAGATACCTGAAGAGAGATGATACAGCATACTTGTTAGACAGTTTTCAGTTCAGTTTTCATATTTCAGTGATAGGAAAGTGTAAGGCCGCCTTTCCAAGAATTTGAAGTCTGTACCGGGAATGGAGGACATCATTAGGGCAAATATAGATAAGGAAGTTAGAGATGTCAGGATATTAAGCCCCTTTTCCCTGCCACCAGTGCCTCATCACCTTTAGGGTTTGTAGGTCCGAAGAAGGTCCTGGGGGAATTTAGACATATTCAACACCTCTCATATCCAGAGGGTGACTTGGTGAACGATGCTATACCTCAGGAGATTTGCTCTGTGCAGTACACGTCATCTGATGATGCATCATCTCATGATTATCACCTGTGGTTTAGGGGCAAAGCTGGCAAAATGTGACATCAAATCAGCATTTCGTCTCCTCTCAGTCCACCCAGATGATTTCAAATTGTTAGGTTTTTCCTTTGATGGAGCCATTACCCATGTCCTCTGCTGCATTCAAACATTTCAGCTCCTTTTTGGGGTGGGAACTTCGGTGCAAGGCGGGGCTAAAGAGTATGGCCCATTATTTAGATGATTTTATTTTTTGTGGTGAAAAGGATTCTGGGCATTGTAGTCTTTTGATGAAGACTTTTCAAAAGTTTGCCCAGGAACTTGGACTCACATTAGTAGAGGAAAAAAACTGAGGTACCAGCTTCAACAATGACATTTTTAGGCATAGAACTGGACACCCAACAGCAATATTGTCAGCTTCTGCCTATCCAAGCTCAAAGAGCTGTGGAGAAGATTGAGGCACATCTCTGGCCTGAAAAAAAGTTACCCTCCAGGAGCTGCAAAAAGTAGTAGGGCCCTTTTTGTGTGTAGGATAGTAGCTCCAGGTAGGGCATCAATACACAGACTATGTGCTGCCATAAGTGGTGTGCACACATAATTTCATAGAACTAGGATTACAGCATTAGGATATAGAACCTGTTGTTAATTTATTTGAATCCCACCACTGACTGGGTGCCTCCACTTGGTTGGATTCGAAAGGGCAGAGAAGAATGCTTTGGCAAGAGTTCAGTGAAATAGCATCTTCAAGAGTGATGGGTGCACCACCAGTTAATTCACTTGGGTGTTAATGACTTGGCCAGGAGGTATGGCAAATCCACTGTGTTAGATATTTTGAGGGACCTTCAGAGGTGGAATGCCAAGTATCCATCATCAAGAGTTGTTTGGTCCACAATAATTCCCCAGCATGTCTGGAGCGCCTGTAGGAAGGCTAATAAAGAAGATTTCAGGGCAGTCATTAACAAATTAGGTTCAGTAACTGGACACCTGGAGATCCGTTTGGACCAGCCAGAACTTTACAGAGGTGGTGGCATTCATTTATTTGACACTGGCTTGGAAGTTTTCTTGAATGATTTACAGAGGGGCCTATGTGCTGAAAATCTCAGCTTGGTGGGGGGAATGGGTCATAGCTAGGCTAGCCCCATTCTATAGCAGGTAGTGCAGAAGGAACTAGGATCGGTGAGTACCCATGGAGTACAATGGAGGTGATAACACATCCAACCTCGAGGTGCTACAGATCATGAGGAAGGATGGGTTGGGGTCCTCCCTGGGCTAAGGACCACCAAAGAGAGAGGGCTTACAGGTCTGGGGGCTGCTTGATCTTTTGCTGGCTGGGGGCATGCTGTCTTAAGGACTGCGTGACAATGGGGCATGGGACTTGCCCATATAAGTTTGGTGAGGGGTCCAGTGACACCTCCAGCACCAAACCTGATCCCACACTACTACAGCCCCCCCCCCAATTATGAGGGCAAAAATATACATGTTATAGTTCATTGAAGTGTGGCCCTAGTTCACCCCATCACCTGTATCTTCTCTTTTAATCCAGGGTGTGAAGACAATGTTTCATCACTGGCTTGCAGGAACAGATGCAGTTCCTTCCATATTTGGCATTTCAGTTCCCCAATCCTTGACTGTTAAGCCATGCTGGCTGAACATCTTCAATGTGGAAGTCCAAAACATGTGGAAGACCAACACTGGTGAACCACCAAAGCAGAATACCCCAAACTTTCTACAGCTTTGGAAGGAAAATCAATATTGGTACTGGAGGACAAGCAGCCTTTCAGGAAAGCTTTTCTGCTGTTGATCCCATTGAAAAGCTTCTGATTAGCTCCTGAGGAGACCCTGTTTTTTTTTTTTAATTCTATTCTAAACCTGTGCCCACCAACCAATGTGATTTTTTTAAAAGAAAGAATGCAATGCCCATGCCAAATATTAGATCATGCATTAAGAAAAATAAAGGAAAATGAGGGCTTGAACATAAAGGTTGCTAAGTGCAAAATTGTTCCACTATAATAATCACATTGTAGGTGTGCATCTATGTTGTAGATAAGTGATTACATTCTACACTGTAACCGTAAAATTGTAATTTTGCAATTACCCTCTACATTGTAGAAGTGCATTCTATACTGTGATTACTTTTTGATTAGGAAACAAAGCCTTCAACCTCTTTTCTAAGAAAGGAGATGATCAATATTTTTTTAATAGACTAGTATTTTCTGGGTGGAGGATTGGAATGGGCGCAAAACTAAGTAAAATGCAAATGAAATTACAGGGAGACTAATTTACAGCTGGGTACTTAGTGTGCTGTTGTAGATATAGAAATGGACTTCCACTCAGAAAACATTCAGTTTTCCAGTTTTGTCATGGAAATTCAGTTGGGATGTGGAACTGGTAAAACCACTCCTTAAATGCCTCATTTACTTTTAAACACTATTAAGTTGCTATACGTCAGCTCCAGCTTGAGAGACACAACAACAATCTATAGCTAGACTAATCTTTAAGAAAATAATGGAAATCAATAATCCTATTTCAAGTGGCAGATGGGCATTGTTAGTGGCTCAGTGTGTTTTAAAAATCTGTCTGTTGAGTACTTTAGCAAAGACTGGAAGAATCGTTGCAAATATAGATTAAACGCATCTGAGGAACTGGCAATGTATAGGGCCACATTCCAGTCCTATGATATGAATGGGTTTTGTAATAAATGTGGTGTTTCAGCACATGGTAATAAATATTTACACTTATTATTCATAGTCCCCAAAGAGGAAAAATAGTTTAAAGGAACAGGTTACTTTTGAAGTTATCGGCCAAACACAACAAACCCCCCAGTGCTCATGTTGATACGAACATTTACATCCTGTGTCTTCACTTCACTAAACTATAGCATGATCTAACTAGCACCCCACGTCTAGATAGTGATGCATCACTAGTGATTTTGAAGAGCTTAGATGAAGCTCAGACTTCAGTAGTCTCCACAATAGATTTGCAATGCAGTTCCACCCATAGTTACACAGCCCCTACTAATCCTATCCAGTTGATCTGTATCTGGGGTGAGGATACCACATGGGCCTATGTAGTGCCCATGAGAAAGACCTCTGTCATGGTTAGGAGGTTTAGTGTGATGTACCTCAATTTTTCCCATATGCTTAAGCAACTGTTAGTAACTGAAGAACAACAGAGGTTAGTCAGATGTTAATAGGGAAAGAACCAACTGCTAGAAACTGGTGGAAACTAGCAGGGAAATGAAGGGGAAAAACTTTTGGGTTGTTTTTTTTTTGTTTGTTTGTTTCAGGTTATTTTGAAGGTACTTTTAGGTAAGCTGGTCCTTCCGGCTTTCATTTCAGTTTTCCTCTTCCGGGTATCTGGTGCTGGACCACGTTAAGTAGCACAGAACCCTCAAATTTACTCAAAAAATCAAGGTCAAAGCGACAGAAAATCATCTACTCCAAAAACAGGCAACACAACAACAATGTCGGAGCTACAAAAAATCATGATAAACCTATGGAGCAGGCACCGTACATCATACCAAATCCTTATCAGAATTATCAGCAGGAAACAGTACAAATGAGAAAGAGAAACATCATCAAATTCTCAGATCTTATCATCACCACTTACCAGATCTATGACCTTCCAAATGGGCAAATTCAAACAAAATACATTTGTTTGTTGCCCTCTATTTTGAAACCCCAAATTTTAGAGTATTTTAGAGTATTTTAGAGGCTGTCTGTAATAAAGTCACAAAAGATTCTGAAAATGAAAGTCCATTTTTCATTTTTTTTCCATTTGAGTTAACCTAAAAAAAAATCACATTCCTAGAAACCACTTTTGTCTAGGTATGTGATCAGAGATCACTGTGGAAAGTATGACTTGTTCACCTCAGATGTGCAGGAGTGAGAAGTTTATGGATAACAAGAAGTACCCAGGCTAGACAGATGTATTACGTCCTTATGCTTTGATGATTACCTCTGCTTTCCTTTGAAATCTGGTTCTGTTATCGGTTTGCTCATTAGTGAGATGCTCTGTTATCATTTTGCCAGTTAATGAAAAGTAAACATTCACACAGTTGGCAGCACCTAGATACGCTTAATGAACCCCCTTTGCTGGGGTGTCAGCATGATAGCTGAGGCTCCAATATTTTGGCCATCTCATGAGAAGAGAGGACTCCCTGGAAAAGACCCTGATGTTGGGAAAGTGTGGGGGCAAGAGGAGAAGGGGACAACAGAGGATGAGATAGTTGGACAGTGTCATTGAAGCTACCAACAGGAATTTCACCCAACTCCAGGAGGCAATGGAAGACAGGAAGGCCTGTGGTGATCTGGTCCATGGGATCATGAAGAGTTGGACACGACTAAAGGACTAAACAGCAACAACATGATACATACAGCTGGAATGCCTTCGTCCCTCAGCCTCAATGTATGCTCAGATCCTAAGAGGTGCTGCAGATTCCATGTATCACCTGTTTGTCATTCTTGCCTCTCAGCATTCTTTAGGGGCTCCCTGCAAGCAGATGGGGCACAACATCTTGACCTACTTTGCTACTTTACTGCTTACAATTTCTGTTCTACTGTCTTTTTAATAAATATTGGACTTTCTGTCCATTGGTGTCTTCATTGTTTCCACAGCCAAAGGAATCAAAGGAATCTTGACAAGATAGCTAGGAAAACAAGGGTTTTTCCATTTCTAGGGAATCAAAGAATTGAGTTCACCTCTGCATTTACTGGGAGAGCATTTCCTTGGAGCAAGCGCCCTTGCACTCATCTTCTGAGTGATAAGGAGGAACATTATCTCAATAGCCTTATGTTTGGAAGGGTTATTTGAATCACAACTGTTTTCTTAAAACCAAAGATATTCCCCGATGCTTTGGAAAAATTTTCTGCTTTTTCAAATGAAGAAGCACGCAGTCATCAATGTTGGGTAAAAAGATTCTTTCTTTACTGAACAACAAAAGGTAATAGGACTTTAACTGAAGAACCTAAGCTAATAGAAATCATAGAAATTAATCAAGCAAACAGCCAACTGTGACATAAAACCACAGACTCACTGTACAATTGAAAACCAGTGTCTCCCAATCAGTTTTAATTTGCTCTCTAAAGCATCATCATTACCATCAGTTGCAGATCTCAGAAATAACACCACCAAAGCTACAAAAATGGCAGTATTAGGAGCAGCATACATACTTCACTGATATTTAACAGATACGTAGTTTTTTGGTTAAAACCTTGCATCTGTTGTATACTACTAGTCAATGTTTTTATGATTTTAATTGACTGTGCCTGGTAGTTTTGAATAATAAACAAACAAACAAACAAACAAACAAACAAACAAACAAACAAACAAACACACACACACACACACACACACACACACACATACATACATACATACATACATACATACATACATACATACATACATACATACATACATACATAAATGCAATCAAGTTGATTCTGACTTATGGCAACCCTTTACAGAATTTTCAAGGGGTGCCCTGTTATTGTGCAGCTTGCCCAAGACCACACAGTATGCCTCTTTTCCCAGGAGGGACAGCAGGAAATCAAACTCCCAAACTCTGGGTCTGGAACAAAAACAAAAACCACTTATAGGGAGTTATCTTTTATCCAGTTTTCCTAAAGACAGACATCATGGATGATGCAACCAGTCACTCATAAATCTGCACCCCCTCATGGTGCTGAGTTTTGAGAAACACATTTTAGAATCAGACATATTCCTTCAAAAACTAGTCCTATCTGAAGTGGAGTAGGAATTATACAAAAAGGATGCATAAATATTCCCAAGGTTTGAAAGTGGAAGGGAATTTCTTTGATTTTAGGGGTATAGTGTTAACTATAATATTTTGCTTCAACCTGAAGAGTTTTCATTTGGGGGAATTACTTAAAGAAGTGATTGGTGCAGCTTGTCGCTGCAATGAGACAGCAGCAGGAGGATGGAGCTCTGTCCCCTGGGCTGAATTCTGACCTGTTTGGGACCCTCCAGGTGGTTAAAACCACCGTGAAGAGGTGGGGAAATGGGGGAGAGGCCTGTTGATCATGGGGGGGATGGTTATTCACATGTGGTCCAGGAACCCCCCCCCCAATCAACCAGTAGGCAGAAACAAGCAGCTGAATTAGCTTGCTTGCAAGTTGTCAGCAGTCGGCAAAAAGAGAAGTGATAAATCAGCCAATTTAACATAATCTCTACCACTGGGGGAGATACAAAATCTTAACTAGACTGCTCTATGACTATCCCTGGATGGAATAATCCCTTTAACAGAAAAAAAGTGTCTCTTAGCCCCACCACTAAATTGAGCTGCGGTGGATCCGGAGAAGGGGAAAGAGACACAAAGAGACACAAAGAAAATAAATTGGACGGTAATTAAACAATTATACTTCAAAGAAGGAAGTTTGGTAATACTTTGGTGTTAAACTTAAGAAATTTTCCTCTTAAAATTATTTTAGCCAAACAATGCTGGGAATTAAACTGTTATGGCTATCTACAGGGATAGAAAAAAGCCCAGAACGTGACTGTGAATACTCAAACTTGGAACTCTGTTTTGACTTTCCTCTTTTTTCCATGAGAACTGGCTAAAACATAGACAATTAACTTTGGAAAGTCTAATACAAACATGAAGTGAATGGGGCTGTCAATTTACGTCAGAGACTGGATTTAAATTACTGTAATCCCAAAGGTAATCAATTTACTAAAGTTGGCTTATTGAAGCAATTATTGATGGAGTTGGACTGACTGCTCTAGGCTATTAGACATATTTTACTTGGAATACAAGTACTTGGCTTCTTGGGGCATAATGCTACAACAAGGGAAATTTTGGGATGAAACAAAATCTACTTTTCAAGCAACCTTAGAAATAGTGAGATCATATAACAAAGACTAGAAATCATAAAGAAAAATTATATTCAACAGGAGACAGGGAATAATGAACAAGTAAATGTGAAGGTGGAGGATGATGTATGCCAACCAAAAGAAGGGCTGGAGGAAAACAGAGGGAAAAATTTAGGAGATTTTATTCTAACCCTAGAGCCAAAGAGAATTTTAAATGTATTAAGGGAACATAATGGGAGAAAATCAGCAGAATTAATTAAAAATAGCCTAGAAGATCTATTGGAGATAGATCAAGTACATAAAGATCTGTTGGAGATAGATCAAGTGTATAAAATGTTTTCAGATGACACAAGGGATGGCAGAATGTTTAGGAAGATTGAAACAAGAATTGGGAAAAGACAAATAAGAGAAGGCGTTACTTAGAAAGATAAAAAAGGGAAAAATATTAAAGTGGCCCTCAATGTTGAAAGTATCTATATACTTAACTTCTGCAATTGTAAAGGAGCATATCTTATATATTTAAAAGGGGAATTAAATTGAAATAAGGCATCATTAACCAGGGTAAATGCATAACATGGTAGTTTTTAAGGTAAATTAAAGATTACTTAATGAATATACTATATAGTAGATATAGTATATAGTATATATCTAGGGGGTGGGACTTTCTGCTTTAAAAGAGTGTGTTCCAGGACCGAGCGCCTAACGGCGCACAAAATTCTCTGATTCTATCTCTGGCCTTAATATGGTAAATAGGAAAGCCAATTAGATTTGCATACGCCTGGGAGGCAGGAAAGTTTTAAGGGTCAGATCATACTTTCGCACTATTAAAGAGCAGGCCGGGTAGGTGGGGCTCGTCAGCCATGGAAGGCAGCCCATCTAGGAGAAGGAAAACTCCGATTTGAAACCTCCACTTCCTTGTGGCTATATCCACTCATGGAAAAGGCTTCAGGAGTTAACCTAGAGGCAAAATCCGGAGCTGGAGTACCGAAGGCAGTTCGGGTCGTTCTGTCAACTCCTGCGATGTTGCTGGAACCAGTCGTATTGGCTCTTGCCTTTCCATTGGACCATTTCAGCAATGTGGAGAGGGGGGATCTGCTGCTTGGGTAGCAGCTTATCCTCCATATTACTTTACCCAGGCTTCATGCTCTGGAGAGGACACTCCTCGATTCAGAGCATGTTACCATAGTCTCTCTAGACTGAAGGATGCCTATGTAAGATATAAAACCACTTCACAGAAAATGTGGAGCTAAAAATGGCTAAACAATTACATAAAGAAAATCTGTATAAAACGCTTTAGATAACATTTATTATGTGTTAGTAACCTACTCAGTTATTATTGGTATAAAATACAAAGTTTGTTGGTTAAATCACCACAAAATTATATAGATTTGGAACTGGAATTACTTTTATTATGTATGTTTCTAGAGGATTTTGAGAATATTGTATACTCTGAGGGCAATATTATGATAGCAGCCAATACTGTATACTAAAATACACACATGAACGGTTTAAATGTTTAAAAATGTATAGATTTTGAAGAGACAACTAAGAAGACACCAAGATGCAAAAACCAGATAATTATAAGCAACCCATGTAACACGATGTTTAACAAGCAGGAATTGAATGTAGATAAATTAATAAAATGTTTTGTTTTATTTTATTTTTTTAAAGAAGTGATTGGTTAGATGTGCAGATTAATTAAAAAATTCATTTAGGTTGATTTACATAGGAAATTAATCAAGTTGCCTTGTGTGAAGTTGTTTTTAAATATTCCTGTTTATTCAAAAAGCAACATATCAACATTTTGTGCAAATTTGTGCCTTTGCACATATGTCAATTAAAAAAAAGTACTAAAGGACACATCTTCCCTTAAGGCTCTGTAAGCATTGCAAGGTGAAGCCAAAAGCTCGTTTGCTGAGTGACAAGTGAATAACAAGAACTGCTACCACTGGTTGCTTCCACCAAGTCCATGTTTTGCTTAACTTTCAGTAATCTAGGTATTTCTAACAGAAGGTAGATCTTTAATTTTTAATTGGTCTCCAGAGCTCTGAATGTTCACAAAACATAAGGGAAACAAAGAGCCATTTAAGACTGTAACCAGCCCAGGGAGACCCAAGACCAAATAATATGTTTCTGATAGTGTTTCCAACAGAAACAGAACAGTGCAGTACATTGTAATATGGGAAGGATCATAGCTTGATGGCAAAGTCCATGCCTTGTTTACAGAAGGTCAGAACAATTGGTGAGTTGGCTGGATAGGTCAGTGCTTTAGGTATCTGGCTGCAGAGCCTGAGGTTGGCAGTTTGATTCCCCACAGTGCCTCCTAGGAAAAGAGTCAGAATGTTTGGCCTTGGGCAAGCTTAGGCACAGTCCCAGAGTGCCCTCAGAGGAAGGGAATGGTAAACTGCTTCTGAGTGTTCTCTGCCTAGAAAACCCTATAAGATGTCACCATAAGTCAAAATTAACTTGAAAGCATACATCATCATCATCATCGCCATCGCCATCACCATCATCAACAATAACAATAACAATAACAATAACAATAACAATAACAATAACAATAACAATAACAACAACAACAACAACAACAACAACAACAACAACAACAACAACAATAATAATAATAATAATAATAATAATAATAATAATAATAATAATAATAATAATAATAATAATAATAATAATAATAATAATAATTGGTATCCAGTTTAACTGATGGAGGTAACAGAAAATATCTCTATGTGATCTTAGAAGGCCACTGCTAGTCAGACTGATCAGTACTGATTCCAAAAGAGAAAATGTGTGGTCTGATAAAAAGTAGTTCTCTATCTTCCATCTATACCTTATTGGATTGCCATTTAAGGTCCTTTCTGTGTGGGTGAAACCCAGAACTTTGCAATACTTACTTACCAAAACCTTTCAGACAGTATGGTCACTGCCCATGTTGACTAGGGCATTCTGGAAGTTGTAAAACTTCCTTCTCCAGCCTCGCAACATGTCCAGCTCTCAGGTAATCTCTTTCATTGTGTGGAAACAGGATAGCAAGAGTGAGTCTTTACCAAAAAATCTCTGCCACTGGACAATGCCACCAGCAGGGAGAGATTTCCAGACTTCCTCTTTTTGTCCCATAACAAAGTTCAAAATCAATCTATTCCATTGCATGAAAGGCATAGAAACTATGGGAAGGAAAAAGTGTTTACTTTTTTAATAATGGGCTAAAGCTACAGGAAGCCCGATTTAGGCTGAATATCTGGAAAAACTTCTTAACTGTTAGAGCAGTATGACAATGGAACCAGTTACTTCAGTCAGGCGTGATTGCTCCAACGTTGGAGGCATCCAAGATAAAACTAGACAACCATCTCTCAGATCGGTTTTGATTTGATTCCAACTTTGAGCAGATGGTTGGACTCTATGGGCTTATAGACCCTTCCAACTCAGTTATTCCATGATTCTATTCAATATCTCCCCCCAGAGGCAATGTCAAAACATTTCTGCAGTTGTAGGGAGTATGGCCACCATCAAAGACAGCTTCACATCAGCAAACATTTGAGAGCATTATGACAATGAAATGCGGATCTTTTTGAAACAAAGGTGCCAAATGCACAGCCCTCTTTCTTTCCCCCCAAAAAGCATTTGGTCCCTTCTTCCTCGTCTGTTTAAACACAGAACATCTTTCTTTTCATATATCATTGTAGCCCCTTGCAATATAATAACATAAGTATATCATTTAAAAAGAGGAAAGGAGAGGGGGGAATTCTGGTTTCTGTTTTATCAGACTGTAAATTATTTTTTACAATCAATTTTAAAAAAATATTGGCCTTGTATAATGTGCTTAACATCTATTATCCCCAATCAAAATGTTACTGATTTGCATTATGGGAGATTATGCATATTAGGAAATAATCAATCAAAATCATACTTCTGTCATGCCCTTCATACATTGTATCCCAAGACACTAAAGGGAATAATAAAATTAGCAGCTGAGTAAATAGGAAGAAGATAGGTCAAAGAAAAGAGCCTTTAGTCTTCAATTAAACAATGAAAACATGGTTGACAGACTATTACCAGGGAGAGATTGTTCTTCCTGAAGATGTGTAGTAATTCAAAGGTCTCACCCTAGAATTTTGTTTTAATGAAAACAATGGAAGTCAGTAGGAAAAATTAAGAGAACAAAATAACACCAAAACTCACAGAAATGACCAAAACACAACAGATAACAGAACAATTGAAGTGAAAACAATTCTACGAGGTGTTCATTGAAGATCTGTATTATACTGTTGACTTCAATGAGACATGAAAAATAGCTGTTTTTGCCTTCCCAGTTTTATTAAAAGTCTGAATATTTGCTAAATGGTCAAATTAGGTCTTCTTCTTCTTCTTCTTCTTCTTCTTTGGTAAAGTAGTTTAGCTTTGAGTACATTTTCAAATATAACATATGTATGACAATTTCATATTTGTCATGTTGGCTGTGCCATAAAAGTGCTCTTTTTTCACTGTCTTTTATTGTGTTGTATTCAGCACAAGTTAAACATTAAGAAGACAAAAATCATGACTACAGTAGAATTACACAATTTTAGCATTGGCAATGAAGGAATTCAAATAGACATTTTGTATATCTTAGTTTAAACATCATTTCAAATGGAGATTGCATGCATAAAAGTGCACATTTCTTTAATGCGGTTTCACACAATCCCTGCTCCACTTATATACATGGGTCACAGTCTAAGATGGAACAATGTAGGCAGTGGTGAGGGGCATTTTTTACATGGATGCTAATTATTTTATCCACTCTGGCAGGCTGAGGTAGCCATGCAGGTTCATCATGCAACATCCCACCCCCTTTTAATGCATGGAATGTATTTTAATGTGTGGAAAAATGTATGAAGTACTGTATAAGAATTGTCCTATGGAATTGAGCACAGAAGATAGGCCATGAGAGTCCATAAGACATAGAGTTCAGGAGGAATCATCAGCCTCCTAAGGCCAGTGCAGTAGCTGAAGACACACACAGAACAAAGATTAGCAAATATTGTCCTCATTGGTTGTTGTGGGTTTTTTGAGCTCTTTGGCCATGTTCTGAAGGTTATTCTTCCTAACGTTTCGCCAGTCTCTGTGGCTGGCATCTTCAGAGGACAGCACTCTGTGCTCTGGTGTAGTTTGCTTGGGAGTTGAGTATTTATGGTTGTGAGATAGGCTTTTGACCTTTTCAGGAGATGGGTGATTAGTGTGTCTTGTTGTGAGTGTATTGTTGTGATAAGGAGGAGAGATTATCTGTCACTGTAATTGATGGGTGTCATTAGCTGGTCTTTTGTTTGTAGTGATCCCTGGTCCTTGTGGCTGGGTAGAGTTTGTTGATCTTTTGCACACTGTATTATACTGTTGATCATGGAGCCCAAAAAAGTAAAATCTCTCACTGCCTCCATACCTTACCCTTCTATTTGCCAGGCAGTGAAGGGATCAGTGGCCATGATCTTAGTTTAAAGTAGTAGGCAAGATAAATCAAAAGGGAGACCAGAATCCTAGAAGTGTCTGCATAACGTTGTTTAATGTACAGTGGTGCCTCGCATAGCGAGGTTAATCCGTTCCGGATTAACCTTCGCTATGTGAAAACTTTGTTAAACGGAAAGCAAAAAGCCATTGGAACGCATTAAACTTAGTTTAATGCGTTCCAATGGCTTCCGTACTCACCGTTCAGCGAAGTTCCTCCATACAGCCACCATTTTCGCGCCCTCGGTAAGCGGGGCGCGAAACTGGCGGCCATTTTGGAACCGCCGATCAGCTGGGAGGCGGGCTCTTGCAAGGAGGGAGCCACCTCCCTCCTCTGCAAGAGCCCTCTGCCCAGCTGGGTAGAAACGCCGGCCGGCTCTTGCGAAGGAGGGAGGTGGAGGTCCTTGCTCTCCTTCGCAAGAGCCTTTCTACCCAGCTGGGAGGCGGGCTCTTGCAAGGAGGGAGCCACCTCCCTCCTCTGCAAGAGCCCGCTGCCCAGCTGGGTAGAAATGCCGGTCGGCTCTTGCTAAGGAGGGAGGTGGAGGTCCTTGCTCTCCTTAGCAAGAGCCTTTCTACCCAGCTGGGAGGCGGGCTCTTGCAAGGAGGGAGCCACCTCCCTCCTCTGCAAGAGCCCGCTGCCCAGCTGGGTAGAAACGCCGGTCGGCTCTTGCTAAGGACAGCGGAGACCTCCACCTCCCTCTTTCGCAAGAGCCGGCCGGCGTTTCTACCCATCCTGGGCTTGGATCCGCCCCGTGCTCGGCTGAGCGCGGGGCGTATCCAAGCGGCGGCGGCGGCAGGGTGGGGGGGTGTCCGGACCCCCCGACCCTGCCCCAGCCGCCGGGAGCCAACCCGCGCCGCCTATCCCAGTCATGCTAGCATGACTGGGATAGGCAGCGCGGGGCAGATCCAAGCGGCGAGCCGACCCGCGCCGCCCATCCCAGTCATGCTAGCATGACTGGGATAGGCAGCGCGGGGCGATTTCAAGCGGCGGCGGCGGCAGGGTGTGTGTGTTCCGGACCGCTTCCAGTGCTTTGCCTGGAAGCTTTCCGGATCCACCCTACCCTGCCCCCGCCGCCGCTGAGAGCCTTCCGAGCTCTCAAAGGGGTTCTCTCCAATGTCGGAGGGGGGCCCTTTGAGAGCTGGGAAGGCAAAATGTCGGCAGTCGGGCGGTGGCTTCGGGGTCCTTCCGAGGCCACCGCCCACTGCCGACATTTTCCCCCAGCTGAGCGGCGGGAGCGGTCCTTCAGAGGCTCCCGCCGGTCAGATGGGGGAAAATGGTTGCCTATGGGGAAAATCGCAAAGCGATTTTTCCCCATAGGCAACATCGTAATGCGATCGCAAAAGCGATCGCAAAATCCGCAACGGTATGCGGATTAATCGTTAAACGGTGCACTCGTTAAGCGAGGCACCACTGTACTGTGAATCATAGTAACTAATTGATGAGGTGCTGGGGCACAGGTTGCCTGAGCAATCATGCAGGTAACTGAAACATGCTCTAGCACCTCATCAATGAGCCACAGCAAGTTATGTAAATCTTATGTAAGCCCCATTAGGATAGTGGCTGTAATATGTGAAAACATCCTTGAACTGAACATAGTTCATCATAACTGACATGAGCAAATAAGTGTTCACAAGGAACCAGTATCTACTAAGGCTGGCAACTTGCATCCCTTTCACCGAATGAAAAATTACCATGTGAATCAATCCTCAGTTGTGCTGTCTCCTCAGTAAATATTTTGGAGAAAACAATATGTGGCTATTTGACATTTTACATAGCAGATTGCAGCAACCCTATATTTTACTTTCATTACCATTTTTTTGCTTAATATACGCTTTCCCATGCTTGTGCACTATGTTTTATGCCCCTCATCTGAAGCAGATGCTTTGCACACCATAAATTAAAGCCTGGCTTTATTGCCACTCATTTTTCCTGACATTATTGGCCTTGTCATTGGCTTGGAATATAGGTTTTTATGATCCTCACTAAATCCCTCGGTTGTTTGCTACGAACAACTTCATTTTAATAGCTTTGTCATCAATAACAGTTTTTAATACAACAGAATTTCTCATAATCTGCATCTGGAAAGCTAATTTACAAAGCTATAATGGGCACTAGCAAAATAGAAAATCATGTAAGTACTTCCAGATCTTACTTCAAGATCTAAAAAATTTCAACCTTGAGGTCAATTTACTCAGAAGACAGAGTTTGAAGAAAACACGGTACAGTTTCCTAATTAGAGGTTTTATTATTTATATTTTCTTTGTCAGCATTTTCCCTTAAATAATAATAATTATTAAAACCTTCACTTGAACGTCTCCTTCATTATCTGTGCTGAATTAAACACACCACAGTGATTGGGGTGCGTGGGGGACATATACAAATTCTATTCTGAAGAATACTTTTTAATGAAGCCGAAATTTTCTGTCTTGAAATATCTGTGTTTAGTTTAGATAAAATCAACAACCTGTAACCCACTGGTCCCCAACCTTGGGCCTCCAGATGTTCTTGGACTACGGCTCCCAGAACCCTTCACCACCACCTCTGCTGGCCAGGAATTCTGGGAGTTGAAGTTCAAGAACATCTGGAGCCCCAAGGTTGGTGACCAGTGCTGTAACCTATGAAGTTGGATGCAGTCCATATATTGTGGCTTTCTTTATTCTTCACAGACTTCCTCCTTTTGTAATTTTTAGCCTTCTTTTCTTCTTCTTTTCTGCTTTCCTTTCTCTTTCTTGTAAAGCAGGAGGTTTTATCAAAGTGCTGAATTTGAACTTGTTATCAGCCATCTCTCCACACAAGGCTAATGCAACACAAAAACTGACCTGCTCTTCAGTCTCTGTGTGCTACAGGAAAGGAGGTGGGTTGGCTGACTTCCAAGGGTTATGCAGCAGGTATCAATAGCCCTTGGGAAACTTGCGCTTCTCAGTTCTGCCTGTGTGTCTGGCATGGGACATGCATGGCTTCTGTGTACTAGGAGTGTACGCAGAGTTTCTCTGCGTGAATCTTGTTTGCTGCTGCTGAAACAGGAAGAAGCTAAGTACAATGTGAGGAGTCATTAGTAGGTTGGTGGGAGCAGTGCCAACAATCTTCCTCACATTTGTTCTTCCCCCGTCCAGAACCAGAAAATTATATCTTCCTTGATTCAGAGACAATTCCATTTACTAGTTCCGAGTGGGAATATTCTAGTAGCGGATGAAAAATAAGAGGTCATCAGATGTTGAAAATCAGTGGCATTCATTCATAATTCCAGTTGTCAACCATGAAATGTGAATATTTGAATGCTAAAGAAAAGAAATCAAGTGATACATGTGCATGAGTGAACCAACACAGTAAACTCTTTGCTATCCCATGTTATTTTTTCCCACTATCCAAAATCTGTCTGTCTTCTTTTCACAAGGTATCTCACAAACTTCCATTTTGAAAAATTGAACTTCCTGCATGACCTGCCTAAGACTGGATTATCCAATGTGGGGGGCAATCATTTCTCCACACATTCTAGGGTATGTGACAATGATGAGCTTAAAATATTTCATGCTCCTGAATGCAAATACACCGTATTTTTCCGTGTATAAGATGACCCAAAGTATAAGATGAACCTCCCTTTTTCTAACCTCAAATAAAAAAAAAAACAGGGCAGAAAGGGCTCCCTTTTTGCTAAGCCTGTGCCTTGGCAAAAGGCAAGGAAAGTGGCTGTCAAAGTGACCCCCGCTTTTCCTTGCCATTTGAGAAGGCATGGAGTTTATCAAAAAAGGAAGGGGAGCTGTTGCTCCCTTTCCGTTTTGCTAACGAGGCAGGAAGAGATGCCCAAGGTCACGCGAGTGCTTGTTTGCCTTCGCCTCTGCCTCCTGCTGCCTCCACCATGGGAAGGGACAAGGCAGCCACTGAGCTGAGCCCATCAGTCTTGCTGAAGATGGTGATCAGGCTGGTGCGGGAGTCAGCAGCAAGAGGCGCCCCAGCACATGTGTATGCTCCTTCATCTCCGTCTCTGCCTCCTCCTCCTCCTCCTGCTGCCTCAGCCACCAGAGGGGACAAGCCGTGAGCTCTGGAAGAGGCAATTGGGTGACAGTGGCAGCAGCAAGAGGTGCCCAGGCATGACTGCTTCCTTCCATGTATAAAACAACTCTCAATTTTTTCTCCATTTTGGGAAAAAATGTCATTTTATACATGGAAAAATATGGTTCCCTGCCAATACAAGTGGCCTATATTTTAGGAAAGACTTTATATCACTATTTCAGTAGCACGGCAAAAGCACTGCATGTTGAAGATCCAGAATTCAACCTGCTGTTAATGGATATCAGGTGATGGGACAGGAGAACCTATCTGTCAGTTATTTAGGACATCTGTTGCCCCAGTGGTCTGGGGTTGATTGTCTAGTCATTTGATTCAGAATACAATAACTTCATTTCCTTCCTGAATGGATGGATACTGTTCCTTAAAAAAAAAAAACACCCTTTGGAATTCTTGCTTTTGAAACCTTGGAAAGTATGCAAAAAACCTTGCAACACAGAACAAAACAGAACAATATTAGTATCAGATGTAATATATAAGTACTATTTTCAATCTTGGCACAATTATCGGCTGAAATATTGTTTCTTAGTATAGATACTCACAACTAGGGTAGGCCTATTTGAATCAAAGAAACTTATGAATGATTGGCTCACCAACTACTCACTGATTCAATGAGACTACTCTAGTACAACTTTCTGTGCTAAGCAACAGGATTTCAATCATTGCTTTTAAAAGTCTCTTTTAAATTTAACTTTGCTGAAGCTATCTGGTTATATTTTGGCTTAAAATTACTATAAACTTGAATTCCTTTGGTTATGATTTTAACAATGACTGTGCAAGCAGAACATCACAGATACTTTATTCTATTAGCTATAATTACTCTAGTGGCTCAGCTGGCATGTGGTCCCATTCTGAGTAGCAATAAAATGAAGGCACAATTCATTTAGTCCATCATTTCCCGAGGAAGCCATAGTTTTGATAGAGAACTGTATCTACATTGGGTTATGAAAGAACTGAGAAATTATGCAAAGTAATGACTTATCCAATCCACACAGCAAGCCATGCAGTGCCAGACAGTATAATTGGACTTTATCAAGTGGATTTTTATTTATAATGCATATGTTCCATGGTAGGCATTAGGCTGAACTTGTTCAGTGCTTTTGTAGAATGTAATAATATTTTGAAGAAATAAGAGCTTGAAACTACATAATCAGTAATAAGAATTTGATATTACTACTATGATTACAGTTGTTGACTGTTGAATTGCTTTACCTAACTAAAAATATCTGTTAATTTAAGGTATAATACTACAACAAATGTAATTGCTCTCCCAGGTCCCGAAATGAAGACGCAACACAATACTTTTGGATTAAATACGGGCCACACTTTATTAAACCAATTCTGATTAAACAATCAACCAAATCCAAACATTGAGGGGGCCTGCGGTAGTGCGGAGAAATAACTGCATGGCATCCAACCAATCCTTATAAGTCAATGGGCGAGTCCCAGGCCCCAGGTTCCAGCTGTCTTGATGACAGGAGAAACCAGGCATTCCTCTATTAAACACCCCAGCCCTCGAGCCATCTATATTTGATGACTGTCGGTCCGAAAGTGGCCTAGCACATCTTGTCGCCTCCGGCCCTGTAATCGCACGATCCGCAGAGTCGGAAGGTGCGATGCGCTGTTGGCTTAGCATAATTATCAAAGGGACACACCGAGACAACCAGTTTTTCCCACACTACCCGCCAGTGTGACCAAGGATAACCACCATCAAAAGCCAACAACCCTTCTCCAGTGTGGGATAGGCGAAAAATTCCTCCTTCCAATAGCCAATTAGGATAGAGGTCAAAAATTCCTATCCGGCCCCTAAAAAGGCGACCCAGAAACACACTAGAAAGAGGGTGGGCGGGTGCCAAAAGTGAAAGAGGCCAAATGGAGGGCCGGCTCTGTTTTATATAAAGAGCAGCTCTCACCCCTGTCATGTGGCCCAGCTTGCTTACTTCTTCCGTGACCGGGAGAGCAAAAGCTGCTGCGCAGTTCAAGGGCATCGCAATGCCCCTCCTGCAAGCAAAACCTTGTATGGCAAGTATAGAAACAGATTAGGTAAAGGTAAAGGTTCCCCTTGACATTTACTCAGTCGTGTCCGACTTTATCAACAACCTCCGATATGCAGATGATACCACTCTGATGGCAGAAAGTGAGGAGGAATTAAAGAACCTTGTAATGAGGGTGAAAGAGGAGAGTGCAAAAAACGGTCTGAAACTCAACATCAAAAAAACTAAGATCATGGCCACTGGTCCCATCACCTCTTGGGAAATAGAAGCGGAAGATATGGAGGCAGTGGCAGATTTTACTTTCTTGGGCTCCGTGATCACTGCAGATGGAGACAGCAGCCACAAAATTAAAAGACACCTGCTTCTTGGGAGGAAAGTGATGACAAACCTTGACAGCATCTTAAGAAGCAGAGACATCACCTTGCCAACAAAAGTCCGAATAGTCAAAGCTATGCTTTTTCCTGTAGTGATGTATGGAACTGAGAGCTGGACCATAAAGAAAGCTGACCGCCGAAGAATTGAAGCCTTTGAATTGTGGAGCTGGAGGAGGCTCTTGAGAATCCCCTGGACTGCAAGGAGAACAAACCTATCAATTCTAAAGGAAATCAAACCTGAGTGCTCACTGGAAGGAGGCTCCAGTATTTTGGCCATCTCATGAGAAGAGAAGACTCCTTGGAAAAGACCTTGATGTTGGGAAAATGTGAAGGCAAGAGGAGAAGGGGATGACAGAGGATGAGATAGTTGGACAGTGTCATCGAAGCAACCAACAGGAATTTGACACAACTCTGGGAGGCAGTGGAAGACAGGAGGGCCTGGCATGCTCTGGTCCATGGGGTCACGAAGAGTCGGACACAACTAAACGACTAAACGTCCGACTCTAGGGGGTGATGCTCATCCCCGTTTCCAAGCCATAGAGCCAGCATTTGTCCGAAGACAGTTTCCATTGTCACGTGGCCAGCGCGGCTATACACGGAACGCTGTTTACCTTCCCACTGAGGTGGTATCTGTTTATCTACTCGCATTTGCATGCTTTCGAACTGCTAGGTTGGCGAGGAGATGGGACAAAGCAACAGGGGCTCACTCCATCGCAAGGATTCTATGTTATGACTGCTGGTCTTCTGACCCTGCAGCACACAAAGGCTTCTGCAATTTAGCCTGCAGCACCACCACGTCCCATAAACAGATTATGGTTTCTTAAATATTGTAATTTGTGTGTCTTTGAATAATGGCTGCTTTGGTATTGAAGCTGACTTCCCATTTGAAATAAATTGTTTTTGATGGGTGTACCTAGTGTTGGACTTCTACTGATGGAATAGTGAAATCCAGTGAAACAAGAGAGGGCAGCCCACTTTAACCTCCAAATCAACTCTGGAAGGCAGCTTTCTGTAGATCCATTGTATGCCTGTAAACTATTTCTAAAGTTCTGATGAACTCTCCAAACCCATTTACTGCATGGTGCAGAAAGGTGGACAGATAGAACCTCTGTTCTGGGTATCACTACTATTACTTACTACTAGGAGACCTACATTCAAATCCTTGCTCCCTTTAATATTACAGTTGCTGAAATATTGAATGTTAATGGGAATATTTTGATGGTTTGGGTTGTTGGGAAGATCGTTTATTATAGATTGTTCAAGAAGGTAACTTGGTACATTGGAACTTGACTTTGAATTTACTCAAGTAGAATGGAAGTGTTTCATTTTTGATTCCACTTACTGTTCATTAAAGAGAACTGCTCTCACGGGGGGGGGGGGGGCTGGATTGCCTTCCAGGTTATCATCTGGAATCCATGTAACAGCAGTGGGTTGCTCTCTTCACCTGAAGACCTAAGAACCTTACCTTTGACATGCTGGATGCCCCTTTCTCTCTACATAAAAAAGCATGGAGAAAGTGCTAGAGAATAAACCGTGCTCTGAATAAATCCTGGTCTTACCGTCACTCACTGATAACAGTCGGGATTCACAATGTGTGAGAAATGTCATCTTTCTCTCTCACTGGAAGAGGAATTATATCTACAAATTACACCCATGCTTCATTTTACTATATTTGTGTTTCTTTCTCAGACATAGATGGAGATGAAGCTTCATTGAAGTAGAGGGAAAATATAACATACCATGGAAAACGCTTTCAAAGCTTCTCTTCTGGACAGTCTAAAATATAATATGTAAAAGCAAATCAAAGAGCCGTATTACAAGTTCATGAGAGAATATGGTGCTTTTTGCTGGTTAAATGTTCAGAAAAGGGAAATCTTACATGAAAGAACATCATAAAGTATAGCTTCAATGCAGTATTTCAATAGGTATGTAAATAAGGAATGGGTGGAGGTAACTTGTAACAGCTGCATTTACAGTTCTTCTGTAGAATCACAAGAGACAAGTAACTATCAGAAAATGGAAGGTATAATAGAATAAGTACGAAGTGACACACTATATCTCCAAATACCAATCTCTTATTTTTTCCTTTCAAATTTATTAGCCAAAAGAGTTTTTATTTTATAGTTGCTTCCTTTCTAACAAGACTAAACTAAGTGGTGAATTCTTGTGTTTGTATTTTAAATAATCTGAATGTCGGCCTGTCTCCAAAGAATAGAGAGACCTGCTGTTTAGAGCCAATTCAAACATCCAATTAAGCCAAACTAGAATTTAGAAATAGAGAATTACAGCTACTGTGGTTATCTGCAGCAGGTGACTGTTTCATTCTGTAATGAGGGTATAAAGAAATTACATTTCAAAAAGAACCTAATAAAGATTATGTTACTTCCAGTTACTTTTGAAAGTTTCTTCTTAAGGGTGTTTTAAGGTTCGTTAGAGGCATTTTGAAGAGTTTTCCTCCCCCCAATTTTTTGCTTTTATCTTATTAATTCTAAAATCAGAAAAAAGTAAAAAGAAAGAATAAATATTATAAGCGCGTTAAGAGTATTGTGACATCAACATTATAATCAGTGACAAAAATGTATTATTTTTCAAACAATTCATTTATACCCTTCCTTTCTCTTAGTGAAGGGACTCAAGGCTGTGTATAACATCTAAAAAGTATGCATAGGATGTAAAAGAAGCTGATTATTTTTAAAAATTAAGTTTCCATACTCTGAGACACTTGCACAGATAGACTTTTCTTTTCTCAGCAAGTCTCTTTTAGATTATCTTTCACCTACAGGCTACATGCAGAGAGAAACCACAGGGTGCCATTAAAGGAAGGTAGGTGGTTCCTGCCTCCCATCCTGTCTTCCAGAATGAGTGAGCTGATTCCTCGGGAGCATCTATTTTTCTTGCCACTTTGCTGGCTTTACTGTACAGTGGATGATAACAACTTGGCAATTTTTCAAAGCTCATTTTTCACAGGTATGAATGTTTCATTGTGCACCTTTATATGTATGAAGTTAAAAAAAGGTAGTAGTATTAGAGTATAATAATACTAATACTAATACTAATACTAATACTAATACTAATACTAATACTAATACTACTAATACTAATACTAATACTAATACTAATACTAACACTAACACTAACACTAACACTAACACTAACACTAATAATAATAATAATAATAATAATAATAATAATAATAATAATAATAATAATAATAATAATAATAATAATAATAATAATAATAATAATAATAATAATAATAATAATAATAAAACAACTTAGGGCTCCAGACAGATAACATTTGGTTCTGCACTCTTAGAGCAAGCAGGCAACAGTTCCCTCAACCAGAGTTCAAACAGGAAGGGGGGGAAAGCCCCAACCTTGATTTATTAGTGTATCGTTTTATTTTGAGGATCTCAAGTGCCATATTAATCAAGAATAAATTTGTCTGGGCTGGGGGCAAGAACATGAACTAAATTAAAATTAATAATCTGATCACATTAGAAAGCAGCTCAAAAGACTGACTGAGATTTCGTTGGAGGGCATCATACATGTTTCATCATTATGACTATTTTATCAGAAACAAGTGTTTTTATTTTACATGCCCTTGCTAATCACTATCAGAGCAAAAGTGGGGGGGGGGGGAGAAATACTTTAAAAATGTATCTACTTCAAGCTATATCAAATAAATAAATAAATAAATAAATAAATAAATAAATAAATAAATAAATAAATAAATAAATAAATAAATAAATAAATAAATAAATAAAGTAGTCAGATAAGAACAACTGAAAAGACTTAGCAGCAAAGAACAGGAAGTGAGCTGAGCTATTGACCAATGTCGAGGATGCAGCAAAAATAGATTATAGGATAATAACATACACTCAAAGTCACAAGTACATTTTTTTAAACCTGTGAAGTGCTAAAATGCATATAGTGGAAAAGGTACACAAAAAGGCTTTAGTAAGACATGGAGGAAATGCATTAAAAACCATGATTTGGGTGAATTGTGCACATGACATTTGTACAATACAGAAAATGCACAGAGATTTCATTGCAGGAAGGGAAAAAAGTTTTGCAATCTGCTATGAATGTAGAATAGGATAACAAAACAGGAGGGATGTAGAGACAGTTAATAAAATCAAAAGGGAATAGTCACATCCTTAATTACTATATGGAAATTAGCACAGTTCTCTTTCCAACTTTAACCTTAATAAATCACTCTGTCCAAATTCTACAAAGAGTCCAGTGGCATTTTAAAGCCTTGCTTTAGTGGGCTGCAGTTCACTTCATCATATGCATCTTTCATAGACCACAACCCACAATTTGTTGTTGTTTAGTCATTAGACTAAGTCTAATGTCAAACTCTTTGTGACCCCATGGACCAGAGCACACCAGGCCCTCCTGTCTTCCACTGCCTTCAGGAGTTGGGTCAAATTCATGTTGGCCGCTTCGATGACACTGTCCAACCATCTCATCCTCTGTCGTCCCCTTCTCCTCCTGCCTTCACACTTTCCCAACATCAGTGTCTTTTCCAGGGAGTCTTCTCTTCTCATGAGATGGCCAAAGTATTGGACATCAGCTTCAGGATCTGTCCTTCCAGTGAGCATCCAGGGTTGGTTCCTGGAGCAGGAATTGGCAACCCATTCCAGTATCTTTGCCAAGAAAACCTCATGAACAGAAACAGCCCACAATACCTTATGCCAAATAAAATTTGCTCGTTTTTAAGGCAGGGAAGCTAACAGGTGGCTGGCAGGTCACATGTAGCCCAGAAAATTCTTATGGCTCTCTAAGTCTACCTGCTTCCCAAGAATGAAAAATAAAAAACAAAAAACTGCTGGAAATCAGCCCTGGGGTCCCCCCCACAGGTACAAAAGATCCACAGAGGTTCTCCACATCAGCTTAACGAAGAAGTTGGCCAGTGTACAAGTTTAAAAATTGCTACAGAGACCTGGATTTGGTTTCCATGTGTGTGGAACTTATATAACTACACCTTAAATATCTCACCTTGAAAACACTATTAGGATGCTATAATTCCATTTTGACCTGACAGCACACCACATTAACTTATGAATGGACTTGAGATAATGAATTGGTAATGATTAGCTTTCAAAGGAGATTGGCTAAAAGCACAGAGATTTCCTAGTGTCAGGAATGATTAGATAAAGTGGGCATTATTTTGATCATCAGGGAAAGAAAATATTTTACAAAATGAAAGGAAATAGAATTAATTTTTAAAATAACATCCTTTGTTTACTAGTGCATGCAATCTAAGTGTGTTGTGAGGATAGGAGGAATTATTCATTTGCATGGGTTTGTTGATCGATACATGTTTAAAATATTTTAAACATGGGTTTTTTAAAAAAGAGATAACTAGTCTTACATTTTAAAATATCCAAATTAGGATGTTTGGCCATGCCCCTCATCTTTAGCCCTGCCTCCATGGATCACAACCCATGGGCTACCAGCCAATCTGAAAAAAGGCACATGCCCCACCAAGATGACTTACCCTTGCAGAGGTAACACTAGATTATTTATTGTTATTTTTGTTGTCATAGACTAACACAGCTCCCTCACAGGCTGAAATTCAAGCTTATACAACAATCTAATCTAAGCATAGGGATTCAAATAGGCCACAATATGTTGTTACAACATTTATATGCTGCAAAACAAACATTTATTTTTTTCACTCTCAATGGAAGATAAATTATATTTTTTAACAAGGCACTTTTCTTTAGGTTTAATTTGTATGACTCATGCATATACTAAAAACAGATGAATGATTTTTAAAAGATAAAAGAGAAACCATATAGTATAGGTAAAGGTAAAGGTTCCCCTTGACATTTAGTCCACTTGTGTCCGACTCTAGGGTGCGGTGCTCATCCTCGTTTCCAAGCAATAGAGCCAGCATTTGTCCAAAGACAGTTTCCATGGTCACGTGGCCAGGATGATTAGACACGGAATGCTGTTACCTTCCAACCAAGGTGGTACCTATTTATCTACTTGCATTTGCATGCTTTCGAATTGCTAGGTTGGCCGGAGCTGGGACAAGCAACGGGAGCTCACTCTATCACATGCATTCAATGTTACGACTGCTGGTCTTCTGACCTTGCAGCACAGAGGCTTCTGCGGTTTAATCTGCAGCGCCACCACGTACCTATATATAGTATAACCACAGTTTAATAGCATAACAGCAACACTACTGTCTGCATGTGTCATACTGATGCTATCATTGAACAAAAGGGATGAGTAAAGGTAATGTCTATGTTGACTGATCTTTCAATATGAAATTTCTTGTCACTTATAAACATATGCTTACATAAGCATTACTTAGATATAATTGTTCCCATCTTTTCTATGGTTCTTCTTATATCCATCCTAAGGGGTTTATGATAGGTTGTGCCATTATATATTACATTATCAGCACTTAACCCATGGTGGTCATATAATGTCAGCATAGAGTTATGGGATTGTAGGGTTGGAAATGATCTTGGTGACCATCTAGTCTAATCCCCTACAGGAAATTCACTGTTAAAGTATCCTTAATATATAGATATGCAACATCTGTTTAACAAAACTTCAACAAAAGAGATCCCAGTATCTTCAGTCCATTTCACTGGTTCACATATGTTTCTATTAAGACGTTCTTCTTAACCAGTAGTTGAAATCTATCATTTGGCTATTTGAATCCATTGGTTTGGGCTTTATCCTCTACAAGTAATCTTGAGCCATCTTCTATGCAACATACTTTCAAAGATAGCCATTATACATGTTCATGCAATTACCTCAATTATGAAGACAGACAATAGAAATATTATTGAAAGCAACACTGAAGTAGTAGGATATCAGAGTCCAAGAAAGGTCAAGGTGAGGGTCAGAGCTAGGATCAAACTACAGGATATTGTCTTAGGACCATTTCTTTTTGCTCTTATTTTCCATTGGAATTCCAGGGTATTTCTGTTGTTGCTGCTGTTGTTTGTATATTGTGTGTGAAAAACGGACTTTATCACCAAAAGAGGTGGCTCTTAGAATGTGTTTTACATGGAATGGACTGCAATTGACACTGCTGGTGCTTTGTAATTTGGGAAAAGAAAGATGACAGCTACAATTGTGGCCTGGTTCCTCACAGGGGAAAGTTCAGGCTGAAACACCCTTCTGGCCCTCATACTTGCTGCATGTACAGCAAATAATTCCCTGCCCATGCTATGTGGCAACACAGTTCTCTTCCACACAGTTACAGCTAATTGTGTTATTTGTTGAACAGCAGTGAATGCAAACTCTCCACAGCCATTTTCTTTTAAAAGCTAGGATGATGTCCTTGTCACAGTAACATTTCCACTCACTCTGTAGCTAGAAATTGCAAAGTGATAACTAACAAGAAGGAACGGCACAATGGAAAACAGCTGGCTTTGCTGAACAAGGTGTCACACATTTAGTACAAGTTTCAAGGTCTTTGGAGACTCCTGAAATATGCTGGAATACAAGTGAGAGAGGTCAGAAGGTCTTTCCCCCAGTTTTATTTCCATCAAGGATTTCCAAATAGTGTATTTTTCAGTAAAGCAAACAGGGACTAGGCAGGAGTTAAAATAAAGCATACTTTTCAGACTGAATTTCTGACCAATTAACTGAAATATAAATTTAATGATTAGCCTGTAAAGGGCTTGGTTTCAATCTATGGGCATTAAACCACATTTATGGTGCTGCATAAAGTTTGCTATTCTTTTTCCCCAACAACATCTTCACTTTTGGAACAGGTATGTAGAACATGCAATAGAGATGGACATGATGTGCTTTGGTGTGGTTTGGTGCACTGGGCCCACAGGTGTTTTGTGTGTGTGCCCTGGATTCTCCACCCCACCTCCTCACATGGGTGAGGGAGTGCCCTGTGCTTCCCTGCCCTGCTGCCTCCTCTGAGTAGCTGTCTATGGGAGGGGGCAGAGCGGAGAATCTGGGGTGCCAGTACAACACCTGTGGGCCTGATCTGCTGAACCGTTGAACCATAGTTTGTGATCAGTTCTAATGTGCAATATATATAATGTGGTGAGCACTTGACTAAGGTAGCTTTTTGTCTATGGGATCCCATCCCCTTCCGGGGTTCATATTCATGAAGCCATAGATGATGTGAGTTTATTTTACTCAGCAAACATATTCCACAACTAACAAGGATGATCCACCTCTTCACTTTCCCTTTGTTTTCTCTTTTTACTATCTGGGTTAGGGCTTCTTTCTAAAGACCCTGGCCTGCTTTCTCAGAGGTCTCCCACTCATGTTTCTCTACCAGTGGTCAATATAGGAATCTGCCTGCATCCTATATTCCTCTAGACACTCTGTAGGGAAGCTGGTCTTCCTGGCATTTTGTCAACCTTCTCCTGCCAGTTTTGAGAGGATCTGCTCACCTCTGATGGGCAGTTGATCATTCATCATCCTCTTTGGCCATCATCCTTCTTCATCCCTCTACCTTCCCGCCTCAATCCTTTTCTCCTTAATCATGTTCTCTCCTCTTTATTTTCTTAGTCACAAATCCAGAGCTCCTTCACCTACCCTTCTTGTATTCCTTCTGACTCCCCCTAGCATCCTTCAAAATTCCCACACCTTCCTCTGTTCTTTCCAGACTTCTGAAGTAGATGTTGGAGAAAAGAGAAGACAACATGGACTACAGCTGAAGAGAGATATACTGGCTGGTTTAATTCTTTTGAATAAGAGAACCTTTAAGAGATTTTCTTCTGATCCCTCAGAGTTCACCTGTCAGCAGGCTGTGTGTGAGAGAGCAGAGGATGGTGTAAAGTATTAGAACCCGTAACCCAACGTCCATCCAAAAATGTACAAATACATACATGAGCCTTGAGAACAAATCAGTTCAGGCCATCTAGACAACAGGTCAAAATAAGTCAATCCCAATCTAGCACAACAAATATTTGGATACAGATTAGAAAGATACTCATATAGTTTTATTTACTGTTCTGAAATTCAGCAAATATTACCATTTGAAGAGAAATGCAGGAGAACCAGGAGAAATGGACCAAGCCTTTCATGAATGAAGATGAATAAAGGCACGAAAATGCTATGTGACTTGTGAAATGGTGCACGCTGGTGGTTGGCATTTGTGAAGTAGAAAGACTGAAAGGGGATGGACTCTCCCTTCCCTACTATCTAGTGCCTGGCACACTGCTATATAATGCTGGTCTGCCATAGGAATTATAGCATCCTTATAGGGCTCGAGAGACATGGTTTCAAATACTCACTTGACCATTCAGTTCACTGGGTGACCTTAGACCATTTATCCTGTCAACCTAATTGGCCTCATAGGGTTGTAAGAAACACGATGAGAACCATACCTTCATGTCTTTGGAAGAAAGGAGACATATTTCTCTTGATTCCTCTAACTGCTGGAGACCACCACATGCTAGTGCAATAAGGAGGGGGAAGATATGAGTGAAAGAAGAAACAGCAAGGACTGTGTGGAAACTGGGACTGGTTACAGGGAACATATAAGTCTCCTATTGCAGCAACTCCACTGGCTGCCCATCTGTTCCTGGCAAAAAATTGAAAGTGCTGGTTTTAACCTATTAAGCCTTAAATGGATTGTATCCGTATCTCTATGAGCCTACACAGGTATTCAGATCATCAGGGAGGCCTTCTCAATCCCACCACCTTCACAGGGATGTTTGGTGGAAACACAGGAGAGGGTCTTCTCTGTTACTGCTCCCAGACTCTGGAACTCCCTCTCACAGGAGGCCAGCCTGGCTCCATCTTTGCTGTCAGGCAAAGACCTTTTTCTTCAGGCAGGTTTTCCTTTAAATCAGTGGTTCTTAACCTTTGTTACTCAGATGTTTTTGGACTGCAACTCCCAGAAGCCTTCGCCATCAGCTCTGCTGGCTGAAGTTTCTGGGAGTTGCAGTTCAAAAACACCTGAGTAACAAAGGTTAAGAACCACTGCTTTAAATGACTGGTTGACTGAGGTGATTTTCTTAAGCCAGCATTTCATTCTGTGTTTTACTTCTGTTTTTAACCTTGATCTTATTATTAATTTTAACATGATATTTGTTTTATGCTTTTTAAAAGATTGTAATACTTTATTATTTGTTTTTTAACTTTGTTTCTTTTAGTACTGTAAGCTGCCTTGGATCCTTTAAAGCAGAATATAAATATATTTAATAATAATAATAATAATAATAATAATAATAATAATAATAATAATAATAATAATAATAATAATAATAATAATAATAATAATAATAATAATAATAATAATAATAATAATAATAATAATAATAATCCAAAGTATTACCTGACATTGGGGGAGGTCAATCACTTCATTGAATGTATTTTCTGAGGTTAGAAGAGCACATGTGTGTTCCTTGTTTTCTAGTTTCAGGGTATGTCAGTCTTACTAAGCCACACCTATTGACATCACCTCTGACAGTATAGTATCCTGTGTTACTACTTGCCGTAAGTGCAATTCAGTTGAATGTAACATTGTTTAAAAGTGAAATGCTGATATGTAATCTTAAATACTTATTTTTGTTTTTTAAAAAAGGTAGACACCCGCCTTCCACTGCCATATCAGATTACCAGGTTTCTATGGATGAGAGCTCCAGAAGCTACATACTTCTTACATCTGATATTAAAATTTATTATACATTTTGAAAGGGATTTGATTCATGAAACAAGCTGTAAGCCTCATTTGTCATCAGTCTGGTGTTTCTAGATAGTTACAAAAAATGAGTAAGTTAGAGACATTCAATATAGATATTACAAATTTAAATGGATTTTGCCAGAATACATTATGGCTATTAAAATAAATCACGCTATTAAACAAGGAGAGGGAAAAAGTTGAGCCTGGAAAGGAATGTAATTCCATATAACTTCATGACAGAATCAATTATCATCTAACTATGATTTGAAGCACTTGCTATAAAGTCCATGAAGAGAGAGAGAGAGAGAGTTCCATGCAATATTTTGCCATTAGCCAAAGGATGGAAAATAAATTCTGCACAGAAGATCACCAGCTAGAGAATTGTCCATATGAAGCACCTACTTAGATGTGGAAAATTGGTCTGGGGGAGAAGGTAAGTTCTCTCTTCATTTCTATTGCCAACTAATTATAGAAAATAAATTATGAGTGAGGTTAACTCATAATGGCAGAACCACACATTCCATTCCATAGGATAGAATTCTAAAGTTCTGATTGTGTTTTTCTGTGTTTACATTCCATACACATTTGTATGGGATGTCACAAGGAAAGTGGCTCCAAGATTAGAAGCTGAATGTAAAGATGGGTGAGAACTGCTTTGCAGTCCTTTTGATAATTAACCTTTTAAAAAATTCAGCACATTTTTATCATATTCAGAATGCACAGAATTAAGTGTTCATGAACCATACCATGAAACAATATCTGATCCATCCAGGCTGAGGGTTTTTAGGGCTCAACTCCTAAAAGACTGCATTTGGATCCCTCTGTATTCAAACAACTTGATGCCAATTTAGGATTGGCACTAGACATGGGGGTAAATATAAAAATGAATCAGGATATTCATTAAATATCCCTGATTCATCAGATATTCATTGTTTCGTATTCTTGGGGTCCAGAGAGCCCAACAAATATGAAACAATGGATATAACCCTTTTATATTTGTCCCTTTGTTACCCATCTGCTTATGCCCCCACAGATCAGCTGTTCATCAGGGGCATAAGCAGACAAGGATTTTCACTTTGGGTGGCTTGCTGTGAAGCCTACCCCAAGGGAATCCCACCCCTGGGGCTGGGGGGTGGCTTGGTTCCCCTTTCCTGCTCTTCCTATGCCTGCGCGGCATAAGAAGAGGAGGGAAAGGATTAAAGAGGGATCAAAGAGATCCTCCAGTCTGCAGCTGTGGGATCGCTTGGATCCCTGCTTTCCCACGGGGCATAGCAAGAGGAGAGGAAAAGGGATAAAATCGATTCTGTGGCAGTGCTTCCTTTGGTGAGCTAGTGCTATGCAAGAGGAGGGAAAGCAAAAACAAAACAAAACAAAAAAACAAAACAAAAAAAACCCTGCCTTTCTATCACCACTGTTTTTAGATTTAAATACTGTCTCTTATTGATGAACACCATCTTTGTATACTTATTATTTTTGTCTTTATAGTCTTTCAATTGATGTAAGCCACCTTAGGTCTTTTTAAAGGAGAAAGGTGTGGTAAAAATATGTGGTAAAAATATTTTAAATAAATAAACAACCCATTCATTCATCACCTTGTTGCATACATACATGAATAACGAAGAGAGGACACAATAGCCAGGTTTAAAACAGAGCATACTTTTATTTAACTTAATTGAGTCTGCTCCAGGCTGGTCACAAACAACAACATCCAGAAGTGGCCTTTCTTGTTATAGAGGAGTGTTGGGAAATGGCTCCCACTGTTGTCCTGCAAAGAACTACAGAAACCTCCATTCACATGCCAGATGAATCACATGCCTTGTCATCAGTTGTCCTGGTCAGCTTTAAAATCAAATGTATTCAGGAGATCTTGCTATGGCATCATGACTGTGCAGCTTCTTGAGGTGACGAAACTGCTTTAGACCAATGGTGCCAACCATTTCATGGCTCTCATGACAGCAGTTTGTCAGGGGCTGGCTAGATAGATTACCATACATTGGGGGGGTACCTCAGAGTATTCATCAGGCTTTGTGCCAAGGCCCTTCTGCCTGCACCAAACATGTCAGTGACTTCTTCCTTTCTGTCTTTGAAACAGGCAAAGACAGAGTGAGGGATTGAAATAGGCTCACTCACAGCCAGTTCCAAGTAAGCAACAGTGAAAGAAAGGTACTCAGCTTCACAAAAGTAGTGGAAACCCCACACTGACATTTGTAGGGTGGCGTGCCAATTTGAAGCACTCTCGGACTGAAGAAGCTACTTATATGTGTAGTGAAATGCTTCAACCTAATAGGAAAGACGTCCAGTTGTCATGACTCAGCTTCCAGATATCCTCACCTGGATGACTGAGAATCTTCACAGATATATTGAAGCACTCTGGTTTAAGAAGGGTGCACTACAAGAGAGGCTTTTAAACCCATTTGAAGCTGATTTAATGACTTTTCCCAATTGTGAGAAGGACTTTAAACCATCCTGCAAGGTGGAAATCCAACTCCCACAGTTAGCTGTAATGGAGGAGCACCATTCAAAGGGTGAACATATCTTTGCTGTAATGTCTGCTTCAGACCATGGTTGGTTTCTCTGTTCATTGGCCATTACCCATGCTGAAGAAACAGGATTAACTCTGGGGCTTTATTTGTTTGCTGGCTTGCATGCCTGCTGTGTGTGGAACAGAAGCAATGTGAAAGCCTCTAAAGAACAATCTATACAATTTTGGAAAGGAAGTTTGTAATAAAAATATTGTTCAATGGGGTCCCGTGGGTATGGGGTGCACGGTAGAATTTAGTGAATTTAAGCACTATTATTTGTATTTTTGTATTTGTTTTCTCTTTAAAAAAAAATAAAATAAAGTAAAAAGGCACAGAAGCAATGTAGGATTTCCATGCTGTTTAACATGTCAAGTAGCCCTTAGAGCATTGTTACAACTGTGACTGTTGCACAAAGAATCTCCACAGCTGCCAGAAAGCTCACCAACACCTCTTGTTTTTTTCTTTCTACCTCCCATTATCATCTCCCTAGAACAGCTGTGGGAGCTAAGAATGTAATTAATGAGGAAGCCAGTTTAAATTTATAAGGGTACTGTATAATCAGCTCCAAGCTGAAGCCACCACAGTGTCCCAAAGAAATTATGATTTCAGGATGGATTTTCCTTCTAAACCACTTCTAAGTACTTTCTACCTAGGAAACGCTGAGGAGGGAAACCATAATTTGGAAGTGACTTGACAGCATGCCATTATTAAATATCACAGTACCTTTTCTGTTTAGTCTTTTCCAGACTGAGTTATTCACCAGGTACAATAATGAGTAGCAGCACTCAGATGAAGAGAGTAACAATTTTAAGGGGGGGGTATGATTAAATTGAAAGAGACTTCCTTGTATGATTTTGCAGTCTTCAAAAGTAATGAAGTGCATCAGACAGAAATTCATGTCCAGCAGGGCCCTGTTGGATTGTGTCTGGTGCTTTTTGAGGTGAAATGGGCTTCCCTCTGAAGTGGCCAAGAGGAAAGCTAGATGTAGCCTAGAGCTTTGTACAAGCCTCATGTTTTGAAAAGGAACATTCTATGATCATTGTTTAGATTTTGTTTCCGTGAAAATAAAGAGAGGCAAGAGGGAACTAATGGAATTGACTGAAGAGCAAAGGCAGCAAACAATAAAGATATGTTTTCACAACACAGTTGTAACTGTGTGATACCTGATAAAATTCCATGACTGCATCTTATGGAGTCCTGGGGTTTGCAATTTCATGAAGTACTAGGGGTCCTTTGTTAGAAAGCTCCAGTATATTCTCACCTCAAACTGCAGCAGAGAAATTTTTTTAAAAAAATCCAATTGTGGTCATTACACAATACAACATTTAGAAGAATGTGGCACCTTTTTTTAGTCTCCTAAAAATCAAACAATTCAGGCAAGCTTTCATGGAACAAGTATTGCTCCAAACTTTGTATCCCAGCATTCAGTCAAATGCACCTATGACAGGTAATGTGCTATCAAACCACATACAGTGGAGACACCTTAAGACTGCCTAGAGTCTGCCTGGCCTAAGTCCAGGGGAGGTCAGAGCCCTTCATTAAAACGGATGGTTTCACCTGCTATATGTTAATGGGTTTCAAGTGCTTCGATGTCAGTTAGCAGCATGGGTCAATTTGAGCTGCATTGCGGCTTTTTGTGTGAGCACACACACCTTCAGTCAGCCTGAAAATAGACCTGTAATTTTGTTATGAAAGATGGCCATTTTCAGCATAATTACCAGTGAAAGCCAGTGTCAGCTAATGCAAGGGGAGTTTTCTGTTATCGTATTTCCAGTTCAGCCCTTTTCTTTGGCTGCATTCTAAACCCAGGCAGGTGAAGCAAAGGAGGAGGCAGGGGAGGGGAGGCAAGATTAGAAATGATAAATGGGCTAAAACTGCTTAAGGTCTTTATAAAGTTTAATGAAAGATTTATCTTTGGAGGGTGATCTCCCTCTTTCTTTTACTGAAGCAAGGGTCTGATAACCTCTCATTTTGCATTTGATAAATTGCACCTTGAAGTCATAACCAAAATGACTAAGTGCGCTTAGTCTTTTAAAACCAAAACCAGCAACAACAAAAATGGCTGAAGAACACTACGGTTATTTCAGACACATAAGAATGTACAGGTTGTCTTTTGAGAACAGAGAGAGGCATTTGGTTTCCAACAACAGACACGTGTGGCAAAATGGATAGCCCTAGAAACCTCGACACATGAAATGAATGTGAGCTCCCCCCCCCAGTTCCCATCTAGCGTCAAGCAAAGCAAAGCATGCTGCTTATATGCCATCCCATAACTCTTCAAGCACTCTCTGAACTGTTTACTAGTTATGCAGGCTACACACTTCCCCCCCCCCCAGCGAGCTGAGTACTCATTTTACCAACCTTGGAAAGATAGAAGGCTGAGTCAACCTTGAGCCGGCTACCTGGGATTGGACCCCAGGTTGTGAGCACAGTTTTGGCTGCAGGACAGCGATTTAACCCCTGTGCCACGAGGCATCCAGGAACATTTTACACGATGTGTTATACTGTGTCAAGCAATGGATCTATCTGGTTCATTCTTGTTTCTACCCGGGGCTGCCATTTTATAGGGCATCAGACAAGGTCATTTTTGTACCTTGCCTGTGCATATCAGGGGATTAACCTAGGATCTTCAGTCAAGTTCATGCACTGTTACGGTAGCTTGGAAGCCACCTGTCCGTCATTGCTGTAGAGGCATGTCATCTGCCAATAGCATGACGGAAGTTGGGACATAAGGGGTGGAGCCAGTGTATATAAGGGGAGTGAATGGGTGTGAGTGCTTCAGATAGGGATGAGATAGGAACTAGATAGGGACTAGGTAGGGACTAGATAGGGACTGGTTAGGGACCGGTTAGGGTGTTAGGGTTTGTTCCTATTGTGAAGAACTGTGCTATATAGTGAGGGTCTGTGAGAGAGTGTGTGAGTGAGTGATACTTTATTACATTGATTGCCTTATTATTTGAGTTATTAAAGTGATTTACCATTCCTTTTGTTGTAACCAATAAACACAAGTTTTTAGTTTCAAAATCATTTATTAGTCTGAAGAGTCATTTGAGGGAATGATTGGTGGCAGCGTGAATAGAGTGAGTGTGTGAGAGTGACGTGGCACCTCCTTTGTGACGTGTGAGGAGGCTGTCACATGCACTGTCTCAGAGGCACTATTTATCTTGATTTAATCACTATATGTAGTCTGTTCCCTATAAATCTGTCTAATAATTTTTCGATGATGTACATTTAGGATATATTCCATAAATGTTCATGTTGGTATTTTAGTACAGTTAGATTTTAGACATTCATTCTCTAGAAAATCCTGATTTAAAAAATAAAACTTTTTTCCTGGTTAGCCACTGATTCCCAGAAATGGGTAGGCATATTTCAGTCTCAAGAGACAATGGTAATGTGCTCTGAATTGAGGTCTTGGAACAGCATCTAGTGTAGCTGAGAAGGCCAAATCTAGAGTGACAATTCCTTCCACCCTGAAGACAAATACAATCTGTCCCCTGTCTAGCTGCCTGATTTGGCTGGTTTCAGGACTGCTCTTTGCCTCAGCCTGCTGAACAAGTGTCTCTTCAAATTGGGAGAGGCCATCCTGCACCGCCTGCCTCCAGACTGAATGCTCAGATGTCAAGGTTTCCCATCTGTTGAGGTCTATTCCTAAGGCCTTCAGATCCCGCTTGCAGATATCCTTGTATCACAGCTATGGTCTCCCTCTGGGGCACTTTTCCTGCACTAATTCTGCATACAGGAGATCTTTTGGAATCCGACCGTCAGCCATTCTCATGACATGCCCAAGCCAATGTAGATGTCATTGTTTCAGTAATGTCTGCATGCTAACAATTCCAGCTCATTCCAGGACTACTCTATTTGGAACTTTGTCCTGATAGGTGATGCCAAAAATGCCTTGGAGACAATGCATATGGAACGTGTTCAACTTCCTCTCCTGCCGTGCACAAACTGTACATACCAGAAATAATGTACAGTTTTTGTAGAGGCTGGGAATAACAGGAAGGCTTAATATGACCAGATAGGCGGGATAGAAATAAAATAAATAAATAAATAAATAAATAAATAAATAAATAGATAGATAAATAGATAAATAAATAAATAAATAAATAAATAGATAAATAGATAAATAGATTAAGAGTAAAATTGTGTTTTGCTTCAAGTAAGAGGAATGTATCTAATATTTTAAAGCAATGTATTCAAATGAATGCTATAAACTTTATTTGAAAGAGGTGGCTTATCCTACTCTTAGTGCATTAAATCAAATGGCTGAATTCTTATTACATAACTCCATGTGTGCAATGGGGATAACACCATCAGCAGTAGCAAATTGCCACTGATTAGAGACTTCCTTTGGCAATTTAAGGGTGCACATGGCATTGCCACATTGTGTATCAATTGCATGTGCCATGAAGTCACCAAAGAAAGCGTTTAATCCTTGGTGATTTGCCACTGCTGATGACATCATTCCTGCTGCGTATGCAGACCTGCACAATAGGATTTCAACCAAGCTCAGGTCCTGTAAATGCATTCAATCGACTTGGTTCGCCTATGGAATAGAAGTGCTGTTTTAACCCATAATTATTTTGCTGCTGCGTTCTTCATTTTCCCACATTAGCTTGGAATGTGTATCTCTAACGCATGTTCAAAGCTTGCAAAAGTCATTTGTCATGCTGTCTGAGGGATTCTAGGAACTGCAGTGCAAAAGATAAGGCTCCTAAGCTCTGCCTGTGTTTGAACCCCACTTCCACCTTTGATGAGTAAATCATTGAGGAACAAGGGGTGATTAGAGAATAACTCTGATGCCAGGACAATCACTTTATCCTGAAACTCGGTTCTTTTGTTGCTAGAGAACAGGCTGGTGTCAGGGTGGTCCAGTAGATGTGGCCCAGAAATCAGCATGTCTGCCAAATTAAAAGGAGCACAATGTAAGAAACTTAGGAGCATGGGTCAGTGTAGTGGATTGCCTTTGTAATGTTCTTAGGCAGTAGAAATACTGAAGGGATTTGGGGATTATGTCCCCTAAAAGGAGCTTTGTTAAATGACAAAATGAGACCAAATCACTTTAGTTCCACACCAGGAATTATTGGAGGCTATTCCAGAAGGATATGGAAGAAAAGTGAAGGAGTGGGGGTAAATTGAGAGAGGCTCTATAGCTGGGAGGGATATAAGGCAGTAGTGGCAACAGGAAATAAGAGAATGAGATTGGAGAAGAAACAGGGAAGAAACAAGATGACAGAACTATTTTTATTGCCCCAAGACCAGCAGAGATATGAACAGCCCACACATTCCAAAATTATGAGCATTTCAGTTCTGCAATATTATCATCTCCTTTCAACTAAGCGCAGAAGCTGATTCTTACACCTACTGTAAGGTTCATAATATTTGCTTCTAACCAGTCACTTCCTGGAAGACTTATCCATGAAATGAGTGAGTGAGTGTTTTTAAGAGTGTGAGAGCATGTGAGAGAGAGAAAGAGAGATTGAGAGAGAGGTGGGGGTGGGAAAATTTTGTAGAGACAGGATAATCCACTGTACCAGATACAATTTTGCACTTGGCCTTTTCATTCAATGTAAGATATAATGGATACAGAATATGACAAATATGTACAGACAACTGAGGTAGAAGGGAAACGTTGATTCATTTTGTGTGCAGTGTTTCTTCTACAACTACACCTTTCAGGGAAAACAAATAGGTTGCTTATGTTATTATTTATTTATCTATTAGACAGTTCTGTTAGACTACCACTGTTTTCTATCCTATTTCTTTGTGGTTACTATGAAGCCACTGGTTTCTTATTGTAACTCTTACACAAGCACATGCATGAAATCTACCATGCCTCAAATCCTACTTTTCTATGCACAATAACAAAATCACAGCGGTTGTAGTAGCTAATTTGGGCTGATTTATGAGGTGATGGTTGCATGCCTGGCCATGTTGAACACCTCATTATCTAGCTTCAGTTAGCCACCATGACTTCCATGATTGTACAAAGACAACAGGACCTTGACCAATGCCTGACATTTCTAACATTCCAATATTCCTCCTCTCTGTTGTTTGACATATCATTAGGGGGAAGTCATCATTGGTTTAGTTATCAGGATACTATAGCCCACAATTATAGAATTTACTCTTAGTAATGAACCAAAGTTTGTTCATAGGCATCTATCTTAAAACAGGTGTGCAGCCACAGAGGCACCACATCAAGCTGATGCAATCCATGAAATGTGTATTGGACATGAGGTAATGTCTGGAAGAACACATGTGATGTGTCCAGTGATTGATTGTTCAAACTCTATAAGTGCTGCACACTATGGTGCTGCATTGAGTATTGTGTTGGAGAGTTGCTACACAAAGTGCTGTCTATGTGTTTTGAAAAAAAATATTATTAGGTCTCTTGACTGATGTACATAGTTCCATTGCTCCCCATACACCAGAATAATGATGCGAGACAAGTATTATAGGATAAACAGGGGCCACACTTTATTGAATAGCAATTATAGTAAAACATAAAAGGAGGGTCCTGTAGTAGTGCAGAATCAGGTTTTGCATAGGGCTCTCACCCCTTACCAGACAAACAGGCGAATCCCTAGCCCCGAGGTCTCGTGGTCCTGAAGAAAGCGAGAGCCCAGCCAGCCGAAATATGACCACCACCAGACCTCGAGCTACCTTTGCCTTGGTGACCATCTGTCTGAGTGTGGTCCCAGTACATCTTCTCCCCATGCACTGTAATCTCATGATCCACAGCACTGAGAGGTTAGATGATCTATACATTACCTGTGATTGCAATGGGACTCATCGAAACCTGTTCCACCATCTGCGCTACCCGCCATAGCATAGGGAGTAACTACTATGGCTTTTAGCCTCCCTGGTTGAGCGGTGTGGCTGCTGAACGCTTGCCTTTGGACCACCCTTCAAAGCTTTTTCAGCCTCAAGAACTGCTATTCTTTTGCCCTTAATTTCTCCCATATTGACCAGGTCTCCTCATCTGATGATGACTGAGGTGGTGAGACCTGGGGATCTGCCCACTTCTTGGCAGGCTGATTGCTTTTGCTCCTTCCTTGGCCTTTTTTAGGCGCCATATTCACTACCCAAAAGGAACCCACTAAATGTGTGCCACTTAAACACACAAATGAATAGGATCCCTTCCCGATCCTATTAACTTATTAGTTCCATTAAAGGAGGCATTTAGGCTTGCTGGAACCTTCCCTGATAAGGCAGGAGAACACTCAAACTCAGCACCCCAGACTTTATTACTAAAGGCTGCCCAGAGCCTGCTGAATGCTGTTTCACTTTCTCTTCCGCTCTCGTGCCCAGCTAGCCTGCTGGTTCTGCTTTCAGTCTATCCTCCTTTTTTTTCCTATCCCTTCCTTTGTTCACCTTAAAAAAAATGTAGTGCTCCTATAGGTTCCTGAGCTGGGGTGAAGTAAGCAGTCACCTAAAGTTCTTCCCCCATCTTCACTTTCAATTCCTTTCCCTCCTCTATTTCTTTTTACTCACTCCTATCTATAATAATTTATGTATTTGATTGATTGATTGATTGATTGATTGATTGATTGATTGATTTTGTATCTAATTTACATTTTTTTTTTGTATTTATTTATCCTTACTGATTATGGTTATATATATATATAAAATCATTTATTAATCCATAATCATTCATTTATTTGGGTTTTTTGTATGTTTGTTTTAATACAAGGCCTTGTGATCTGAGTGTGAAAAGGCTCCACACAGCTCAGACTGCCTGGGGCCACCTACCTACAATGCCCTTTATTTATATAAATATATCCAATAAAATGTTATAATGAACTATAAATGATTATTTAAACATGCTACTCAATCAATTAAAATTCAACACTAGAACAAGCTGCGCAATGCAAGGGCTGGTGAGGCCTTAGTGGCTTCACCAACGATTCCTTTAATATGCCTGATGCCCTTTTCTTTTTCTTTTTTGAAAATTTATAGTACAATTATTTTCCCACACCCTTTTAATTAAATCCAATGATACATATGCAATCTCTTTAAACTGTGCAGGTGCCGATGCAGCCCCCTTCCAAATCTGGAGCAGGCTTTAAAACTGCATCTGGAGCAGGCTTTAAAACTGCATCACAGGGTCTCCTTGAAGCAGCGCACAATTTTATCTTGCTTGCAAACCCTGAAAGGAGCCATTGGGAGGGAGGAGGGCTCTTTAAATAGTGCACTCCTTCCCTTCCCCTCCTGGGTCATGTCAGTGAGACTCCAATGTCTCGTGATGTCCGGGGAGGGCAGTAATGGAGCTCCACGCTGCCAAAGTGCACTTGGTAGTGGAGATGACATTGTACATAGTCTCTAAATACAGTGCTGATGAAGGAACCTACTGTCTCTGCGACTCTCTTTGCTGTCAACCTGGAAGATGACTTTTCTCGGAGTCATCTCCCACACCCCATATCTTGACGTTAGTATGCTAACAAATGCATTCCTTCTTCTTTTCACCAAAGGTAGTGGAAATACTGACTCAGTATCTCCTATTAACAATGGACTATGTTGGACTAATAAACTGAAGCTAAGATATGATAAGATGGTGATCCAGTCAATGATGCACTTATTCAACTATTATAGAAAAACTCATTATAGCCTTGCCCTACCACCAAACACACACACACCCCAAAACTGATTTACAGCTTCAGATTGTTGTTAGATTTGGCCTATGATCTGGATATCCAAGCACTCTGCCACATCTGTGCCAAATTTGGTAATGATCTGAAGTTCAATTTTTAAGTTATACTGTATATAATTTTTAGTTTTGACTGGCCTCATTTTAAGAACTGCTTTGTGTGATGTTGATTTGCACTGCTACACATTTTCTCGACTCTTCTAATTTTTAAAAGTCTGTACAGTAAAGCAGCATCTATTGGATTTTTTTTTTTTTTTGCAATGTTTTGTGCAAACTTGTAAGCACCCTATTAAAGATTGACAGAAAATGTCTTGGTCTCTCGAAGGGAAGGAGAAGGTAGTTTCTCGTTGTTGCTCAGGGGAATGAGACATGTGAGGATTTACATTGCTAATAGTGAGGATTAGAGATGGGTACAAATATAAAAATGGATTGGCTTTTTCAATGAAAATAGCCGATTCGTTAAATATTCATCCCTTCATATCCATGGGTTCCAGTAACCCCACAAATACGAAGGGACAAATATTTACCTATTTGTATTCATCCTTCATATTACAAAAACCACAACAATAACGACACCACACACACATTCTGTCTTCCGGCCACCAATTAGATGATCGGCCGATAGGCAGCCACCCCATCCCACAGCTACCATCCCTCCCAACCCCTTAGCCTGCCTTAAGGGAATCCAGGCTGCCCTTTGTAAAGATGGCAGCTGCAGCTTCCCTACCTTAAATGAAGCCACAGCCGCCGTATTTGCAAAGCCAGTCTCCATTTTTACATGCTTTAGCTGGGAGGCCAAATGAAGACCTCAGCAGTGGCGATTAAGATAAGGGGGTGCCGGTGGGAATCACGGCTAAGTTAGGGAGATAAAGGGGGTGGGACAGTAGGCTGTGGGAGTGGGTGGCTGCATGTGTGGGTGTCTGCCTATCGGCTGCCGATCAGCTGATCAGCCAGTAGGCAGAATGGTAGGGTTTTTTAAAATAGGAGGTGGTTGCTAGTGGGTGTGTGGGTGTGGAGGGGGAGTGGTGGGACAGCAGTGGGGGAGTGGCAGTAGGGGTGGCAGGTGGCAGTGGCAGAGGTGTTTTTTTAATAACCCCCCTTCGTTATTCGTCACTTCATGGGGGCAACTTCATTCTTCATGAGTCGTCAAAAGTTGACGACTCACGAAGCATGACAACTCACCAAAAAGGTTGCAAACTTGCTACCTAAAAGTAAGGGACTCAGGCTCTCCTCAAACATCAGCAATCCCCCGTTTCCAATAAGTAAGACTTTATTTTATTTATTTTTGTGTGGAGGGAGATCAGGATCTAAAGAGAGCAGGTGCTAATAGGCAGATGAAAACACAATCATAATAGTTTTTTCATATCAATCTAAATATTGTTTCGGATCAGACTGAATAAATTGCAATCTTATCTCCTTTAAAAAAAACAAGTTGGATTCTCTCCCTGCCCCCCAATATGTTGGGTCGCTACCAGTTTGAGGGAGCTCCCCAACTGGTATGGTTGTATTTAGCCTGTGAATATCTAAATTAAGACTGTAGATGAGGCCACCTTTGAAGACTTTTGGGGAATATCCATTGCTTCAGAATACAGTGATTAGATTGCTGACCAGAACAAGCTGCAGGGTCACCATGTGTCACCATTTCCATTTCTATCTGGGCACAAAACCCAGCCATTGGAGTTGACAATTAAAGCCCACAGCTTGTGCTCTGGATAGCTAAAGGATCATTGGTTCCCTTATTAAACAGCCAAGTCATTATATTCTTGACCAGTACCTCTTTTCCCAATGTTCCCATCTGAGAGGTTCAGTCAAACTGTGATTAGACACAGAGCCATTTTGGCATTTGGGTTTCTGAACTCTCTCCTCAGGGAGGTCTGTTTGGTCCCTACTTTGTTAAGGGCTAGGAATGAGATTTTTTAAAAAAGAAATATCAAGGCTGTTTATTGAACTGTGACTTAATTTTATATTGCTCCATTTACATTTTATTAATGCTGTTATATTTTATGGCCTTGGACTTATTTTTATTGCTGCTTATGCCAATGTGCAAAAGTACTCTTCAAATGAGTTGGATCATCTGAAGAAGAAGAAAAATGATTTCTTATTATGTGTCATTCATTTGATTAAGAAAGTTTCTGGAAACCCCTGATGTATTCTTGAGGGTCAGTGAGAACACAGCATCAAAGAATCGTAGAATAATGAAGTTGGAAGGGGCCTATAAGGTTATCGAGTCTGACTCCTTGCTCAATGCAGCAATCCAAATCAAAGGGCACCTACCAGCTGGTTGTCTAAGTTTATCTTGAATGCCTCCAGTGTTGGAGCAGTCACCAAGGTAATTTGTTCCTTTGTCATGCTGCTCTAACAGTTAGGAGGTTTTTCCTGATATTCAGTCTAAATCTGGCTTCCCGTAACTTGAGTTGATTACTACATATTTCCTGCACTCTTGGTTGATTGAGAATAGATCCTGCCTCTCCTCTGTATACCTTTCAAGTATTTGAAAAGCACTATTATATATCTCCTTAACCTTCTTTTTTTCTTGCCCAGTTTTTTCTGTCTTTCCTTGTGGACATTATTTTCCAGTTCCGTGTTCATCCTTGTTGCCCTCAGTTGAACATGTTCCAGTTTATCTGTATCCTTCTTGAAGTGTAAGGTAAAGGTAAAGGTTCCTTTGACATTTAGTCCAGTTGTGTCCAATTCTAGGGTGCAGTGCTCATTCCCATTTCCAAGCCGTAGAGCCAGCGTTTGTCCAAATACAGTTTCTGTGGTCATGTGGCCAGCACGACTAGACACACCGAGGTGGTACCTTTTTATCTACTCGCATTTACATGCTTTCAAACTGACACAGTACTCAAGATGAGGCCTAACCAGTGCCAAATAGAGTGGAACTAATACTTTGTGGGGTTTGGAGACTATATCCTAATGCAGCCTGTAGCGTTCAGCCCTGCCCTCACCTGTCCGTCACAGCTGGGCAGAGGAACAGCAGCCAATGAGGGGACGGAAGGTGGTGCTAAAGGGGGAGGAGCTGGGATATAAATGGGGGTGTATGGTGTATGAGAGGGGAGATTTGAGAGTTTTGAGATGAGAGTTAGAGATTAGTGAGTCTGTGGGCTTGTGAGAGGGAGAGTCTGTGTGACAGTGAGTTCAGTGAATGAGAGGAAGATTAATTAGCAGCTTGTGATTTACTTGTGATTTACAAATAAACCTGTTTAAGTGTTAAAGAAACACTGGTCTCATTGAATATGTGAAAATATTGGTGGCAGCTACCTGAGAAGAGAAGTGAGCACATACTGGAGGCCTGAGTTATTATAGGCTCCAGTGTGCCCGCTACACAGCCTAAAATAGCATAGAATGTCTCAGAAACATTCCAGGATATAAGCTCAAAGAAATCCCAGAGTTTCCTGTGTATTCAATAATAGTAGAGTTATAGAGATGGAAGGGTCATTTTAGTCTGATTCACTTCCAGAATACAAAGTTGGGTGCTTATATATCCACAGCTAATGTATCTGTAACAGATGGCAATTGAGCCATTGTTTTAAAACCTCCAGCGAAGCACTCACCACCACCTGCTGAGGTAGTCCATTCCCAATTGAGGAGTACTTTCCTTTTTGGCAGAAGGCAAAGGCAAAGTATCTGTGGAGCAGTTCTTCAATGTGTCACCCATACAGTAGCAACGGATTTTATATGCAAAAAAGGGAAAAGGAGAGATTGTTTAAAGGGAAACCAAAAGAAGTGGTTACCTCCACACCTGCCACTTTCATGAAGCAGACACATGCCTCAGACCTCAAGCACTGGCTTCCAGTATAGGGCCTAGCCAAGGGGACTTTTAACTTTGCTGCACTTTTAACAAAAATGAGGAAATTATATACTCTGAATGATTTTTTTTGAATGTTTGAAAGATGTCTGGAATTTGGGGGGACAACTGGGAAGACACTGAGATGTAAAAAAACAAATAATTGTAAACACAAATAATTGTAAGCAAACCATGTAACACGATGTTTGACAAGCACAAACCAATGTAGATTGAGTCCATGGACTCAGTGGGCCTAATCTAGTTGTGATTTACCACTGGATTTTAGCCAACAAAGATTTCTGAGAATGAGTGTAATGGTTGAGAAAGTGTAAACAGGGATCAGACAAGTAAGCTAAGCTATCATAACAAATGCAGATATGTCAGCGGCTCCTTGCTGTCCTGGATCCTAAAATCCAAACGTCACAAAAAGGCATTTAGCACCCAGATAAATCTACAAGGGGGAAAAATTGTTCCTACTCCATGAAAACAATAGAGTTAGACCACACTATTAGAAAAAGGAAAAATCTAAATTTGACAGGTAGAAAGCTCCAGAGGTTTGAGTCATGAAGCTTTAAAGCAAGCTGAGTGCCATCACCCCAATGCACAACACTTGAGATGCCAGTATAAGGCACAAAGAAGCAAAACTAGGTTTGCTTTTATACCACAGTCCTCTAATAATTCATCAGCCCAACAAGTCATCAGATGAACCAGCCAGAATCTTCTAGAACCCTTAACGTTCTAGAGAAGATTGCATTGTTGATCTCAGAGGTTCAAAGCCGGTAAGACAGGTGCTTAGACTATAAACAATCTCACATGGGTGACATTCACCAATTAAAATTGGTAGTCAATAAACCCACACAAACCTAGCCCAAACATTGCATTGCATTATTATTTTTAGTGGTCTATAAAGGTATTTTATATCTAGCCCAACCAGAAGGTGATAGAAGCAGACAGACTGAGGAAAACAGGAACAAGATATACGTATTAAAATCTGCTCCTTCTTTCTTTCTATCTATTTTTGTTTCTACTGCTCTTATATTAGCGTACTTGTCCACTGGGCCTCAGAAGACTTCTGGAAAAAAATCTGTCTTACTTTGGTGAACTTTGTTTTATTACTGAGGGGCTGTGAGCCTACATAGTGTATAAAGAGATAGATGGAATCTATATTCACTCTGAACTGAATAGTTAATTCCTACTGATAATGAATGTGGCATTTTAGGAAAGATAAAAGTGGTTTAAACTTTTTTGCCAATTAAAAAAGACAGCAGACTCTCAGAGGCTGAATTATAGGTGTATGCAAAATAGATGGGCCTTTACGAGGTGCAAGGTGGCCTGTGGGATTCAGTAAGATCAGTACATTCTGCAAACACTGTAGTTTTATATACTTCTTGTAGTGCACTTTTAATTAGATGATTATGAAAAGGGCACACTGCTTTATGATGCATTAACTTTCTTCACAATTAGATACATGATAGGAGCAAAGATCCCAAAGATAATCTCACCGAAACCATGCCACTGCAGAGATGGAGGAGGGAAGCATTAATTCTGATCTGCCTTAAGCGAGCATTTATCTTTGAGCTGAAGATGATTGGAGCCTGTGGTCCTTAAAGCAAACAAACACATTTCAGCATATTTTTATGTGGTCTCCAGAGTAACTTCACACTAACATTTTAAATGCTATTACAAGATTATTTGAGTGTGTGTGAGAGAAAAGACCATATGGGCTGAGTAGCGACATACAGCATGCTAGGTGGAAGAATGAGCACATGTCACATCAGTGCTGTGGGGAGTTTAGCCTACTCATGTGAGGACTAATCATTGGGGGAGATGACATGGCATGTGCACATGCTCTGCCCCCCCATGTCCAAGGTGTCTCTGCCCCTCCAACCTTCCAGTCTTTAAAAGGGATATTGGATGTGTGGAATGCTTGTGTGCATGATCTTGAACATAATCACATTGCATAAGTTGGGCATTAAAGGAAAATGCTTATTTTCTGGTGATTCACACATTTTTCTCTCCAGCAATGGGATTTTTGTAAGACATGTACCACAGCAATGAAGCTTATAACATGAACTTCTGTTTACTTTTCAGTAATTAAGCAAAATACAAGTGCACATCCTGCGACAACTAGGTGTATTTTGCCACTTGGGAAACATCACTATTCAGTACATACTAAGTGCATAGTGTACAAGAAACCTGAGTACAAAGGAATGGAAATCTTGGGGGTAAGATTTGCATGCATTCCTTCTCCATTGTTTTAAGCTATCCCCTGTACAGGTCAAATGCCTGCATAAAGCTATTGTATATTCAGCTCATATAGTAGATCAAACTACATAACCTGGTATTCTACGTATATGTATACATATTGGACATATATTTTTAAAATAATTTAATTATTATATAGGTTATGTGGATAAAGTAAAAATATAACTAATTACTACCTTGTTGGGAGGGGCCAGTATTTACAGACAATTAACATCATCAACTTTCTCAGTAGTAGCTATGACACTGCTTAACTGAAGAAGGGAGGTTGATAATATCACTAAGTCCAAGAGTGATCAAAATTTTATGTACACTCCCTGTGTTTTATGTGGTAAATAACAGTAATTTACAATTTTGTCAGGGTAACACTTAAACCAGAGTTGATGACATTTAATCTTTGTGGCACTTCTGACCTGGCTGTAAATGTAAAGGAGGGCAGTGTGATGAGATGGGTTTTTAAGTTAAAATCTTTTAAAGGCATATGGGTTTTGTAATTATGAAGTGAGCCAGAGAGGTTCCATTTTGTTTCTTTGTATATAATATCTGTGCTGTGCTGACAAGTTGTTTTCTAGGCGAGCTGAGAGCATGTTATTCTGAAGGCCTGAGAAGGACTCTGTGTGATAAGATAGATGGAATTTGTTGTGACTCTTTGAGACACCACCGTAACCCAAATAACATCTGGTGTGTATGAGAAAGAATTCATGTGATGTAACAGGACTGTTTGCCTAGTAACGAACTCTGATTGGATGACATCGTGGGAAGGTGCATTAGGCCCTTACCAGTTACTCTTGAAAAAGGAACTTTTTACCTATGGACTTTGTCTTTCCAAGACCGACCTTTCAGTGATTCGTGACCTACATTTCAGCCATATGGGACTTACCCTGATGTCTTGAGAGAGAGTTTGGTGGTCTACCTACATGGACTGGTTTCTATGCTTTGCTGGATTACTTTTGGACTTATGGGATTTTCCTAAGGACTGTGCATGGACTATTCTCTATGGACTGTTACCTATGGAATATTCTTTATGGACTTCTTTTCTTGGAATACTCCATGTGGACTATGCTCTTGTAATTTAGTAAGGACTATGGTATATTTACTGGATTTTTCTTTTCTAAGGACTATGGGACATATAATGGATTTTTACTTTTGTTTAGGGATTTTTATTCTATAGTATCACTGAGGACTATAGCCTTGTTATAACCAACTTGGATTATTTTGTTTACTAATGATTTCCTGGACTGGAATTGTTTTTATTCATCTTAATGGCTTTTTGGGTTTTTGAATACTTTTATATTTTTCATGTTTTCTTTGCCTCACTACCTCCTTGTAACTAAACAGCACAATGCTAGTTTATTTGTTTTGGGTTAATTTGGCTTTGAATATCTAGTAACATGCTTTTTCTTTAATAAAATAAAGATTATAAAACTCATTTGATTTCCTGAACAGTACACTTGTCATAGGGTCATCTGAGAGTGCTGCCTCGGCCTAGCTTACTTAGAGTCCTGACAGTGGTGCAAGTTAAGTCTAAGGACTACAAAGCCCACTTGACCTTTTCACAATAATATCTGAGAGTACCAGGGTGTTCTTATGTGGGCAGACTTGTGAGAAGGAGTGTTGTAGCATGGCTGGCTGAATTGGACTCTTTCAGCTCATTTTAGCATGTGCAAACTCCTGATTGCTCTCTGTCCAAGCGTACACGCGTGTTTTCGAACCCGTGTTCGTCACATGGTGGCAGCTGCGCGATGGACCACGTGCTGGGTTTTAGAGTACCTCAGGATGACCAATTTTTGTTCTATCTAGCAGCTTGAGTGACTCTGATCCACAAGCTAAGTTTTGATTGCAGTGGGACACTGAGGCTTCAAGGAGCTAGGTGCTTCCCTGGGTGTAAACAGTAATTTCCTAGGAAACACTGTTTGCCAGCAGTTAGATCTAAAGGCTGTGGTGAGAGGTGTTAAATCTTCAGGCTGTGGTAATGTGTGTTAGAATCTGGGGTGCTCTTTTAAGAAAGAGATTCCCAGTGGGACAAGCAAACTGTTAGGAAACAATTGAATTTGAGCAGTAGGCATGTGCAGGTTGTTACAACGTTGTAGTGAAGAAATTCCAAGATGCATGTCCTTTATTTTTGGAGTGCTTGCACCCTAGTTGAGCAGGTCATTTCACAATCTTAGGATTGCATAAATGACTCTGACTACCTTGTTCGGGACTTGCATCCAGGTTTTTTTTTTTGTTTTTGTTTTGGCCTAAGCGTACTCCTATAATCTTAGGATTTGCCGGAGCACCTGGCCGTGTTCCAGACTAGCTCTGGGTCTCGCCACTACGATCTTATGATCTGTCAGGAGTACCTAGTTGCATCTGGCTTGGCCTAGAGTCATGCCCTATGATCTCAGCATCTGTTGGGATGACCTGGCCCTAGAGGTATCTATCTGCACCCAGTTCAGACATTGATCATCTCTGTAACTTTAGGGTTCACAGAGTGATCACAGTTTTTCTTTTCTCTTCCTTTTGGATTTTTCAGTATTTTGGTTTGGCAGCTGTTTGTTCTCTCGCCTATCTTAGGATAGCAGAAGGGACAGCAGTTGGTCGAAAGTGCAGAAGAGATTTTTAATTTTATTTTGGTTTGGCAGCTGTTTGTTCTCTCGCCTATCTCAGGATAGCAGAAGGGACAGCAGTTGGTCAGAAGTGCAGAGGAGATTTTTAAATTTTCCTTTCTATTATTAGAGTTTTGTTTGGCTTTATCGCTGACCTAGCCTAGGCTAGAGTGCCAGCAGGAATGGAGGAGCAAAATCAGTCTAAAACCGTGGATTTACTCTTAGAAATGGCTTCAGGATTTTTCGAGGAAGCCAAGCAGAAAATTAGGGAAAGAGATTTCCTTTCCTTTATCAGGAAAGCATCCTTTTAAAACGTTTTCTTAGCACAGAACCTGGCTTGATGCAAAGGTTTTTCCAAGTTGGGAGCAACCCTGAGATGCAAGATGTTTGTGTGGAAAGAGTTAACGAGGCCCAGTGGAATGCTAAGGAGCATTCCAGAGAAGACAGCGATTTATCGCCCGTCCAAACAAAGGATTTACAGGCCCTAGAGCCGCGCGCAGAGGGAAGAATGCAGGAAAAAGTTTGCCGCGAAGGGAACTTGAGGAATTTAACATCGGCCGACCCAAGGGGAAACTGCAGAGCTCCAGAGAATTGCAGTGCATTGGAATTCAGCTCAGCACCAACTACAGCTCCTTTTCAGAGCACAGGACAGGTGAGAAGTTCTGAAATAATTCGGGAGGAGACTATGGGTTTGCTAGAAGAAGGAGAGCAAGGGATTTTCCAAAGTAATAAAGCAATTGCTGGGACTGAGAGCTTAGAAGCAACAACAATTCATGAGGGAGTGGAATACTGGGATGGTGGAATAGAGACTCAGCTTAATTCTTTGCCAGGACTTGTGTCAGCAGATCTTGATGCATGTCAGATCTCAAACAACCCCCCTTCTCTTAGCCCAGAGGGAACAGCTAAAGCAGACCCTGTTAGGTTGGCAGAGACCCCATGTAATTCATGGCAGTTCGGAAGTAAAGAAAAATACCAAGGGAGTGGCCTACACAAGGTACCGGAAAAGTCAGCTGAGGAAGCTGGAGGAGTGAAGGTTTTCTCAGAGTCTTTGCCCAGTGCCATAGGAGGAGTTATTTGTACAGAGACCTTGCAGCATGGACTTTCACATTGTGAGACTGTTTATAACACAACCAATCATAGGGGAAGCGCTAACTTGTTGGGATTACAAAGTACTGATGTTTCTCCAGAGACTGAAAAATTTGGCCCAGTACCACAGTTAATCTTCTCAGAAAGATCTTTAGAAAGAAAAGCAGAGGTTTGGGACAATACTTATTTTCAACAGCCTATTTTCCAAGGAAGTGGTGAGAATGCTGATACTGTTTCTGAGGCTATGCAGAGTACTCCCGAGGGAACTTTGTTGCAACAGCGGCCTCTTGTGACCAAACCTGATAGCACAGCTAATTCAGTGATACATGTGTCCAGGGGTGTGGCATTTCTGGACCAAGGTGTGGAAAGCATTGATCAATTTGGCCCAGGACAGATATTGGAGCCTGTGTTAGCTAAACCCCAAAACTTCTTCTCGAATTCACCGGGAGAAACTGATGTGGTGAAACTTTTTATTACAGTCAATGAAGGATTTACTGCTGTTTCTGTTCCTATAGATCTAGAAGGGTCTAAGGGCAATTTAGTGTCTGGAACTGTTGAAAGGCTTTATCAGATTTTAATTAAAGAGGAACATCGCCCTGATACATCATTTACTTGCCCTCAGGGAATTTACCAACTCAGAAAACTAGCACCTGGAATGGAAAATACCTATGTTACTTTTCAGAAATTGGTTGATGAATTGTTTGGTGATTTCTGTTATGTGATTGGCTATGTAGACAACCTTGTAATTTACAGCCCTGATCCAATTCAAGCAGACCAAAATGCTTTGTCATTCTTAGAGAATCAGAGATATCGAAGCCCAAGATTAATGCAGTGGTATTTCAGATTGCAAACATATGATTTTGATGTTAAACATCTACCAGCAAAAGAGGCTTTAATTCCCCACTGCTTATCTCGAGTGTTTAGTGCAGATGCAAGGGGAGAAAATGGCTAGATTTGTTAAAGCTCTGATGTTTAATTTTCTTGGTATTCTGTATGACTATGTTCCTGAGCATACATAGAGTGTTTTCACTATTATTACTTCATATCAGTATATTGGTTTCACAAGTTATTATGATGTTAACCTTGGTTTCATTATTTTACTGTTTGATGACTAGAGTATTATCTGAGCATATGCAGAGTGATGTATTTGATTAAGTATACTAACATGTTTATTCTTCTGTTTTTCAGACTAGTAGAAGTGCCTAAGGCAAATTTCTCTCATGTATGGTAAATACTGTAATTATAACAGTTCTCATGTATCAATTGTTTTGCTATTTTAGAATCATATTTGAAATGTATTACTTTATGTTCATGTTAATATTTTTCTCTATTTAGTTACTGCATAATTATGACATCTCATCTTATTCAGTTATCAAAATTAAAACTTAAATTGTTTAGGAATTTTGTTAATCTTCAGGGGGCTTGTGATGAGATGGGTTTTTAAGTTAAAATCTTTTAAAGGCATATGGGTTTTGTAATTATGAAGTGAGCCAGAGAGGTTCCATTTTGTTTCTTTGTATATAATATCTGTGCTGTGCTGACAAGTTGTTTTCTAGGCGAGCTGAGAGCATGTTATTCTGAAGGCCTGAGAAGGACTCTGTGTGATAAGATAGATGGAATTTGTTGTGACTCTTTGAGACACCACCGTAACCCAAATAACATCTGGTGTGTATGAGAAAGAATTCATGTGATGTAACAGGACTGTTTGCCTAGTAACGAACTCTGATTGGATGACATCGTGGGAAGGTGCATTAGGCCCTTACCAGTTACTCTTGAAAAAGGAACTTTTTACCTATGGACTTTGTCTTTCCAAGACCGACCTTTCAGTGATTCGTGACCTACATTTCAGCCATATGGGACTTACCCTGATGTCTTGAGAGAGAGTTTGGTGGTCTACCTACATGGACTGGTTTCTATGCTTTGCTGGATTACTTTTGGACTTATGGGATTTTCCTAAGGACTGTGCATGGACTATTCTCTATGGACTGTTACCTATGGAATATTCTTTATGGACTTCTTTTCTTGGAATACTCCATGTGGACTATGCTCTTGTAATTTAGTAAGGACTATGGTATATTTACTGGATTTTTCTTTTCTAAGGACTATGGGACATATAATGGATTTTTACTTTTGTTTAGGGATTTTTATTCTATAGTATCACTGAGGACTATAGCCTTGTTATAACCAACTTGGATTATTTTGTTTACTAATGATTTCCTGGACTGGAATTGTTTTTATTCATCTTAATGGCTTTTTGGGTTTTTGAATACTTTTATATTTTTCATGTTTTCTTTGCCTCACTACCTCCTTGTAACTAAACAGCACAATGCTAGTTTATTTGTTTTGGGTTAATTTGGCTTTGAATATCTAGTAACATGCTTTTTCTTTAATAAAATAAAGATTATAAAACTCATTTGATTTCCTGAACAGTACACTTGTCATAGGGTCATCTGAGAGTGCTGCCTCGGCCTAGCTTACTTAGAGTCCTGTCAGTGGTGCAAGTTAAGTCTAAGGACTACAAAGCCCACTTGACCTTTTCACAATAATATCTGAGAGTACCAGGGTGTTCTTATGTGGGCAGACTTGTGAGAAGGAGTGTTGTAGCATGGCTGGCTGAATTGGACTCTTTCAGCTCATTTTAGCATGTGCAAACTCCTGATTGCTCTCTGTCCAAGCGTACACGCGTGTTTTCGAACCCGTGTTCGTCACAGGCAGCATTTAGAACTGAAACAGAAAATTGTTTTTAGACACTCAGTGAGGGTTGAAGATTAGTGGTTACTCTATTTAAGTATAAGTACCAATTTCGTAATATGCTTACAGATTTAATGTATCAACATGAATTCCACACAAAATTTTAACAATTGAAGTGCTCACTAAAATGTCAGTACCCCTAGAAGTGCTATTTTTATTAACACTTTTGCAAGCATGTCTAGACTCTTCTAATGTCTTGTCTTCACACTGAGAAAAATACAGAGGTTAACCTTGCTGACCAAACCTCCTGAAGTGTGAATAAATCCAGCTACTTGCCTAGTCAAGCCCTATCAGGCTTCTTTCCTATCCCAGCCCTAAGTGAATTTTCTAAAAACCAAGCCTTAACTAGTTTCTATTTAAATCCAATCATCCCTTCATCAGCAACTTTCCTGACTCAACCCTTTATGGCTAGTCCAAACCATGTATGACTATTAAATTGTCCTAAATCTCTCTCTGTTTGACTTGATCAACTGTGGCTCTACCATGATGATGTAATTGCCTAACAAGGCTTTACGAAACTGTTCAAATGCCTGGCATGGTACCCCCTCATCAGTGGTGGAATTCAAATAAATTAAGAACAGGTTCTATGTCCTAATGACAAATAAAACAAACAAACAAACAAACAAACAAACAAACAAATGCCCAGGACAGTGGGATCCGATGAGGCTGCTGTTACCCTCACTGTGGGCATATGCCAAACACACACACACAAACAAACACACACCACACAGTGGGTGCTTATGACCAAGTTTGACAGAGAACTGACACACCTCTCCTTCCCTTTACCTCCTATTTCGCCCTATAGCTCACCAGCAAAAATTGCTTCCCTACCCATTCCTGCTCCTGAAATGACTGATAGCCCTGCTTGTTGTTACCTGGAGGCCGCCTTTGCGCACCTGTTGTGGAGTTATTCTCTTCCCCCCCCCCGCTTCCTTCTGGCTTGGAAGGTATGGTCTCTTTTCAATCTGTCGCCACTCCACCTCAACCCCACCACCTCAATGGGTCCTTCAGTTACTGGCTCCTCTGAGTTCTCCTCCTCCTCCATCTTTCCCCTCCACCCCGCATCCACTGCTTCTCCTCGCCAGTCGCTTTGAGGGGTGTTGGTGTTGGTGGCAGCACTGGTGGTGATTATGGCTTCCCTCAGAGCCCTGGCAGGCTCCACCTCCCCCACTCATCTCGGCGGCCGCTTCCTAGAGAAGAGTTTTGATTCCCCTTATCTATTAATATGTTTATGTGTTTTCCTTTCTTGGACCTGGATATATGGCCTTCAAGAATAGTAAATCTTACTAGTGTTAAAATACTGATAGCTGTCTTCTAACAGAGTGGGCCATATGTGTGCCATTTGTCTCCCGAAATTGTCAGTTTTGGGGCAGGAGGAAAAGTTCTTTGTTATTCTAAATGAGGCTTGGAGGTTTGATCTCTTTGTGGTGTGAGTGACTTTTCTATTGCATACCTTGCTTGCATGGATCAGTGAGACCATCACCGATTCATGCATTGGATAGTCTCTGAGATTTAAAAAAAAACCTGTTTCTAGGCAGAGCAACAGTCTTATGAGGTACCTTTAACTTGAAAAAAATCATAGTAAAACAAGGACAGTTGGGTGTTTGACTGAAGCAGTCTCACTCCAAAACTTTTTCCCTCTGTGTCCTGCCCTCATGCCTTGTCAATCACACCCCCTCAAGGAGTCATCCTCCCCCCCTTTCCCCCAGTGATGCCTCTACTCTTTCCAGGGCTCTATCTCTCTCACCCCCACCCCAACTCAGACAGCTCAGTGTGGCACAGGAAGGGCGGCAGCTAATTATGCCCTCTTCCCCCCCATTTGTCGCTGGTCACCTGGCCCCTCCTCCTTCATTCTCAGGCCAGCAAACGGTTCTACGAACCAATAGTACATTTAGGAATCGGTTCTATAGAATAGGTGCGAACCTGCTGAATCCCACCTCTGCCCCTCATCTCTGGAATGTATCCAGACTTGAACTCTCATGGTATTATTGCTCGAGAAGGTAGGCAGAGGTTTGAAGATGTTTTTGCCAGTCCCCAGTTCCAATTGCACACCCCACTGGTACTTTGCACGCATTAGTAATGTATATCTAGTAGTGTTGGCTTCTGGGAGGGGGAGGTTTTATTCACTTTGCATTGAGATATGAATTTACTGCATTTGTACTTCCCAAATGAATATGTGAATCATAACACATCTGTCCTCTAGTTTTCACAATGTGGTTCCATAAACAAGAAATAAACTGTATGGACTGGAATTTAGCGGAAGGGGAGAGACATATGAACTGCTCACATTCATTATGCCAGCACTTATTTTATTAGTGCTTTTTCAATAATGGGGTGTCACACACATTTAATAAATAAATAAATAAATAAATAAATAAATAAATAAATAAATAAATAAATAAATAAATAAATAAATAAATAAATAAATAAATAAATTTGGCACTCCTACTTTGAGAGGTTAATGCTATCTATCCCATTAGCTGAGCTTCTTTTTAAAATTTTTTTATTTATATCCCACCTATCTGGTCAGTCATGACCACTCTAGGCAGCTTACAACATGAGTAAGCCCTCTTGTTCTTCTCGCCTCTGGGTTCTGCAAATTTAGTGAGGTTGGCCATGAAATCCATCACTACCCTGGCTCATTCTGGCCTCCATGTTAGGGGCAGAAGCATACTAATACCGAGGAGTCATTATTCCCATGGAATGCAACCCATACCCAGAAGGCACAGGATTGCTTTCTTATGCATGTATTTTATATTTGTTGCCTTTTTATACGTCACTATATTTGTTGCCCCTGTATACGTCACTATGTTCAATGTACATTATATCACCCAAGGGATCATGCTCTTCCTCAAGCAGTCTTCCAATCTTCTTCTCTGAGGCCCTGAATGTCCAAACCTTCAAATTAATACACATACATACCAAAATGTGTGTGCTAGTGAACAAACAAAACAAAACCATCTTCAAAATATGTATATTTGTGAAAGGGAAATTCTTACAATATATGAATACTTAAGGCTAGAAGTTCCTTAGAAATGGAACACATTAGGAGAAATTCATACACATGCAAAGAAATTTCCATGAAGATATTTTTAAGTTGAGAACTGATGTGACAGAAAAAGCTGGAGGCAGAAAAATAAAGAATACATGAAATCAGAATTGACAAATTTGACCAGTATCGATGTGTATACAGTGATCTGTATATTCATATTTTTGCATGCTACTAAAATGCAAAAAGGAAATCAATTGAAATCATTAAATATACAAGGTTCCCGAGTATATTAAAACATATTAACACCTTCAAATTGAAGTATTTAACTTTTTTCTTGCTTCACATTAGACTGACAATCAATCTATGATTATTTCAGTGACTTTCCATTTCTTTTCTAGAAAATCTTTGCATAGAATATGGTCAATTTTGGTTTTATCTCCCCTTCCATTACATTAATAATGCCTATTGGATTTCAATGAATGCAAATGACTGTCTTGTCATAAGCACAGTGAAATAACTAAGAGATTTATAGGGACATAGAAGTGAAAAGCTGCCATATAACCCAACAAATGGAATTTCTCACCAGTGCCAGTGTTTAAAAATAGTATCAAGTTAGCAACACATTAATATCCTATTTAAAGCTGATGAAAGGAAGGGAAATGTAGAAACAAGGGAAAGGGGCAAATGACAGTTTGATTATGATTATTTAAAACAGATTTTAAATTCTAAAAGAAGAAAACTATTTCTCAGCCATAAATTAGCTGGTAAACATGTCAATATACAAATCATTTTTATTAAGGATAACAAGCAAAGAATTAAATCTCTCTCTCTCTCTCTCTCTCTCTCTCTCACAATAAATTTGCTGGATGCTATGTAATTCATTGAAACACATTAACATTTGATGTATAAATGTATGTATACATTTCTTAGAGCTTTCCTCAGATACCAGCATTTTCAACATCGCTGTACTCCTTTGGCAAATATTAATATTCTCTGAAATAAAATATTAAGAGGAATCTTTTAGCAGTCCATTTCACAATAGTATGTGATGGTTTCAAGCCACCAGAAACTTTATTTCCTGTAAGATCAAAACCAACAGTGGGCAATTTAGAAAAGGAGTAAGAGATATAAAGGTTTAATAGCGATTAAAGGAGGAGGAGAGAATGCAGGATAAAACATTTTTTTAATTCTTTGACCATGGGTGGTTTCAGAAAAGGCAAAGAATATTCTCTCTCTCTCTCTCTCTCTCTCTCTCTCTCACACACACACACACACACACACACTTTCTCTGTGTGTGTGTGTGTGTCTGTGTGTCTGTGTGTGTATGTGTGTGTAGTGCATTAGTGATGAGGTGAAAAGTCTTTTAAAAAGTCACTTTCTCTGACCTTCTGTTGAGGAGCAAAGGGAACATTCATTTTGCTGATATTCTGAAGTGTCTTGTTTATTAAACCAATTCACAATATTGAAAATTCAAAATGGAAGGAGCCAGACCAAACAAGGTCATTTGAGCTCCGATATACCATTTGGATGTGAGGATCTTATCAAATGGTATATTCAGCCCACACCAGTCCACTCCAAAATGACCACTGTTGATGAGCTCTTGGCCTTTTTGTGTCTAATGATTGTGGTGGTCGTGAACCCAAAGTCTTATTTTCATTGTGCATTTCTTGGTTCTTGCCCATCTATGTAATCTCCACAGACTCTTTGTCATCTTTGCAATATTCACCTTTCCTTCAAATCCCTTCTGCTATTTTCTTTCCCAGTTTCTTCAGGCTCCTCAAACTCTGGCAACATGTAGAAGTTCCACAGGGGCCTACCCAACACAGTTTCACTGTTAGTTCATTGAAACCTTAGTGGCTATTTAGTTTTGGAAATGAAGCGAGATTTCATACCATCTCTCACAAGAATATAATCAAGAGCTATGTCCAGGGAGCTTGAACAAATGGGACCTGGAACATTGGCTCAGCTGAGGGGCTCACTCCATCATACTTTTCATATCTTGCAGTTGTCATCTAGCAAGAGCCTTCCATCAGGCTCTGGTACAGCACTGATGAAAAGCACAATTATTTTCATCAGCTTGGCAGAGCAATCAGTTCCTTTTGGCTCCCATCTTTTTGAACTATGTGACTTCCATTAGAAGACTCTGAAACCAACCTCTGCTGCTGGAATGTGCTCTTTTTCTTTCCTCACTATCTCCCCCTCCCCTCATTTCTTTTACAGATTGTAAGTTATGGGTCTGGGAGTCTTATTATTGATCTTTGTAGGGAACTTTTCAGCTAAATAACGGGTTGTAAATATCTACCTGTTTTTCTAATTATCATCTATCATTTGTGACCTGTCTCTATATGTAATTAAATAATAGTCCATTCCTATGTTCTACAGATGTGGATGTGAAAGATAAGCAGTCTCCTAGTCCAAGTCTTTGCTATAACTGTGACACACATACACTGAAAGGTACCATATTTGCCGGAGTATAAGATGACTTTTTTGCCCTGAAAAACATGCCTCCAAGTAGGGGGGGTGTCTTATACACTGGGTGCACTTCCAGCAAGCCCTCACTCTCTCCCAGCAAAGTCACTTACCTGGTAGTAAGACCGAGTACACTGAGCCCCGCTCCTCCTTGGTAGCCTCAGAACAACCAGACTCTAGCGCCGAACAGCTGACAATCAGGAAGCGGCAGAGAGGCAGCAGCCATTTTGAGATGCAACCACATGACTGCTGCCTCTCCAAAATGGCTGCTGCCTCTCCAAAATGGCTGCTGCCTCTCTGCTGGTTTCCGACAGTCAGCTGTTCGGCACCGATGCTGTCCTTTCAGCAAACCCTCGCTCTCTCCCAGCGAAAGGAACCAAAAGCAGCAAAACGAACTCTCCCCATGATGCCGCCAAAGCAGAATCACACATGCGGAAGAGGGGGTAGTCTTATACGGCAAGTATATAACAAACTCTACATTTTGAGTGGAAATGTTGGGGTGTTGTCTTATATGCCCAGTCGTCTTATACGCCGGCAAATATGGGTAATTGTGTTATTTTCAAATCCTTGAATATCTTAATGTATAAGTAATGAAAACAATTAAATCAATCCTGTCAGTACCATGGATTGCACATTTCAAAGCCTGACTTCTTATCAGTAAAGAAGTGTTTGTTGCTGAGCAGACATCAATGCAAGGTTGCTGAATTCTTGGCCCTCCAAATGTTGTTAGATTCCAGTTTTCATCATTTCCATTTGGCACATTGTCACTTTTGTTTTGGAAAGTGTCATTATAGGATTTTCAAGGTAAGAAAATTTTAGCAGTGGTGTAGCATTGCCACCTTCTAAGCAGCACTAGCAAAAGGTAGCCAGAGTGTCACTGCCATTGTGAAAGATCCTCCTGCAGTGTGATCTTCAAAACCTTCCAGAACTTTCTCTGCTCCCATCATCATTGAAACTATCCATTCTCTTCTGCTGCTATGGACATTACTTCTGAAGAGGGTGGCTGCATCTTAGTCTGTTGACTCCGCTATGAACGTTCTGCCTTAGGTGACCCTGCTAGGCATTCAGGCTTGTACTGGAGTCTAGCCTCCTGAAGGAATTGATCTCAGCTTCTCTGACATCCTCAACCTCCGTCACAACGTTGAGGTGTGCATCGAAGAAAGCGTGAACTGAAGAAGAGGAGCCGCCATAAAGAATTTCAGATCAGTAATCTTACAGGCAGAAAGTAGCAATAACTTTTGAATAGATTTCTGATGAAAGTGAGAAGAAACTGCCAAAGCAGAACTGTTATTGAAGATTAAGAGGAAAATCACAAGTATAGAAGAATTACACAAACCCTAGCTCACTGACAATGAATAAACTGAGATTGCTAAAGATTTTGTATTTCTTGATTTAGTCTTCAATCCAAATGAAGGCTGCAGCTAAGAAGACCCTTATCATCAGGCAAGCTTTCTCTTTATGACTGCTTGAGTGGGGTTTTAAATGGATACTTGTGCCTTACTGCTTTGAATGTGTTTTTGCTGTTGCTTTTGCTTGTTGTCTTTTAGTGCGGTACTTATTTGATCCTTTTTATGATACTTATTGTTTTTAGCTTTAAATATTGTTGTGGTGTCCACCCTCGTGCCCCTTGCTTGACCTTCAAGCCTCAGAGCACACAAAGGCAGACACTCTCTCATTTTACACTTGCTGCCACCAGGTGATCTCTAAATCACCATTTACTTCAGAAAGATCCAGGTCCACATTTCAAGTTCTTTTAAATAAAACTTTGGTTTATTGTTTACATAGATTGATTCATAATATCTTCTGTAATTAATCACATCTAAATTTCCCAATCTACACACTCTATTACTCAGTCTGGCTTTTCTCTCCTGCCTGACTCTTACATTTCTCTAACTGAATCAATCTCACTCAATCTACTCACTGACTTGAAATACCCTAATCTGACTTCTGACTCTGACTCTTATAGCATTTCTCTTGGTTCTGCCTCTCAGCAACATGAATATTCATAAACCATTACATCATACAACAAGAACCATAGATCTAATAAATGGAGAATGCTACAATTGTCTTTTAATGTAAGCCAGCTTGGATTCTTCTTAAGGAGAAAGAGGAGTTAAAAATATTTCAAGTCAATCAATAACTCAATCAGAAGAAGGCTGACACTTGGAAGGACAGAAATGAAGGAATTAGAAAGTAGCAACAAGTATAAGGATGTGTTGCTGGAGACTTAGGCCAAGATAAACCACACTTGTATTTCTTATCACCATGTATGGGTGTAGACGTTTGACACTAAAGAAAGCTGATAGGAATAAAATTGATTTGTTTGAATTAGGTGTCAGAGGAGAGCTTTGTGGATACTGTGGACTGCCAGAAAGAAAAGGACATTTTTGAGATCACTCATTCATAGGGTCATCAAAAGTTGGAAGCAATTTGACAGCACACAACAACAACAACATTGCCCATAATACAACTTGTAGTCCAACAACATTTGGAGGGTCATGGATTTCCCACCCATGTATTAGAATAGATTACTAGGTGCATGTCAATTTGGTTTTTGAACTATAAATCCCATAATTCTCCATTCTCTGACTTCTGCCAGAGAGTCCCATACATACAGAGAGATAAATTTGGCTCTTCTGGAGAAAAGGCGTAGCTGCAAAGGCTTCCCACTAGGGATGGTGGGATTTACAGTACAAAAAATCTGAGTGGCATTTCCCAACAGATAACACACAGGCAAATGTGTCCCACCAAACATTAGACTGCAATCACTATTGTCATCAATGTTGCCTACCATTCTGAAGGCTAAAAGGAGATGCATTCCATCTATTTTTGCCATAGATGAGGAACTGAACAATGAACTTCTAATTCTAATAGTTCTAGTTCTAATACTCATGTAACCATGGTACTACCTTATCATTTAAGAAGTCTGACAGCCCATGAGTTACATTATCTTACCTCTTAATTTTGAATAAGTTTGGCTCATAGTATTTTGTAAAATATTTAGTGAAAGTCTAACATCACTTTCTGATGAGATAACGGGAAATAAGATCCCAGAGAGCTAGAAAGAGAGTAAGACTGTTAAAATTCCCCAAACATAAAACTGCACCAGAATTTTGGCCTATTTCATTTCTTAATGAAGATTCTGGGTCTTTTTAGCAATATTAGCTTGAAACATTAATTCATTTATTACCAAATATCTTCATTGCTATCCCAACCGGGAATAATGACGTAAAACAAAGATGTGAATTAAATATGGGCCACTTTATTGATAGCATCAAAATACGATAATGGCAATCCTTTGCCAAAAGAGGGGGCCTGCTGTAGTGTGGAAACAGGTGAAAGGCAGGGGTATGCTGACACTCCTTAATCAATAAATGGATGAGTCCCTGGCCCCAAGTTCCCACGGTCTCCAGACAGCAGGAACCCGGCCAGCTGCTAATAAAACACCCTCAGACCTCAAGACATCTTTTGCTGATAACTGTTGGTCCAGAAGTAGCCCAGTGCATCCTCCCACCACAAACACTTTTGATCCACAGTGCTGGGAAGTGGGATGCGCTGTTGGCTTAACAGAGATTACAATTGGGACACACCGAAAATAGCTGTTATTTCCTCACTACCCCCCACAGCATAGGGACTAGCCATGCTATGTCCCATGCCCGCCACAGAGCCGCTCGAGCTTGACAAGCAGGCCCCCTGTGATGTCTTTTAAAAATATGTCCAAAACTGCATTTGACAGGTGGAGACATTGCTCCTGAACATTTCAGGTTTCGCAACATGGATCCTGTGGTGACATACCACCAATCTGAGGCTGCATCTGCAGACGCCTCCACATATTTCACTGTTCAGAACAGTCCTCACATGGCCTTGCCAGGCTAACTGAAGAATAATTGTGGACCACATGGATCCGAGGCCATGGCCACCGACACCTCTGCACACTTTTCGTTAACACTTGCACGAACCTTGTTAACAGCAACAGTCCTCACACAGCCTCGCCAGGCTAACTGAGGAAAAACTGTGGACCACATGGATCCGAGGCAGTGGCCGCTGACGCCTCTGCACACTTTTTGTTAATGCTCACACAAGCCTTGTTAACAGCAACAGTCCTCACACAGCCTCATAAGGCTGAGGAGTAATTGTTGACCACATGGGTCTGAGGCCATGGCCGCCGCCACCTCTGCACACTTTTTGTGTACCCTAAACAAAACAATCCTTTTTTTAAAAAAAGAACACTTATTTAAACAAGCTTGATCCCACCATAAATCAACTGAATTAAACAACGAATAGCCAAGAAATAAGCCAAGCAAAAAGCTCCAAACCCGGAGAGGGAGCCGAATGCTTCCCTCCCGTCCCTCAGGAAGAGCTGACATGTGAAAAGATGAGCCAGGCAGCTCGATCTTCTCCTTCTGATAGCCCGAAAAAGGAAGAGGGCAGTGCAAGGGGAAAGCCACTTAAATACCTAGGGCTTCCCTGCCTCTCACACAACGGCTCGTGAGTCTTAAATGCAGTCTCTCTCTATCCTGGGTGGATAGCAAGGGTCGATTGCGCCAGCCAAAGGCAATGCCTTGCCAGCGATCGCAACATATTGATCAGTTTAGATTTATGCCAGGCTCTTGGATAGCTCCTGCTGTCGTGAGAGTCTTTATTGTAGAGGACCATAGTGATATAGGTAAAGGTAAAGGTTCCCCTTGACAATTTGTGTCCAGTCATGTTTGACTCTAGGGGGCGGTGCTCATCCCCGTTTCCAAGCCATAGAGCCAGCGTTTGTCCGAAGACAATCTTCCGTGGTCACATGGCCAGTGCGACTTAGACACGGAACGCTGTTACCTTCCCACCAAAGTGGTCCCTATTTATCTACTTGCATTTGCATGCTTTCGAACCACTAGGTTGGCGGGAGCTGGGACAAAGCAACGGGAGCTCACTCCGTCGCGTGGATTTGATCTTACGACTGCTTGGTCTTCTGATCCTGCAGCACAGGCTTCTGCGGTTTAGCCCACAGTGCCACCACGTCCCATATATAGTGATATAGCAAAACAAATTACTCTCTTGATGCTTTAAAAGCATTTGAGCACATAGAATGGTCGAATGCTTTACTTCAATTATTACGATATTTTACTATGGGATAAAAACAGTGGTCCTTATGAATGACATGACTTTGAACTCTTTCATCTTGAGAGATGACCTGAATCTGTTCTTCACTTCCACTGTGTATTCGTAAGGGATTTGGTTTAGATTATACCTGACTAGCCCAGTGGTTTTTCCTACTCTCTTCAGTTTAAGCTTGAGTTTTGCAATGGGAAGCTGATGATCAGAGCCACCATCAGCTCCAGGTCTTTTTTTTTTTCTAACTGTATAGAGCTTCTCCAACTTTGGCTGCAGAGAACGTAATCAATCTGATTTCAATATTGCCCATCTGGTGATGTCCATGTGTAGAATCGCCTCTTGTGTTGTTGGAAAAGAGTGTTTGTGATGACCAGCTTGTTCTCTTGACAAAACCATATTAGCCTTTGCCCTGCTTCATTTTGAACTCCAAGGCCAAACTTACCTGTTGTTCCTTTTATCTCTTGACTCCCTACTTTAGCATTCCAATCCTCTATAATGAGAAGAACATCTTTCTTTGGTGTTTATATTTATATTTATTTATATTTAGTTCCTAAATATAATAGGAACTAATATCATGGAGAAAGTGTAATTATGACATTTTCCTTTTCTTCTCTAACCCAATTAGCTGTAAAGAATGTTCTTTATGTGTTTCAAGCTTTTACTAGAATCTGACAAATCAATTTAATATGTTTAAACACCTCCGCAGATAGTAAAACAACAACAAAAAAGATTTACATTTTAAGTGATATACATTTCTGCAAGAAAAAAAGAAATACCTCATAACTGCTGGATAACTTAGTGGTTTAAGTCTCTGGCGGTAGAGCCAGAAGCTGGGAATTCAATTCTCCACTGTGCCTTCTTGACAGGGGCTGGACTTGATGATCCGTAAGATCACTTCCACCTCTGTAATTCTAAGATTATAGTGGTGCCTCGCTTTATGATTGCCCCGCATTACGACGTATCTGCTTTACAACAATCTTTTTGCGATCGCAAAATGATGGTCTAAATGGGGGAATTTTGCTTTGCGATGATCGGTTCCCTGCTTCGGGAACTGATTCTTCACAAAATGATGATTTTTCAACAGCTGATCGGTGGTTTCAAAATGGCTGCCGGGTAAATAAAATGGCTCCCTGCTGTGTTTAGGGATGGATTCCTCGCTATACAGGCAGTGAAAATGGCCACCGTATGGAGGATCTTCGTTGGTCGGTGAGTTTTAAGCCCATTGGAATGCATTGAAAGGTTTTCAATGCATTTCAGTGGGCTTTTTATTTTCGCTTTACAATGTTTTCGCTTAACGGTGATTTTCCTGGAACGGATTATCGCTGTTAAGCGAGGCACCACTGTATTGTATTTCATTAATTTTAACTAAATTTGAGGAACTCTGTGTATCAGCAGACATTACTGTCAAGATGTGACATTTTGTGTGCATAGAGTGTTAAAATAATTTAGAGGGTGTAATAAAAAATAGCCCTAAAATCTGCATTGTGCTTTAAAAATGAGGTTTGGACAGCAGTTTTCTGGGAGTTAATGCAAAACAATACAGCCTTCAGTGAAGCAAGGTCATTATATCATTACATTCCTGTCAGTTCAATGTGTTTTACAAATAAAAGCAAAGTATAAACAAAAGAGAGAATTGAAAGCATATTGAAATAGGTAGAACATCTGCTGCAGTGTTTTAATATGAGATGGTATTTGCAAGTCCTATAACTTTTATCCTCTGTAGCTATAATACTCTGCTTTTACAGGACCTTGATGCATCAGATTCTTTATTTTAAAAGCCTTTTCTCTCAAGCCTTTGCAAATTTTATTCACAACAGTGATGACCATAGTCATAGTGGCAGTCTGCCAGATTTTGAGTTACAAGCCCTTGGAGTTACAGGAGGTGTAACAATAGAGATATCTATTATAAAATTTCAGTTGGTGCACCAGGCCCTGGAGCTCCAGGTTCTGTAGAAAGGATTGTTGATATTAGATGAAGGAGAAACAAAGGTATACATAATGGCTAAAAAAGATAGCTAGGGCAAAGAAGAAAGAGAGCACTTCTAGAGGGAGAAAACTCTTCTGGGAGGTAATTTTTTTATTCTAAGCTGATGTGACTTTACAATTGCTTATGCTCTAGTCTTTTAATTACATAGTCGGTAAAGATATGTGCATAGATGTGACTTAATTGAGAGTTAATTTTTTATAACTAAGATAGTACGCCTTTGTAATACTTTTTTATTTTTAAGTATTTGTAACACTTTAATTATAGTTTTATTATTCCATTTTATGCACCATATTAATTTTTATTAGAGCATTTTAAAGTTTTGTTAGAGTAGTTACTTATATTTTCCATTTAGTTCATTAAGTTTTTATTGTTACATTCATAAAAGATTGTATTAAGTTTTTATAGTTAACTTTTTTTGGGTATTCAATAGATATAACCAATATAGCACATTTATATCTTCTTGTATGTGCCTGTTCAATAAAAAGAAAAGAGCCGGGATTTTCTTGGATATTCAGTTTACCTGTCTTGCATGGGGCAAATAAGTTAAAGGATAATCAGAAGGAGGGAGTAAATTGTACAGGGTGCAAAATATTCCTCTGGTTCATACTGGACTTAACCGTTTTGGGATAAATATCAATTCTGATGAGCACAGGTGCCTATAATGTTCTGTAGGTCTCTAAGGTTCTAAGACTCCCTGACTTGACATTTACTACTAAGCCAGGTCTCACTTATGCAGGAATTCTTGAAGTATCATATTCTGAAACATCAGGCTCCAGACAGACATGGGAAACTAACTTTACTGAGATCTCAAAAGGTGAATGGGATAAAATCTGAAAATTGCCTTAAAATTATGTGGAGAAACATATATAAGCAGTGCCTAATTACAACCCATCTGTGGCAGTGATATCTACCAATTTTCCTTAAATGCTGGAGAGGGCTATCTCCCCTATAGTGTCTGAATGCCCTCAATCCTTCAGATTTTGGACCAGTTTTCTAGAAACAATTACAGGACGATGTTTACAAAAAGAGAGTGATCATTTGCTTTTATCAATATTTGCAGGAATGAGGATCTCTGCTCTTCGTAAAGATTTGATTTTGGCATTGCTGGCAACAGCCAGATTAGAATTTATTCAGCTCTGGAAAAAATCTGAATAACCTTAACATTTCTAATTGCCACAGTACATGATTCTGCCGATGGATCCTTTAATGAAACAGACTCACAAACTGGGTATGCTCAAAGGCTTGGAGTCCTCAAATACATTTATCAAGACTTTGTTACCTTTTTTCAGTATGTAAATAAGAATACACCGTTTCAACGACGAATTTCTGTGTTTTGAAATTTTGGAGGGATGTTTTTTAATTCTTTTTTACAGCAGTTGAGATTGATAACTACATTGGATGTTATAATGTATGGTATTACCTGTGTTGTTAGAATCAAATTAATGCATTATTGATTGACTTGTATTAAGAGTAATTAAAAATAAGTCACAGCTCAGTGCATTTTGTGGCCTGAGAATCCACTCACCACTTTGCTATTACTTTCAAGATTATGGGGATTATGTATCTCTAATATGATGGGCAATGGAGGCCAACCAAACATTTTGACTTACAACTCCTATCAGCCTCATTCAGCTTGTAAAAGTTGTAGCCCACAATATCTGGAGGGTCAACGTTTCCCTCTCACTAGAACACTATCTTCAGAAAGAAGTTATAGTTTTGAGTATTCAGCTTCTATCTCATTTCTTCCTTGTTAACCCACTCCTTAAAAGCTTTTCTTTGATTACTACATCATAATGTGCCCCTCGCCCCCCAATATCTACTACCATTCAACTACATCATAATGTGCCCCTCGCCCCCCAATATCTACTACCATTCAAGAACTCTATTTTACATGGAACATTGTTCATTTATTCTTGCACTTGAAAACAATTCTGTAAATCTTCCTCAGCTGCATAAAACCTGTGGTGGTGAACGCAGGGAACAGAGAATTTGCTGATCTTCCTGTTTACAGACACAAGAGCTGTACTTTCAAGACAGAAAATCAAAAGCAGTGCATGTCAGTATGGAAACAATATGTATTTACAGCACTGGCAATCTGTGTGCTTGTCTTTTCCAGGGCAGGCTCAAGTCCTTGTAAAAGTTTATAAGTGATTTAGATTAAAAGCAGTCTCAAGTCCTCCTAATCATAATAATTACTATACCCAAGCGTCCAACTTAATTTGCATTTCCAGTCCACAAGTGCATGAGTTATGGTCAATAACCCTCCCAGCTGAGAGTTTTATTGCTGTTTGCTAAATAAGAAGAAAAATGAACAGCAAGGCTGTAAATCATAGCATAGCAATTGCTCTAACTTGTAGTAGATCATAAGTGCAAAGCCAAGTCCAATATACATTATTCCTTCACCCAACACCGTCTCTGGGGAAAAAAAACATTCAAATTGTTTCTGCACTACTCATATACGGTTTGGGCCTTGGAAGTTGGGCCTTAATGAAATAATAATAATGATCTTACACCTGCAGAGTTAGAAGGAACCCTGTGGATCATTCAGTCCAGCACCTGTCAGGGAGTCAAAGTGGGGAATCAAATTCCCAACCTCTGGCTCTGCAGCCAGATGCCTGAATCACTGAGCTATCCAGCAGGTTGTGGTCAGCCATTATGGAATGATCATGATTCAGATGTTTATCGTGGCAGGCATGTTCACATGCCAGTTTTATGATCCAAGGCAAGCTCCTGAGGACTGTAGGAACAACTGATTTTTCCAAACAGGCAGTTCTGCTCTCAGAGATTTGACCCATGAATCACTCAGTCTCATCATGTTCAACTCCTTTGAGAAATGCAAGCAGGTGAAAAATGTCCTTGCTTGAACACTGGCTTTCAAAGCAGTGGTGAATAGCCAACATCTGATTAAGAAAACAGAAAAAGGCTGGAATCATCTATTGATGAATGAGCTGATGTTTTCCTAAAGAACATAAGACAGTAGAGTTAATTCAAGGAACATATTTCAGAGACCAGATGAGCCATTCTTATCTTAACAACATATTTTATATTTAGGAGAAAAATATAGTATACAGTATTGGTTTCTGTCAGTAGTTGAATGATTTCCTACTAGGTTTAGTTCACTTCATGCTGTCCTTTGCTATGTAACATTCTAAACATATATAATTTCTGATTTTAGCTTTGCAACAAAACACAAACTAAAAAAAATAAAAAACATGTCACGAAGTATTGGTTTTCATTGTTACTATTTTTAGCATATTTCATATTCATCTTTTACTGCTCATATTTTTAGCCAGGTTCAGATTCTAACTTGCCATATGTTTTGGTCTCTTTTTTTACAACAAAATTTAAATCTTAAACAAACACACAAACTATGAACAATGAAGGATGCCAAATGACCTGTGTCCATGTTGCAGGAGTGTGCAAGCTGTCCCCTACATCTTAATATGTGACAACATTACAAGTGCATGTATGCAGATCTCTTCCATAATGACAGATCATGGCTTTTAGAAAAGGTTTTCCATTATTGTTTTTGTACAGTTTATGCATTTTGGATCACTTAAAGAATGATTAGTGGAGCCACTGCTATGATGATAGACATTCCTGTCTGCACACCCATTATTATTGTTGTCATTTTGTTTGTTTTATAGGTTCTAATTTTTCCTAATAAGGGAACCTTAGGCAGCTGTGCTGGTAATGGGACCATAGAAGGCCTACTCTGATGATTTTATACTCATGGGATTTCTGACAGATTACTAAAAAGTGCTTCAGCTATCACATAGTTCCTTCTCTTCAAAGGGATGGATGAACACTGAATTTCAACCAACTCTCTCCAGTGGTAGAAACAATCAGCCCTAAAAGACAATGGTTATGTGGTCAACAGGTTATCAAGGTGAAAGAAAATATAAAATTATTCCTTCAAAACAGGATGGAGCATATCTAGCTGGGCAGCGTGGGTGCAAAAGCAACAGATGCCTACCCAAGCACTCTGGCCACTTTTTCTGACAACGAGAATCAATTGCTGAACAACATCTTCGCTCTGCCTTTGATCTTGATATCATTCTCTTGTTTAAAAGACATTGCTATGTTGAAATATGTCAAAGAACGGTACTGTTGACCTAATGCAAGTTGCTTTGTTACTCATCATTTAGATAAAGGCACTCTATAAATGCCACTTTCAGATGTCCTCACTATATAGTTTGACATGAGGTGCCCAAATTTAATGTCCTGAAACTCAACAGTCAAAAAATCATGGGGATTCTGTGGCCCACCCAAACAACAGCCCTCTCTGCTACTTGATCCTCAGAGTTTCTCAGTCCTCCATCGTAGGTTTCTAGCATTGTTTGGGCATATCAGAGGCTGCAGGAGAAGCCCCATCTCACCTCCACTAACACTTGCAGAAATAATTCTGCAATTTCCATGTCTTAATGGAAACAGTCTCCAGGTTTATATATATTGTCTCCAACTAATTCCTTCCTTACTGTTTCCACAAAATATTTTAGGCTTCCTGTCAGCTTGTGATTCATTTTTCTTTTTTCATATGACAATTTTTGTAATGTGAATGTTGGAAAATTTACAAATAAACAGTGACTTCAAACAACAAGCTTATCATGTTACATTTAAATATATTCCATTGCATATCTCCAGTTGTAAGTGTTGATGAATTAATGTTTCATTTTTGCAGAGCTATTTTTCTAGCTCATTACAAAAAGGGATGTTTGAGCACTTTCATAAGAAATGATGATTGCTAGGCTAAGAAGGAAATTATTCTTTTTGTTCTTTTATGGAAGCAAAAAAGATACAAACTGAGATGATGGTACCAGCGTCATTTTAATTCTGAACTAGCAATCCTTAGGATAATTATAGAAAGTAATAGCTTCAGCTTAAACAAATACATTTTTTATTTGACTGCAAATAAAGTTTTTGGAATTGTATAAAAAGGTAACAAAATGGTTATCATATTATTAGGAAACACAGAAACAAGCTCCAGTTTGTATTATGTGAGCACTGATTTCTTTATCGTTTTATTATGGACAAAAGTCAATAAAAGACTAAATAAAAAATACCAAATTAGCTGACAAATCTAGAACCCCTGTGATAACTTTATTCATAAAGCTTTAAGATGCCTGTGATGAACAATAATGATGTCATCCATTCATTGTGCATCCCAGGAGAACAGCCAGCCTGTATGGCCTTGGGCAAACTGCACCATCCGAGGTGCCCGAAAAAGAAGGGAATGGTAAACCACTTTTGAGTAATCTCTACCTGGAAAACCTTGAAAAAGGTCAATATAAGAGAATTAACTTGACAGCTCATCATCATCATCGTCATTTTTAGAAACATTTCTATTCTACTTCTCATATGCAGAAGTACTGAAGTGTTACACAATACCACCATAAAAATAAAATAAAAAGGGGTCAAAATCAATTACACCGCCAAAAAGTCTAATAGATGTGGAGGGATAGTTTTAATGCAAGACTAAAAGCTTGCTAGACCCATTGGCATGAATCTATGAAATGAAAGCCAGCCAGTAGCTTTATGGGAAAGCAGATGAGGCCTGAAACAATTTCTGGCAGCTGGTAATAATAAAAATAAGAATAATACAGAGGAGGAGATGATGGTGGTGCCCAAAGTCATATGTTCACTTATCTCAATTAGGCTAGCTTGCAACCCTATACAACACTCTGCACTTAATAGGATTTTTTAATTGATTTGTTTTGGTTTCCTGATAATTACACATAAAGTTCAAAGTGGACTAAATAAAGAAGTTCATTTTAGGTGAATTTCTGTGTATTCGGGGTTCACTCTAAAATACGAAGGGATACATCGTTAGAAAAGGAATCTGAAATAAGCCTGCCAGTTTCATTATGTATTTATATAAACCTATGTTGTCACCACAGATTTATCAACATTGTATAGGTTTCTGGTCACCTTATACGAAAAAGCAGAGGTGCACCAACCACAATTCAATTCAGAACTTGTTTCAGAACTTTGGAAATTGGTGAGATTCAAACTAATTTGGAACCTATATGATTTGGTTCAAACCAGTGTCAAGACCAAAAAAATTCCAAGATTTCTCTCTTTCACTCTCTGTGCATCGCATAGTTAATTACACTAAAGTAGACAATTGAATCAGTGGGGATTTTGTGAGTCAACCTCTCTTTAAGTTTCATTGATTCAAATGGGCTTACTCTAACTGGAACTTACTTTGAAGTCACAAAGTAGGCCCATTTGAATCAACAGATCTTATGGAGGATTTCACTGATGATTCAATGGATCCACTTTAGTTCAATTTATTATGCTAAGCGACAGAATTTTGGCCATTGTCTATCATTGGAAGTGAGAGAAGTGTTACAACCAGCTATATGACATTTACAAACATACCAACAGTTTAGGATCTTGGTACTTCTTGGTACATCTATTCCACAAAAGAGCTACTTGTCCCACATGCTCATCATAGTTCATGATGTTAAAAATGGTGACAGCTTCAAATCCAAAAGAGGAACCCTGCTTTCTCGCTTATAGCCTCTTCATTCTAGAACAAGCTTCCAGTAGAGGTTTATCATGCACCCCCCCCCCGTTTTCAGGAAATTAGTAAAAACTGAATTGTTTAAAATGGCATTATTAATGCTTTTAACCACAGACCTGAGATGTCCACATTCGTTTAGACTGTTTAATTCTATTCAAATTTAGATTTATTTATTTTTTAGCTAGTGACAGTATTTCATTTATTTTATGGGAATTCTTGTATATTGTATTTCATACTGTTGATTTTAATGATTTGTCATATTGTGAACTGTCTAGAGAGTGGTTACAAGTTTAAAAACATGCTTGCATTTCTTAAGAGGAAATTTTGCCTCCAAGCAAAATATCTTGGGTCATTTGTGCTATGTTGTTGCTGTTGTTTAGTTGTTAAGTAGTGTCCAACTCTTCGTGACCCCATGGACCAGAGGACGCCAGGCCTTCCTGTCTTCCACTGCCTCCTGGAGTTTGGTCAAATTCATGTTGGTATTCATTTGTGCTATACACTTTATATTTTGATATCTTTAAAAAGTAAAACTGCAGTAGCATGCTTATTTCATGCTATTAAAAGAACACTTCAGGAATAGTTACCTCTTCTGGGAGAACCAAGTTTCAGATGAATAAATGCTGAAATCTTTGTGCAACTGTAGCTTTTATATTTGAAGGAATAAAAAAAAAAGGACTTGCTTATAGCCCAGATTCTTTGTGGATCATTCTTCTGAAAATAACAAACAGCAGGTGGTCTGTCCTGGAGACTGTTTCAAAATAACACGGCTTGTATCCAATATGTGTCACAGCACCTGCAGATTTATTTCTACAAGCAGAAGCAGGAGGGGCAATTTCCTCTTTCTATTGCAGCCCTCAAATACTTGAATAATGTTATAAATCTAACCTGGAAGACTGGAAAATTCTTAAGAGTAGGTAATAACAAGGTCTATGGGTGGGGCAGGATTACAGAATTCCATCACTTCCATGAGTTATGCATTTCAAAATGTTTACATTTAAGCCCATCACTTCAACCTTCATTGATGCTCCAGTATCTTAGCATTAGACATTGCACTAAGTAACCAGAAAAACTCTGGAAGAATCACTGCAATACTTTTTCTGCTAAAGGGAGTCTTCATGTATTTGTTTTGTGTTTTGTGGGGTGAGCAATTCATGTCCCTTTCCCTCAACCCTTTTTTTGTGAAATGCATATAAATGTCACTTTTGCACTTTCAGCAGAGTCTCATTCTGTTGTCCAAGAATGAGATAAGTGTGAATTTGTGTATGTAACTGGGAGTGGAGACAGTAATAGACACAAGGGCAGAACAACAGCTATCTAGCAAGGGCTAACTTTGCCTCCATGGACACGCTCTCTCTCTCTTGCTGAATAAGAGACAGCATCCACTCATGCTAGCAGGGTACCAGTATTCATAGAGACTCTAGGCCAGCAGACAGATCAGACATGCAGTGCTGGTTGTGGTGCCTGGTTGGCAGAGAAAACAAGCAGATGGTGGAGAAGGCAAGCCTTCAGTGAGAGGCAGAAAGACAGGAAAGAAGAGAGGTATTAACATGCCAGGTAGGCATTGTTTTGCTGCCATTGAACATGTTATGCAGCAGAAGGTATGCTCTACATTCCTGTTAGACTGCCGGCAGAAGGAGAACATCTAGATGGACAGGAGAAATGGGCAGAGAATATCTGGTTCTTGCCAGCGATGTACAGGCTGGCAGACTAAGGAGGTAGGTTGTGGTGGTGGAATGAAGAAGGAGCTGATGGTGTACGAACAAGAAGGGAGGAAAGGAAGAGGCTGCTTGCCATAATTCTTTATCCTCATGGATAACCCCGGCCTGGCACTAAGTGCCTCGGTTCCTTTCTTGCCACCACTACTGCAGCAGCACCTTGGTTAGGAGCTTTCTGTTTCTCTTTCAAAAAACAGAACAAAACACCTTACCCTTTTCTTGGACCTCCCGGATTTCTGACTTGGACCATTAGACAATTCTTCTTCCTGTGAGTTTTTTTTTTTAAAAAAACAAACTGTTATTTACTTAGGTGAAAGAGCTGTGACTTTGTTTATGGCTGCTCCAGGCCTTTTGAGGTGTGAGTCCTGCTCCAACAAAATAGGCCTCTCAGATGGGCATTCCCGCTGTTTGTTTTGCTTAGGGAAAGAACACCAGCTGGCTCTCGGTGTGGCTTGTAAGAACTTTACGAAGCCGGCTCTTAAGTTGAGAGTTCAGCCTCCCCATTCCTTTTTGTGGGAGAAGTCCTTGTCTATGTCTCAAGGGCCCCCCATGAAATCTGCCCAAGCTTCAGAGCGTTCTCCAATCTCAGGCTCCTCATCTCCTTCTAAGGCCCTGAAAGAACCTAAGATGACATTGAAGTCCCATACTTCCTCCTCGGACTCGAGGTTGACAGCTACAGTATTGACACCAAAGTCTCCCTGGGTATCAATGCCAAATAAAAAGAAGCTTGCAGCTGCACAGAAGCCTCGGCACATGGCAGAAAAGATCACACCGTTGCCACTGGTCACTGATACATCCTGGTGAGAATCAATATGCCTTAGCATACCTTTGGGAGATGAGGATGCACTGCCCCTGATGCCAGAGGCCGCGCCATTCCCGCAGTTTAGTCAGTCACCTGACTGGGGACATACCTCATTTGTACAGTTGGCACAGTCTAGCCCTTGGTCTCATCCAGGCTCGTTTTCTGGCATGCTTCGATATTGCCTCTGGAGTCAGTCCTGTTGGAGGCCCCTAGGAAGAGAACACAAAAGACTCAACAGTTGGAGCCACCTGTCAAGCCTGATACTTCCCAATCACAGCCTATGCCTACGCCTCCTGATGATGGCTATCAATATCATGAGACTAAGAGGTCGTGGTACTATGAATCCCCTCATCTCTTCAAGCTTGAGTCCGATCCTTGCCTCTATTCTAGACCTCATAGGCTTGAGCCCTACTGTAGATATCAGTCGACATCTGGATTTTACAGGCCGTATTCTCCTTCGCCTTCACCCTTGCCACCACGTTATCGGTTCTACACCGACCACTACCCTGAGGAGGAGTTATACCCCAGGCCACCATCGCAATCTTACCAAAAGAGGCCCTTGCTGGCTACTTACCTGAGATGAAAAGGCAGTACTATCTGCTATCAATGCCACAAGGAGCTTCTTGCTCAGACTTGGTCCCAGGACACCAGCTGTCTCCAGATCAACTGGCTCCTAGGTATGAGGGGGAAGGGAGGAGAGTTGGTCATGTTGAAGCTGGAGGCTATCATCCGGCATTATTGTGTGGTGATCTCTCGCCTTCCCCAGACCACATCCCCCTAGACCTTGATACCAACTTAGAGGCCTCTGAGATTAATAGGCAGAAGGAGTCGCCAGCAAAAGTTCCCATCCTGGATTCAGATATGGCAGAGAATCGTCTTCCCTCTCTATGCAAGGACTATACTTTGTATTCTCAGCTGATATTGCAAAGGTGATGGACTTGGCAGTTGATCAGCCTGTATTGGAAGAGATAGACAAAGTATATAAGGACAATACGCAAGATCAAAGTCCTCCCCTCTGCCCTGCCTTCATTTCATCCCTGCTGAAGCTAGTGAGAGAGACATGGTTGAAACTATCTACAGGTTATCAGATCCCCAAAAGGGTGGAGAATCTATATAAAACTAATGGCAAAAACACGGACTTTCTATCAAAGCATCCGTTGCATAACTCCTTTAACACTGACGCCACACAGAACAGAGCCAGAAATCACTCTGCAATGACCCCAAATAACAAGGATGGTAGAAAGCTTGATGTTATTGCCAATCAAATTTAGTATTTGGCTTTCTTTGTGCTGGGAGTGGCCAATTATACTGCTGCCATGGGTGCATACCATTGGTACCTATGGAATAGGGCTTTGCCTGCCCTTGAGGCTGTTCCAGAGGTGGTCCGAGCCCTTGGCCTCTCATGCTGCCAGGAAGCGATGGGCCTAGCATGGCAAGACATATCGATGCTGCTTCCGAACCTATCCTTATAGGCCTTCTCAAGACCAACAGAGAGCTCAGGCCTCAGGATTCCCTCTGACATCCTTTTGCCAGCAGGCAGGCAGACAGTGCCCTCATCAAAAGGTGCGTCGCAGGCTGTCATTCCTGGGGAGACGCTTTCATGACCAGCTGGTCCACCAGCCTGCTGTACATGTTTCCACCAATTCTGCTCATTCAGAAAAGAGTAATCAAGGTACATCAGGACAATACAGACACCATCCTCATCACCCCTTGATGGCCCTGCCAACCATGGTTCTCTGCCCTGCACCAGAGGGCAGCAGAGCATCTCCAACTCCTGGCAATTCCTCACTTATTGACCTTGCATCACAGCAGGACATTCCACCCAGACCTGGACTCCCTTCATCTAACAGCATGGAGGCTATCCCCACTATAGCCGACAAGCCATGCACAGAAACACTCTACAACACTGACGTGCTCCTACAAATGGAAAGTCTTTTGTACGTTTGCATCCTCACACCACTTACTTGTACAGCAGACCTCTCTCGATGTGGTCCTTCCGTTCCTCCTCCATCTTTTCTGGCTGGGCCTTTCTCATTCTACACTGAAAGTTTATATGGCGGTAATAGTGGCACATCAGTTGCACTCTTCAGAAGCAGCAGCTTTGTTCCACCATCCCACTCTCAAGCAGTTCTTATGTGGCTTGAAAAATTTGTGCCCAACTTACAAACCTCCTACCCCCACAGCGGTCCCTTCAGCTTGTACTTAATCTCCTCATGAGGCCTCCATTCGAACCCCTGGCTACGGCATTTGAACAGCTGCTCACTCTGAAGACTGCCTTCCTCCTTGCCATTACCTCTGCACATCGGGCAGGAGAGCTGGCTGCTCATAGAATGGACCCCTCTTTCCTTTAATTCCACCAGGACAAAGTGACACTCTGCCCAGACCTTTCATTTGTGCCTAAGGTGGCCACCTATTTTCATTTAAGCCAGCCTATTGTACTCCATACATTTTTCCCTGCACCAACTTCACATCTTGAACGTTCTTTGCACTCCTTGGATGTCAAGCGGGCACTCTCCTCCTACGTCTCTACGTGGGACGGCTGCATGGCCTGGAGCAGGAGAGAGGAGAAAAGGCAAAACTCTCTCTTCAGCTGTGATGTCATTTTCCTGTGCTCGCTGTTGTCTGGGCAGGCAGGGAAAGCATTCCTGCTCTGGCAGCTCTGTGCCTTGCAGAGCAAACCTTCTTGTCAGTCTATGGCATATTGTGAAGTTCTTCTCTAATTACATGGATTGGTGAAGTCAAATATAAGTGAAAAGAGGTGAGAGCTATAATTAAGATAAGACACCTCAGGCTTTACCCAAGAACAGCAGAATCTTGAGAAAGATAGGATCTACAGGGGAACGTACTTTGGGGCATTAGGAAAAAAATCACGGCAACTGCCAGCCTGATTAACTTTTTGGTTTATGGAACCATAATCTTTTTTTTTTCTGTTCAAGGGGTTCCACCTTCTCCTCCTCCTTTATCTTGGGGGAGCTTGCACCTATATCTCAAAACAGGGTGAATGGGAGTTGGTGCTGCTTGCCCCCGGTGCCAGTATTGCTAGTTACATCCCTCATAACCATATACACAAACACACTCATTCCCTAACCTTGCTGGAAGAATGGTCTTTCTAATATGGTCTGAATGACTAGCTCAGTAGTCCTTGAAAATTTACAAATCCATAGCTAAAACACCCTTGACCGATGGTTGTTCAGCCTCTTGTAACATTTTCCTCATAGTTCGTCAGAACCTCAATGGGGATCCATAGGTGACACCATTGCATACATGACTTACAGGACCCAGTACTGGCTCTATAAAACACAGCAGTTCATGCACTTATATATAGTCTGTGTAATTACATAGACTGGAGGTCTTGCTGTCTCCAGCAGAAAGATGAACTAATAGGGAGCATTATGCCAAAAGTTGGAAAGTTACTTTTTTGAAGAACTCATTACTGCTATACAGATTTTGCCATTATATTTTCAGTACTTTTCAGTTCATTTGTAAAAATATCCAAAAGGAAGATAATGCTTCTAAAAGTCACAAGTAATTTTTACATTTCTAAAAATCACAAGTAAATAGGTGCAAAGTAACATTAGCAGTTGTTATATTAATTTAAAGAAAAAAAATACTGGTATCCATTCATTACCATGCTAATGAATTGTTAAAAGTTGTAAATTGTTACAACTTGTTACTTGTAAAAAGTTATTGCCAACCTCAATACAGTGGTGCCTTGCTTAACAATTACTTCGTTAAACTACGAATCCGCTTTACGATGAGGTTTTTGTTATCGCTATTGTGATCGCAAAACAATGTGTCTATGGGGAAAATCCGCTTGACGATGATTGGTTCCCTGCTTCGGGAACCGATTTTTCGCTAGATGACGATTTTAAAACAGCTGATCGGCAGCTCTAAAATGGCTGGCCGCTGTGCAAAATGGCTCCCCGCTGTGCTTTAGGACAGATTCCTTGCTTTACAGGCACCGAAAATGGCCACCCTATGGAGGATCTTCGCTGGACGCTGAGGTATTTAGCCCATTGGAACGCATTGAACTGTTTTTCAATGCATTTCAATGGGCTTTTTCATTTCGCTGGACGAGGATTTCACTTAACGATTTCAACGGAACAAATTATCCTCTTCAAGCGAGGCACCACTGTATCTGATATTTGTCTTGCAGAGTTACTCTAGGTCTTGCAGTTTGCCATAATGTGCATCTCTTGCAGGGCTTAAAACAGAGGTGGTCAGATTGCTCTGCAGGGCTGCATGTGGACCCTAAAAATTTGCTCCAGACACCTTGCTCCCTAACATTTTCCTCAGGAAAAGTTATGTATTGTATTGTCATTTCTGGAGGAGATGTGATTTGCCTTTTAACTAGGTCACAGCCTCTCCCCCATAGCATTTAACCTGCTCAAAATACACTTAAAAAAAAAAAAACAGCAGACTTGAAATTATTTTGGAGCTCATCTCTCTAGGTCTGGGGCATATACTTTTGGAAGTATATGCTGTCCCATAGGATCCTGGGGTTAGAAAACTGGCCTGCTGAACTATCAAAATGTCTAATCCAATTTTGGGTAGCATTTGAGAATTATTTGAGAAATGCTAGTACAGATTTGCTATTGCAGTTAACAGGGCAGGTTCATGAATGCCACCTTGGCAGAAATAATTGGAGACTTCTACACATTGCTACTTAAATTAGAGTAGGCATGAGTACACTTTCACTGGGTAAGATTCATCAGATAGGTCATTACTACCATTATTACTGTTCATCTGCTGAAGAATTTTGTGAAGTCCTTGCATATTTCTATCCTAGCTGGTTCCACAAAAAGACACCATTTTACGTTATTTGTACATGCTTTTCTTTATGGATACATTCCATTTTCAGCTCTCTGGCACACTTAAATACTTACTCAAACAACAAGATGTTCTACTTAGTTACAGCAGCTGAGCATAGCAGTTCTAAATCACAGACTTTGCTTTTTAAAGCAATATTTCATTACAGCAATACAATCAAGCAAGTGTCAAGGATGTTCTTCAGTTAACAGTACTTACACTTTCTTTTCTGGCTGACAATCAATTTTGAAATGACATTTTCTTATATAATGTGTTGTTAAATATAGTTTGTGAATAAATGTATGCAGATAGAAGTTATACACATGTTGTTAACTGCATTTCATTTTCAGACCAGAATATTGATACATTGCAAAATTTTGCAGGCTTACTTGTCCAATAATTAGAAGAATGTTCTCTGACACATGTGATTGCCCCCCAAAGATTATGACTGTGCTAAAAGTGAATGTAGAACACATTAAATATGAAGTTGAAGTGTTTATTGTCAAATAATCTTTAAATTAACTTCTTGATACTTTACAAAACACATAATGTGATAGTTTTCTAAAAGCAGGAATTTGATCTTTCTGAATTCTATAAGGAAGCCTTTGAGCTGTGCCCGTTAGACTAATGGGTGACCAGAAAATAGCTATCCACAATAGTTTGGACTTTTTCAAATGTATCAGAATTGCTCTTTGCAGTTGATCAAAACTTGCATTTCAATATTATTTTGAAACACAGTCATGCATTTAAATACATATATTTATATACATACATACATACACACACACACACACACACACACACACACACACACACAGACATACATATATACATGTATACATATATACATACATACATACATATATACACATATACATACATACACACATGCACACATACACATATACACACACATACATACATAAACATATACATAAACAAAATCAGCATAGTTAAAGCTATGATTTTTCCAGTAGTGATGAATGGAAGTGAGAGCTGGACCATAAAGAAGGCTGACTGCTGAAGAATTGATGCTTGTGAATTGCGGTGCTGGAGGAGACTCTTGAGAGTCCCCTGGACTGCAAAGAGAACAAGCCTATCCATTCTGAAGGAAATCAACCCTGAGTGCTCACTGGAAAGACAGATCCTGAAACTGAGGTTCCAATACTTTGGCCATCTCATGAGAAGAGAAGACTCCCTGGAAAAGACCCTGATGTTGGGAAAGTGTGAAGGCAAGAGGAGAAATGGATGACAGAGGATGATATGGTTGGACAGTTTCACTGAAGCTACCAACATGAAATTGACCCAACTCCGGGAGGCAGTGGGAGACAGGAGGGCCTGGCATGCTCTGTTCCATGGGTTCATGAAGAGTCAGACACAACTTAACGACTAAACAACAACATTATTTTATGACAGTTAGTTCAGGTCACACTTCAAATGACATGACAAGCAACAAACTGTCAACTGTGGCAGGAAGATCTAGCTCATCTAAAGGCCCTCCTGTTTTACAACTCACCTGTGAATTCTGTTAATATCTTTCACATTTCAAACTTGCATGTTTTAAATATGTTGATTTTTAATTAATTTTGTGGTACCTTTATTAACCAGGCCAAGTTTCTGAAACATCAGCAGGGGGGAGGCTGTCTGCATGATTTATCCAGAAATATCTTTTCCCCCTAGACTCTCTGCTGCTGTTTTAGTTATTAAACAAACATCAAAGCTGGACAGCATTTCAAAATTGTTTATAATTTGGAGCTGGTATTATTATGTGAAAATAGAAGCAATTTTAAAGAAGTGGTTCACGATCATACCGACTCAATATATTATAGGATGGAACTGTCTGTCTGATGCAATATTGTTTTATGAGCTTTTGAACAGATAGTCATATTTTTCAAAACTCCCATGTTAGAGTACTTTTTTGTGCTATATCATTCGAGACTGCAGGTGTAGCTACTTTTTTTTTTTTAAATGCTTCTTTTTATAATTATAATAATAAAACTTCTGAGCGTTTGGAGCTCTAAGCAAGGATTCCAGTTTTTCCCACAGAAAGAAACAGCATATGATGGAAAACAGACGCTCATCGTTATGACAGTGCTCCCTGCTGTTTGCTCATTTTTATTTCCTTCACAACTTATCACCTGCCCCTTCCACGCTAGTCTTATTCTTCTCCCCGCTTCTTTGGTCTTGGCATGCATTGGTGCAACGTCTGCCACTGCCACATGGGGCACTCAGGGGGCAATCAGATGGCAAGAAAGGCACGTGTCGGGTCACACTGGAGTCAGTTCACAAAGAGTGATCTCCTTGAAAGAGATCCTTCTGTCTCTCAGGGAATCACTCCAGATTAACCCTCCCATTCCCTCCAAAAATAGTAGCCATATGGATGGACTGAAAAGCACCAGATTGAGCACAAATCAGTGTCAGTCTGAGGCATGTGATTGCCAGGAAACAGATTGCACCAGGCTGCTCCACCAGTGTTTCAAAATGTGAAACACTGATCATTCCCTCAGTGAGCAAAGCCATACCTGTGATTTACAAGCAATTCCACTCGAGATGTTCAAGTGTAAGCCGGTAATAGTAGGAGTCAGCTATGGTGCAAGAAAAGCAATCCCCAGCACAATGATGTAGTGGAACCAGGATACAAATAGTCAAAAGCCCAGGACTTTCCAAATAGTTGGGACTATGATATCACCTACCCTTCTTCAGGCTTCTTCTTTTTTTCCCTCAGCCTAGCTGCAATCCTCATAACAGCTAGGAAGGAAATGGGTTTCTCTATTAGCAGTATACTGTCTCCAGCTATTCCTGTGTAATAGAAAATAGTTGGTCTTGATGAGCAGCTAAGAAGACATAACTTTACAAATTATGTATCTAGCTAACTGCATTTTTGGACTCTCCTAGTAGGATGGAGGGTTATGGATACAGCTATGATGAGTACCTGCAGTTCCAAATCTATGACTGCATATGCGGCCCCCATAGTCACCTTCCCCGCTGTTCCAGGGGGTCTGATTTTCTAGACATACCTGCGATGAGGGAACTGACAATAATGACCCTCCTTTCCTGTTCAGTCTGTAGAAAAACTCTGCTGAATAAAAAACATCTTTGTTATAGGAGGATTTTACTCAATCCAAGCTATTAATTTTTATTTACTACTATGTTGCCTATTCAGCCATGTTTTTAATACCTCCCCCGCCCCTGCCCCATCTTTTGGCAATCTGTTTTGTTTTGCATTATCCCTAATTTAAATTCATCAGCAACTTTGACTCCCACCTTTATCTCTCCTCTCCTTTGTGGTGTTTGATTTTTGTCTTCTGCCCTCTCATTCTGCTAGATGGCATTTAATCAAACAAGATGCCATACAGTATAGGACCAATATTTTCCTACCTGTACGAACCCATACACGAATTTCTCATATTTATTAGTCTGCAATTTCCGCATACAAATTCCGAGCGTCCCGTGGGTTAAAGGTAAAAAACAAGTCTGAGCAAGTCAGCGGGTTTGACATGAACACCTGTTCTAAAAGGATCCTCATTGGGTTAATATAATACTGTATTTTCTGATGCACATTGCATTTCGCAAATGTTAAACATGTTATCTGCACTGAGCTAATGTTAACATGGATTTTACACGGGCAGGGTGCTGTGATCCTGTCAAAAACTTTCCAGATGTGAATCCAGTTTAGTGGCTTTTCAATGGTAATACAGTATGGATAAGTCATCTGTGATTTCTCTCATTAGCTATATTGAATGAGCTTGTTATACTGTTAAATGGTTTCTGTGTTCTTGCTAAATGAATTATCTTACTATTTATTAATTTATTTATTTATTTATTTTATATCCCGGATGACAGAGGATGAGATGGATGGACAGTGTCATGGAAGCTACCAGCATGAATTTGACCCAACTCCGGGAGGCAGCGGAAGACAGGAGGGCCTGTTGTGCTGTGGTCCATGAGGTAACAAAGAGTCGGACACAACTTAATGACTAAACAACAACAGGGGAAAAATGTAAGGAAAGGGGAAAAAAATGAAAAGAAAGGAATGGATACGAATGGAAACAAGACAAAATATGCTTATAAGGATTTAATATCCTATGATAAATTAATAGCACAATTTACTGTGCATACTGTCTCTATATTTTGTCTTCTGTAAAGACAAGCGTGATGTAAAGTTATAAAGGGTATCAATCTTGTTCCTAGTATACACCAACCACCATATTACAAATAGAGTTTGCAATCAGAAAAACATATGGGGCAAACATGGGTGAAATTGAATAAGGTAGAAGTAATATGTACACAACGTGGCACTGTATTATTTTAATGCAGTGTAAATCTCTAGTTATTGCACAGGGAATAAGCACAAAAGAAGATACTGCCCAGATATTTTACAAGCACAGAATAGAGTAGCAAGAACATAACTCATCCTCAGAATTCCAGGATGCATGCTTTTGATCAAAAGAGCAAATGGCTCCGTGTACAGCCTTGTTTTCTGGCTCTCTGCAAGGCCAATAAGGAGGTGATTGCCCACATGACAAAACTTTTGTCTTCCATTACTCTTTTCTGGAGCAGCTAATAACCCACGTCCACATCCATTTCAAAAGGGTCATCAGTTCTCCAGAACAGATTTTGGGTGGAAAGAATTGGGCGACTCTTAATCCATCCTGCTGATAAGGTGGTTCAATTAGCTGAGATACAGCTCTTGGATTTTATGGACTCTCATAAAATGCACAGGAATCTTAAAGGAATATCTTGAATCCAAAAGGACAGACACATACAAATTCCTGTGTAGTCTGAGAGAACAGCTGCAAAAAGGAATGCAAGCCCTTGTTTGTCCTCTCTGTCACATGTGAAAAGAGCCATAAAATCATTCTCTTCATCTCCTGAAAGGAGAAGATGTACTGTCGCACTCTTGACAAGAGAAAGAAAAAATAAGAATGACTCTCTTTTTTTGCTCCAGTTAATCATAATTCAGCAAATAATACTTGAATGCTCATAAAATCTTTCATAAAAATAATGTAATTTGGGCAAAACAATGATGGCTGATTTGTTACATGGACTTTTGAGGATTAAAATCATCAGAGGGTTGTTTGTATTTTCTCTGAGGTAATTCTGTGCTTGTTGTAGGCCTGTGTCTCTGCTTCGTTTCTCAGGAAAAAAGGGCACCAGTTTGGGACAGAGACCATTTGTGTCTCTGCACAAATTACAGAAATATTTATTTGTTTTAACAAAGTACTACTTGTCTCACTCTCACCTGAAGGTGAGGAATTTAAAAGTGCTTGAAAAGTCCTCATTGAGGTGACTGGTCAAGCTGAGGCAATCTTGTTCTAGAAGACCAAGACCAAAACATCTCAGATGTCAACTACAGTACCAGTTCCTTTTCTCCTTGCACAAAAACAAACAAACAAAGGATGGGAGCAAGATACAGGGGGAGTACTTGTGAAATCAAGGATGTTTCTAGATCCTTTGCAGATCATTCTTTTCAGCTGAGGATTAGCCTGGGACCATGGTTTTCAGACCTTCCATCAAAGAACTGGACATCTGACACTGGCTTAGCCAAGCTTCTGAAAGTAATGGGTTCCAGATAACAGCTAACCTCTAAGTACTGTTCATCTATATGAGGCCGCTGGGTGGGGTCATCAGGGGGTGTGGAGCCCGGTGTCATCAGTATGCCGATGATACTCAGCTCTACATCTCCTTTCCACCTACCGCAGGAGAAGCCGTTCTGTCCCTTCAGCGCTGCCTGGGGACCGTACTGCAATGGATGCAGGAGAACGGGCTGAGGCTGAACCCGGACAAGACGGAGGTACTAAGGGTGGGTGCCCCCACAGTCGGGAACTTGGGAAACTCCCTCTCTTTTGGGGGGGTGACCCTTCCTGCTAAGGATGGGGTCCGCAGCTTGGGAATCCATCTTGATCCGGCGCTCACTATGGAATTCCAGGTGACGTCGGTGGTCCGAACCGCCTTTTACCATCTTAGGCGGGTGGCCCAGCTGCGGCCCTATCTTGATGTTGGGGCGCTCACCACTTTGGTGCACGCGCTCGTAATCTCAGGATTAGACTACTGTAATGCGCTCTACGTGGGGCTACCTTTGAAGCTGCTGCGGAAACTTCAGGTGGTGCAGAACGCGGCGACCAGACTCCTTAGTGGGGTGAGAAAATTCCAACATATCTCACCCACTCTGGCCGCATTGCACACGCTGCCCATCCGATTCCGCATCGACTTCAAGGTGTTGATGCTCACGTACAAAGCCCTAAACGGTTTAGGGCCTCGATATTTGGCGGAACGCCTTCTACCACCAAGTTCTACCCGTGTCACTCGCGCGAGCCAGGAGGTGAGGTTGAGGAGCCTAACGCCGAGGGAGGCCCGGAAGGAGAAGACAAGAAATCGGGCCTTCTCGGCGGTGGCTCCTCGCCTCTGGAACAACCTTCCCCCGGACATTCGCGCGGCCCCCTCGCTGGGTATTTTTAAAAAGCAATTAAAGACAATGATGTTTCGGCAGGCCTTCCCCCCCACCCACCCCTTAGCTAATCCTGATTTTCCTTTTTTCTTTTTCTTAGTTTATAATTTTATGGTTGAAAGTTTTCTTCTTTGTAAATTCGTTTTTAGTCATTGTTGTACCCCTGTTGTGAGCCGCCTAGAGTGGTCTATTGACTAGATAGGCGGGATATTAAATAAATAAATAAATAAATAAATAAATAAATAAATAAATAAATAAATAAATAAATAAATAAATAAATAAATAAACAAACAAACAAATTTACCAAGATATAATGAAATTTTGTTTTGGAAATAGCTTGACAAACTGTAGCCAGGTTACTTGACTAATGTAATATGTCATTTCTTTTGGTGAACACCACAAATCACTTTTTAAACGGCATTGTTATTTAAAATAATTTCCAGATCTTATTTAACTCTTTGGACTTGTCTGTTGGTTTTATCCCCTGAATATAATGCACTAGTCCAAATGGGGGCTCCCAAAATGCCTTTCTGACCAACGCTTATGGCTGAGCTCCAGCAGAGGAGCTTCTGCCTTCTCCTGCACAGGAGAAGGCGGAAGGCGGCTGAAGCTGAGAGTTTCCTTGCAAGAGTTGGTGAATCAGGCCCTGTGCAACATGTCCATTTTTGCAAGTCATAATACAGTGGGGTCTCGACTTACGAATGACCCTACTTGTGAACGATTCAACTTGCGAACCCGCCTTATAGGGGAAATAAGGACTAGACATACGAACTTCCCTCGAGTTACGAACAGGAAAAAAAGTGCTCCCTCCCTCCCCTTAGAGGCTTCTGGAGGAGAAAAAAGGGTCAGAAACTTAAAAATAAATAAAAGAAAGTCACCAGGCCTTGGTAGCCCCCAAACAGCAGGAAAAAGAGCAGGAAACAGCTAAAAACCCACACCATAAGGGAGCCTGGCAGCCATTTTGTGCTTTTCCCCGCCTCCTGCACCCTCCTCTCCCCGCCTATCAGCTGATCAGCTGGCTCTGAAGAGGCTTGGGGAGGCTTGCTCAGCACCTAAAAAGCCTGCCTGTGTGTCTTTGTGCTGAAAAAAATCAGCACAACATGCTTTAAAACATGATTTAATACCTCCTGGTTTCCTGAACCTAAGGGGGGAAAAGAAAAAAATATCCCCCTCTAGTGGCAAAAGGCGGAATAGCAGCTTCCCATTAGTTTCTATGGACGGAAAAGAGCAGATACAGATTAAATGGTTTTCAATGCATTCCTATGGGAAATGCAGATTCGACCTACAAACTTTTCGACCTACGAACCACCTTCCAATACGGATTAAGTTCGTAAGTCGAGACCCCACTGTAAAGGGATGGAGCCTCTTAGAAGAGAGCTGTTTGAATAGTCAGTTTATATTTTCCGCAAATCAAGGTGAAGAAAGGTAAACGCTTTTTGGGTACATTCCAGCCATGAGTAAATACAGCAGAACGTAAATGGAAAGTGCATTGTTCAGTTATAGTTTCTCCAACACAAAAGGACCAAACCTTGGGTGACTTGTTCTTGATTCAGAAAGAAAATTGTGGGTGTAATTTAACTATTCTGGGATGAGGAAGAGCTGGCACAGCAGCATGACTATTGAGGAAAGAGCAGGAGTATGTCACTGTGGCGATCTACCCTTTGTTGCCCCTATTTATTTGGACCTCACAAAGGTATACGCCCTCCATGCTGCCACCAGGTATTCTCCTAATACCAACTTATTCCACAGGTGCTGCCAACACTAAGGATTATAGAATTTAGGAAGCAGAGTTTTAATTAAATAGTCTTTTATTGTTAAACAGATCAAAAGGTAAATCACATATGAACTGTTTCAGGTGTTAATACATATTGGATCATGTTTGCTGTCAATCAATATCTCTCTTGCTTTCAATCAATATCTCTCAATTCAGTAACCCTCTCCGTTCTCCTAAACCTTAACTCTCATTCCACATCTCAACTGTCCCTAACTCTCTCTAACTGTTTCTCCATCTCTCTAGCTGTCTGTCTGGCTCCGCTCCTCCTGCTCTATCATTGGCTCCTCCCCCTTGAGCTCCTGTGATGGACAGGCAGGAATGATGTCACCTTTTGGCATTCCACTACAGTCACCTTTAACAGTTGTGTAAGAGATAATTTCAGCAGATGCAATTTCCATGGCGAATTTCTGTTAGAATTCCCTTTTTGAAAGCTAGTCAAAGGAACAGAGCCCTGCCTTCTTTTTCAACTGGCCATTCTGTGGCTGCATCTTGCAGCACATGTGAAACCCATGTATTTATACATGCATTATATGTGGTCACATGTATCATTGCTTCTTTAGGAAAAATTGAACTATTTACCTTGTTTCACAGAAATTAATGCAGTGTTGTGATTCTTTTTTATTTCATAAAGATATTTTTAACCTACCCATTCCCCAGAGATATGCCCCCCCCAGATCCAAACAAAGGCTGTCATCTCTTAAAGGCTCAGCAAGGATACTCAACCATCTCCACCCGCAAAAGTCCTCAAAAGTCATGCTTAAAGAGGCCCAGCTCCAAAACAGCTCTGCTGCACTTGCTAGGATGTCATGACAATATGCCATCTTAATACTTTATGAATCATAGCTTCTCTCACTCCTCCAATCTTTCTCCTTCTCGAAGATGAAAGGGTTGACTCAGCAATATTCCATCAAAGATTCACATTTGGTGCTCAGCATTGATTTTCTAAATGCATTATTAATAACATAATGTAGTGCTGAGTGTTTAAATCTTTTTCTTCAGACTTGTGGAATTTTTTCACAGTTTGCTCCAAAGGTGACAATGAAGACTACCACCTGCCCTGACCTTTCAAAATAAAATATTATGTGATAACTTTTTCCTCTCTTCTATGAACTTCAAGCCATTTCTACCCATTTTCCTGCCAAAATGCAGAGTGTGCTTCACTTTGTCAGACATCAATGATATAACATCACTTTTCAAGTACCCTAGGGTTATATTTGTAGAGCAATTAACAGTTAGTTAGAGGAATTAAACTGGGCTCCCACTTTGTAACAATCTTGTTCAAGGCCATTCCTTACTAAAGTAAGAACAGCTGTCTCAGTGGTGCACTTCGAGTAGAAAATTCCCTTTAATAAACAAAATGTTGTAGGCATATGTTAAGGGCTGTTATTTTTACAAGATATCTTGACACAATAGGGTGAGAAACTGAGATAATTCTCCTCTCACGAAAATATCCATGATGATTTGTTCTTGATTGCTTCCTCTAATGCAGAAGTGGGCCAGATGTTGCTGACCACAGCTTCTATTAGCCATCATAGCCAATAGTAAAGAATGCTGGGAGATGTAGTCAAAGGGTCACATTTTATAAGTGCCAACTGTGAAGAGTGCACTCACATGTCTCTTGAAAATGTTGCTATCCTGTTACATCAGGCTCTTAAAATGGACTTGCAAGGCCATTTTCCCCCTTTACTTTATTTCTACTTTGTCTACCTCCTAGGCAATGGACTCAATGAGCTGTACACAGGGCAGTCTACTAGGACTAGGTATTCCTAGATAAAGCTGAAGCAGAAGAACATGAAAAAGGTTCTCCGGGCAGGATCTTGGTATGCTGTGCATCTCGGGTGAGACATTTTATCCAATGTTTCTTCTTTTGAGTATTTTAAACATAATGTTATTTTTTTAAAAAATCATTTTTCTTATGTTATTTCTGTTTTAATTTATTTAGTAAAGTTGTCTGTTTACTATATGGAGGTGAAGGTGTTGTGTGCTCATGCACAGTCTTCATATTATTTTTGCAAACATTGTGTGTTTCATCTAGTCATTTCTATTGCCTTTTGAAAAGATAGTTGCATTAGGAGATTATGCTATGCAATAATTAGGTTGTGCAAAATCTACTTTCACTGGCAAGTCATTTATATTCTATTGATGTATAGCAATAGACCAGTGCACAGCATAGCAGTTATTTAAGAATGATCTATTTGAGTAAATCAGTTGATTATTTCCTAGATATGGCCCTATGATCTAGTTCCATAATGAGCTTTGCCATACATAAAGTTAATTGAGTTGGGTTTGTTGATGGGTCTTGCTATCTTGAGGTTCTTCCCCATCAAAAAACATATAGATAGAAAGGAGATAAAACAATGTTCCTCTACAAACTAACCAGAATTGTTGAACTAAACTCTAAAAAAGTGTTCAGTGTAGGAATCAAAAACCTTTAGTTCTTGAAATATCTTGAACCTCAAATCTCACAATACATTACCATTGGCCATGCTGGCACTCAAGGATGCTTGGAGATTGAAATATTCTTCAATCCTATCCTAGAGTATCTGTTACAGCTCTGTGATTCACAGTGAAAAGCCCCTATTAGTGTTTGTCACTATGCTGTTTGGAAATTGCATGTATATGAACAAAATTATATTGGACTCATAAAAGTGACTCATCCTGGGAAACTTTGCTTCAGCCGAATGTGATGTAGTTATCCCCCTAGCCTGGAATAAGACACGGGACAAGTATTATGGAATAAACATGGGCCACACTTTATTAAATATTCATTAATTCCTTTGATTAAAGGGGAGTCCTGTGGTAGTGCATAATCAGGTTCTGCAGAGGGGTCTCAATGGACCCCTAACCAAGATAACAGGCGAGTCCCAATTCCCAATTTCCTGCGGTCACGAAGACAGCAAGAACCTGGCCTGCTCAAATTCAACCACCCCCGGACCTCAAGCCCCCTCTTCATTGTTGACTATTAGTCCAGAAGCGGCTCCAGTGCATCTTCTCTTCCCAAGCACTGTAATCACACGACCCTCAGCGCTGGGAGATCAGATGAGCTATGTATTACCTATGATTGCTATAGAATTCACTAAAACCTGTTCTATCCATACTACCCTCCACAGATAGGAACTAGCGAAGTTAAGTGCACGCCATCCAACCTCTCACCATCTAACCTCTCAAACTACACAAGCAGCCCCCCCCCCGATGTCTGCTAAGAATGTTTCCAAACCCATGTCAGAAAGGTGCACGCTGCCGTGCCTAAACAAATCAGGCTGACACGGATCTCTTGGTGACCAATCATCGATCCAAGGCCATTGCTCTGGATCTACTGCTCTGCACACATTCCTGTTAACACTTCTCGTTGCAATGTTAATACATTGAGCCTGGCGTTCATCATGCCAAACCAGACAAGGCACAAGTGTCGACCAAATTATGCTCAGAGAGGGATACATTGCTCTCAACCATCTGAAGTCATGGATAATATCCAAAATCAGGGCCTTACCAGCCAAATGTATGGTCAATACATCAGAGGGATGCGTGCCAGATGCCACCGCTCGACAAAATTGGCACCACAACATTCCGCGGATGCCTCTTCAAATTATTAGGGCTCTAGCTCCTAGCCCCAAATTGCTGCCCCATGCAGACTTAACCGCATACAACCTACCTTGAATGGAACTGGCACTAATCCCTTCCTATTCAAATACACTATAAACTGCTGAAGATGATCCACCAAAGCTGGCAAAATTAGCTACAGATGAATCAATTTCCTGAACTCCTTGAACTCTATACTCACTGCCTTGTGCCCTTTACGTGTCTTTGGGGCTAAAACCTATTGCTCGTTCCGCATCATCGCACCAATTTGCCAAACCTCTGCTGGCAGTGTCTCTGGAAACTCGTTGGCTCCTGGCTCTAACTCCCTGAACCGATTGATCTGTTGGTGTGATAGGGCATCACCTAAAGTATTATCCACGCTGGGAATATGCCTCGCCTGGATCAAAATATTATACTGCAATGCCCTCAAGGTAAAAGCATTCACCAGTGCCATAATGCATTCGGAGTGTGACGTAAGGTTATTTATTATGAAAATGACCAACTGTTCATCACACCAAAATAACACAGTAGAATTAGCTTACTCTGGAGCCCACAACCATAGGGCTCCTAATATTTGAAAAAACTCTAAAAATGTGAGATCCCTCCTGATACCTAGCCGGTACCATTTGTCCGGCCACCTCACTGTAACCATTGTCCCCTAAAATAAATTCCAAAGCCTATGGCACCTGCCACATCAGTTTGGACTTGAAAGTTGTCCCTAAGGTTCATCTTGTTCCTCCAAAAGGACACCCCATTGAAATCAGCCAAAAACTGACTCCATACTGGCAAATTATATTTCATACCCCTTGTCACTTGAGTTCTGTGAAAGGGGTGACAGAAACCATTCATTTCATCACATAATCTACACAGGAATGCCCTATCTGGGGCAATCTCCTTACATGCAAAATTTAAATGTCCTACTATCTCCTGCAGCTCTTTCAATACGTATATGTATATAAGTGAACAGTGTCTGTGAATCATTCTCTTCTTTCTTCACCATTTGCTGCTATCCACTATGTCCGTTTGTGTAAAGAGTTCCTGCCATGCTGATGTGATGCCTGACTGTAAATAATTGTAAATACTGTAAATACAACCGTCTTGCAAAAGAAGAAGAACTTGTAAGTGTCTTCAATAACTCTGCATTTTCCTGTCACCAAATCCGTGACACAAAATCCAGAGGATGGACAGGAAGAATATGAAACACAGACTTCATGTCGCATTTTGCAAGGTCTGCCCCCTTCTGCATCTACAGACCTTGCGAACTGCCTCATCAAAAGAGGTGTAATGCACTGTGCACAGTTCTTTTGGGATGGCATCATTCACCAATTCCCGTTCTGGGTAGGACAGGTGATGAATGAGCCTGTATTCACCTACATTTTTCTTAGGCACCACACCCAGATGAGATACCCATAGGTTCTCCATAGGGGGTTGTCGATAAGGACCCAAGACCCTACCTTCCATAATCTCCTTCTGTTTTTTTGCCTCAACAATACGGAACTAACACCTTAATTGGGTTGGGTTCCTTTGATAATGGAACCTCCTCCACCCCCTGCTTTTTGTTCCCTCCACCATCCTTATTGTTATTCCTCTGTGCTCTGGCTCTGAAGCATGATGTGTTGGGATGCTGTCTCCTGCAAACGGAACACTCATGCCTGAAATGGCATTCTCTTCATGTACATGTGCCCTTGGCGTTGTAGTCCCAACAGAGCAAGCAGGGTTGAACTACTTGCCCCATGTTTCCACAAGAACTCTGGACCTGACCTGGTTTACAATTAAGGTGCATGCTATCAAACCTATCAACCACGTTCGGCTTGGCCAGTGTCATAAACAGCAGACAGAGGCCAGGCAGCGACATATGGAATGATTCCACGTATGGAATGATTCATCATAAAGAAACCATGCCTGCCCCGCAAAATCCACCTAAGCTGCCTAGAGTGATTGAAATGACTAGATAGGTGGGGTATAAATACAATAAATAAATAAATGTATATATAAATAAATCTATATATTGGAAAAGTGGCAGCGCCCTCCACGGCTGTGCTTTTACCACAACACTGGCATAAATCGAAAATCTGGGTAACCAATTTGCCCAGGTCCTTCTCACACTCATCCTCTTTATCCAGATCCTTCTTCTCTACCTCTCTATTGAGCAGGTCAAATAGATTAACATAATTTTCCTTTCATAATTGGTTGCTTCAGTCAGATGATTCCCCAACGGCAGAGTGTGATCCTCAAAAGGCAAAGACTTCAGGTGAACTGAATAGTAACCTGTGTCTGGCACTGATGAGTAGGGCCATACCCATACATCTGGTGTCACTTCCAAGGCTGTTGGGAAGTGAGCCTGGCGATATGGAGCAATCCAATTGCCCACTGGCATGCTCATGATCATGCTCACCTATCCATTCCAAAGGAAATTGACCCTGAGTGCCCACTGGAAGGACAGATCCTGAAGCTGAAGCTCCAATACTTTGGCCATGAGAAGAGAAGACTCCCTGGAAAAGATGCTGATGTTGGGAAAGTGTGAAGGCAGGAGGAGAAGGGGACGACAGAGGATGAGATGGTTGGACAGTGTCATCGAAGCCACCAACATGAATTTGACCCAACTCCGGGAGGCAGTAGAAGACAGGGGGGCCTGGCGTGCTCTGGTCCATGGGGTCACAAAGAGTCGGACACGACTAAATGACTAAACAACAAAAATACACCCAACTATAAATATATCACAATCAAATCAGATCAAATCCAGTTCACCCCCACTTAGAATTACCAACAAAATAATTCCCTAATTATAACAATAAAATATTGCATGTGACCAATTAATCAAATCTGTAAATACCCTTGATCAATTAAGTTGAAGTGGAAAGCTTAATTCTTAATTATATTTTTAAAAATATTATTATTATTAATTTCCTTATTTATTTATAGAAAACACAGCCAAAAAAAACCCCTCCCTACAGGGCAGGGGAGGGGTACACTTGCTGACGAGTGCCAATTCAGCCTCCAACCGCCTGAATAAACGGGACCTGGGAGCTAGTCTGTAATGCAATAATGCATCCCAAGTGACCTATTAATTTTAGCTTTTTGCTTTTTTATTTGTTATTGTTTGAACTGTTTGGCTGCTCCTGAGTGCACTGCGGGCGGCTCAGCCTGGCTGCCGTGCCTTGCCCTCTGCTACTGCTCTTCTCCTTTTCCAATGAAGACAATCAATTTAAAATTAAAAGAAAATTATCCAGGCCACCCTTGTATTAGGGGCTGGTGTTCCGAGATCAAACCATGTGTGGAGGGGTACCGACACAACCCCCTGTTCTCTGCTTCAAGCCGCATAGGCAGTGACACAGTTAAAATGCGATAACCAACTGCTAGCTCCTTCGCCCTCCTATGCCAGAAGAGAAGAGGACCGGTAAAGGGAGGAGCCTATCTTAAATAAACCACTCTTCCCCCTTCCCTTCTGCTGATCTCATGTGGCCCATATGTCTCGTGTTATCCAGGGACGAGGACAATGGCGGTCCAAAGAGGGCTCGCCAGCAGACTGATCATTGGGGGCTGATATTTGCGTCTGATTGATATAAATGGAGGAAAACTTAGTTGGATGTGACAGCACCAATACAACTTGCATACACATCTCACCATGAGAATTCATGTTTGTGATTATTATGTGTTTCAGTGAAATAAAATCATATATTTTAAGAAGTGTATGACTTGAGTGGAACATACCCATACAAACACACTTTAGTCAGTGAGGAAAATGGATAAATTACAGTGGTGCCTCGCATAGCGAGGTTAATCCGTTCCGGATTAACCTTCGCTATGCTGAAGCATCGCTGAACGGGGCAGCGATTTCCATTGGAACGCATTAAACATCGTTTAATGCGTTCCAAATAGGCCAAATACTCACCATTCAGCGAAGCTTCAGGATGGCCGGCAGCCATTTTCGCGCCCTCGCCTCGCTTAACGAGGGCGCGAAAACGCTGCGCGCGGCCATTTTAGGCCATTTCCCAGCTTCCGGTGGCCATTTTGGCCGCCGAACAGCTGATCGGCGGGGGTCGTTTTGCGAAGATCGGTAAGCGAAACGCTTACCGGTCTTCGCAAAGCGAATTTTTCCCTATTGGAACAACGTTGTGCGATCGCATTAGCGATCCGAAAAAACTGATCGCTATGCGATTTAAAAGTTATACGGTGCGCTCGTTAAGCGAGGCACCACTGTAAGTAAAATGCACAATTATATGTGTCCATTATGTAAACTGTAGAAATAAATACATTAAGCTATGTGTCAAAAAAGGGCAAATTGTCATTTTTTAATTTCACTATGAAGAAAAATATATCTTAACAAAAAAACAAAATAAGGATGAGAAAAATGGGGTAAGATTCAAACAAATACAATGAAGTCAAGACTTTCTCATCCCTTAGCCTTTTCCTTACTCCCATATATGCATTTTAAACATTGTCATACTGCTAAAATATTTTGGATATCTTGGGCAAAGCACTGCAGCATTCAGAAACATGGAATACTCCATTTAATTTGATGGGCATATTGACAAATGCACTATGTCTGGTATCCTGTTATGTGTCTCTACCTGTGCAACAAGAGTGATGGTGCTGGCAGTTCCAGATTGCCACAAATTAAAGATTCACTTTTCAAATTTGGTGTGGGCACAACTCTGTGCAATTGTCTGTAGTCATGTACACCACAAAATTGAAAAAAGAAAGTCTTTAATTAGCTGCATTCTGCCATTGCTGGGGATATCACTCCCATAGCATAGACAGAGTTATATAACAAGATTATAGCCTATCTAAATTTTGATGGAGAAAAGCCCTCTCATCTCTCAAGACATAAAATCTAAAATCTCCCATATTTTCTTTAATCCAGAAGTTGAAATATTCTTTGACCAATGATGACATGAGAAAACATATTACTTTCATGTTCAGACTGGTTCCATGTTCTTAAACAGCTGTGAAATCCTTGAGCATCTTATGTAAAATGCAAGCTTAGTCTAATGCTTTGCCCTCCATATCTTGCCTTTGGCTTGAAAAAGAATTTCATACAGAAATACTCTAGTTCTCTTTTGTATTACTTTAAATATCTTCCACACCACCATGGCCCTGGAGGAACAGATGAATACATTAACAAGCATATAAAAACTTTAAGTCATGTTGAATATTGAAAGGAAGGAAGGAAGGAAGGAAGGAAGGAAGGAAGGAAGGAAGGAAGGAAGGAAGGAAGTTGTGGTTGTTGTGGGTTTTTCAGTCTCTTTGGCCGTGTTCTGAAGGTTGTTCTTCCTGACGTTTCGCTAGGAAGAAGACGATGCCTGGCGAAACGTCAGGAAGAACAACCTTCAGAACACGGCCAAAGAGCCCAAAAAACCCACAACAACCATCAGATTCCGGCCGTGAAAGCCTTTGAGAAGACAAGGTAGGTGTGTCTTGATCAAGTGACAGAAGTCTGGTGAGGCAAGCAGTATTTCTTTGGGTCAGTAGTTTTGCCCCATGAATGATACATGCGGATGCTGAAACAAAGACAAAAGGCCTATGAAAGCACATCATTTTATCTTATCATTCGTAATCTTATAAACAGCAACAATAACACTATCACCACCTGCTGCATGTTGGGACATCAAATCACAGTATAATAGTGTGGCAAGCTTTTTTTTAAAGAAAACATTCCCATATATTAAAGGAAATTAGACCCAATAAGTCAGTAAATATCTGTTAAGGATGCTTTCTTTCCTTAAGAGCAGTTTCTTTTCACAAACAAAATATATATTTATTTATTCCCCAGAGCTTTCTTGCATCCTGTGATACTGAAATCAAATTAAATGGAAAGAAGGAAGCCAGGTTTGCACATCTAGCCCTTTCTATGCTTGGAAGAAAAACCTTCACTCATTTCTGAGTGAAATTTTTGGGGAAGAATTTTTGGCCCCATGGACCCTCAGTTGTGGGGTGCACCAACGGCTGACTATCTACCCAATTCTTTTTTACATCTATCTGAAACTACTGGGAGAAGTCATTCAGAGATTTGGAGAGCACTGATATCAGTATGTTGACAACACATATCTCTGCTTCTCATCTTCTTCAATAGATGTCATCTGGGTCCTAGAGAGCTGGTTGGTCATTATTTTGGAATGGATGATGACCCATAGGCTGAAATCTGGACACAGATATGATGGAGAGCCTACTTTTGTGGAACCCATTAAACAGGTTAGGGAGCTGTCTCCCTTATCGATCACCTTCATAGCCTGAGAATGTTACAGTAACAATAACAACAGTAACAGTAACAGTTATTACAAGAGTTTCACCAGCTGTCAGTCTATTTCCAGGCAAAATTCAAAGTATTGCTTATTACTTATGAATTCCTCTATGGCTTGGGTCCAGGCTATCTAAAGGATTGTATCACTCCATATGAGCATTTTCAGCTTTTAAGATCTTCTGGGGAGGCCCTTCTTTTGGTTCCACCACCTTCTTAAGCTCGTTCGGTGAGAATACAAGAGAGGGACTTCTCAGTGACTTCTCCCGGGCTTGGGAATGCACTGATTGGAGAAGCCAGGTTGACCCCCCCTTCCCCTTGCCCTTCTGTTGTGTGGCAAATATCTTCTTTTTCAAGCAAACTTTTAGCAATAAGTGGGTGTCTGGGGAATGCTGTGCTTATTAAATTTAGATGTATTAAACTTTTTAAAAATTGCTTTTAATATAGTTTTGTATGATATTTCAAACTTGTTTCATTGTATAGTTTTAATTGTTGTGGTTCTTGCAAAAATGGAACTTTTCTAGCTCTGATTTCTTTTGAGGGAGCATGGTACAGATCCCTGGCTGATGTAGCCTTTGTACAGCTTGACTCCCAATTGTGTTATCTCCAAATTTTGTCTCTTACTAGTCTAGTAAAGCCCATGTTCCAGGAAGTCCTTGTTATAAAGGATGCCAACAATGACAACAGGACATGTTTCAATTCCTGCGCCTAATTTTTAACCAAAGCTAAGTAGCTTCCTGCTCTGTGTAGAATATCCAGCTTGGACCTTCATATTCTTTATATGTCCCCCACCCCTCTGCCCCCATAAGTTGTGGGATTTGATTATTACAGCCTAGTTGTTTCTTAAAAAATGAGTAAGCCTTCCAATGGGTACAGCTAAAATACACAGAGGCATATTTTAATTGCTTATGAATATTCAAAACCTCATTATTGTTACAATCTTATAATTATCCTATTCCCCTGACAAAAGCATGTAGTGCACACAATAAAAAAGGCAATCCATTAAAAAGTGTTGACATCTATGTTCGGTAGCTGCCAAAGTTTTTCAATTCACTGTACATTCATTCAACTTAGTTTAAAGCCAGTTCTTGCAGGGGAGCAAGTGGGGGTGGGGGAATTAAAATGGAGTTTTCCCTTTTGAAAAAAAAAATTACAATCTAGACATGGAAAATACGTGCTTTAGTTTGCATATTATACAGTATTTCAGAATACAAGCAAACAGAATCTTGCCATAAATATTGTAATAATATTGTAACAATGTATTATTTAGCTTTTACTTTTATTTCTTTTAATACTGCGAGCTGCCTTGGATCCTTTAGGAGAAAGGCGGCATATAAATATTTTTTAAAAAGAAAAGGTTAGTGAATTCAAGTCCATATGTAGAACCTCTGACTCAACTCCTTCTGATCTTTTGTGGCCATTCAGGTACAATACTGACATGACAGTAGGAGCTAAAACTGACATAATTCCTCTTTGGGGCAACTAGAATACTCCCAACTCCCAATCTCCAGCTCTGCAGCCAAATACCGAAACCACTGAGCTACCCAGCAGTTTTAAAAGAAACACAGCTCCATCAGGATCCAAGCTAGGATGGTAAATCTCACCGTCTCCTACTCCCAATAAGGGGGAAATATATTATTTATTTATTTAAAACATTTTCACCTTGTCTTTCTCCCATGTATTCTTCCTTGTGGTAAGAGTTCTGTGCGAGACATTTTCCCTCACCCCCGTGAGAAATCTCACAGGAATTGTTACCAGATTTCTTGGAAGTGTTGAGGTCATTTTTCTTTTCTTTTGTTCTGGTAGAGAGGTAAAGCTGCACTCAATTGTTATAATTCCTGCACAAGACGGCATCTATTCTGGGACCAAGGATTTTTTTGGTGCATTGGTGACAACCCTAATTCGGACTCTCACCCGAGAACAATTTCATATGTGCTTTTCCATGACTCCAACTAACATCAATTGTGCATTTTATTTCCTGCAAAAGAATCATGGGACAGGTAAGCCATTTAAATATGCAATTCCAGGCCATAAAAAAAGAAGCCCTTTTGTTGTGAGTTAGGCTACTGTACAACAAATGGCTTCTGTTCTTCTCCCTCAAGGTGATCATGAATTCTCATGAATTCTCCTGACAAAGAGGAATCTTGAACTGGAGAGGACTGTCCAGATCTGTATCCAGTACTATCTCATGCTTTCCAAGAACTTCATATCCCATGGTTACCTTCAATAACTAGGAGCTTCTCCATTGATAGTGGTGTGATTAGCAACCTCTCATAATCTCTTATCCTATACATAGATGTCATACAGACCATAGAAGGCTGCAAGATGCAGTATCTCCCCTCTTCATTGTCACATGTTACCGTTATAGGGACAAGTGCTGGTTTGTAAGACAGTAGGATCCAAAGTGAAGAGGACTTGTTAGCACAGGCTGCAACTGCCTCAGCTGGGCTTTTTTAAAATATTCAGATAGCAGTGTTCACAGAGTCGAGCACTCCACTGAAGTGCTCATGACATCCCAAGATATAACTTTCAAATGCAGTGGTACTTTGCTAAACGACAACCCTGCTAAATGACAAATCCGCATGATGATGACTTTTTGTGATTACTATAACGATTTGCAAAACAGTCATTCCTATGGGGGATTTTCGCTGGATGTCGATTAGGTCCGTGCTTCGCAAACCATTTGTTCGCAAGATGATGATTTTTTTGGCTTTGCAAAATGGCTGCCCTGTGTTTTCCGGACCCATGCTTTGCAGGGCAGCCATTTTTACAACTGATTAGGGCTCGCAAAATGGCTTTCCTATGGGCGATCTTCGCTGGATGATGAGGTATTTTCTCCATTGGAATGCATTAAACTGGGTTTCAACACATTCCAATGGGGAAAGGGTTTTCGCTTGTCGACGATTTCACTAAACAGTGATTTTCCCGGGACAGATTATCGTCGTCATGCAGGGCACCACTGTAATGCTGTGAACACAGTCAAACTTATTTCCTAGGAAACAGGTGCAGCATGTCTTTCCAAAATAAATAGTATTTTATTCTAAGACGAAGTGCACAGGTTTAGGAAACATAGAAGGAAATCATGTTGAAATAGATTAGTGCCTAATAAACTGATATCACATAATGCATCACAAACATTAAAAAAATTAACGCTAGTCACACGTTATTTTGACCCTCATGTGCTTATTGAAGTTGGTGTTACCTGAGAATTGTTGGAATGCAGAAGTTTCTGATTCCAAGTTCTAACTGGAAGCCTTTCTACTCAGTATAAACATTCACTCTGTTTTCATGTCTTAAGCATAAATTGGGGATGGCACTTGTTTAGTTTTTTCAAAATGGAAAATTTGTCCTAGTTTCTTATGATCTTGAGATTCTTTATGATTATCATAGCCACGATGTATAACATATAAAAGTTTAGATAAGACTATTTTAAGGGTCTTTGGTATCAATCTCTTAAATATGCTGCTTTATTCATGTTTGCTTAGTTCTTCCATTTGAAGAAGCAGCTGGTAAAAGCTATGGAACAATAATATTTTCCAAAGTGTGGAAAATGTCTTTAATTAACATCTTCAAAGCAGTTGCTTTTAAAGCTATAAATGTTTGAAACTGCATTTTACAAATGAAAGATATTTTTCCCAAAAAAAACTTTCCTAAAATAGCCCATAAAGTTTCCTTTTTTTGTAGCATTTTGAGTATTCAAGAATGAAGTGGGGGAAAGTGTACATCGGACTTAATGGCTCTCCACAGGGGCTAGTGAGAACCTGAGCTACATCAAGTTACAGAGGGATATCGGACAACTAAAGCAGCTGACACTGAAACTGGAGATTTTTCTGTATCATTCTCAAGGGACAAAAAAAGAACATCATATCAATAGGCACAGAGCTCCATGCACAGTAATTGGTATTTGGGGAATGGTCTCTCTCTGGAAATTCAGAGCAAATGCCTAACGTGAAGCTTTACAATGTTTTGTGTGTTATCTCTGTGAGTCAACGGTTAGAAAGTCATGCTCAGAAGTGTCTAGGGCTATAGCCAGAGTAGTCTCCTGCAAAATGAAGGCTTCTTTCCTTCTGCAAAAGGAAGGCTTCCTTCCTTTTGCAAAAGGGGCTCAGATGAGTTGGGAATCCCACTACAAGAAGAAAGGAAGGTGTAGCTCTACACAATGTTTTCAAATGCTCCACTTTTCTGGAGGTTTCAAGAGACCTGTGGTCGACTGGTAAACTGCATTGCCTACTAAATGTGAATTGGAGACAAGCTCATTGGGCTATCTTTAAATATGTGGTTGCTGAAGTTTTTGTCGACCACAATCCATTTCATCAGTTGCATGGATGTATCCAGGGGTATGGGGAGTGAACACATCAGGGTTTCAAACATACAAGACATCAAGTCAGTTTGTGCAAAGCTCAAGCAAGCATCATTTACCCTAAGCATATGCACTGGCTTTGGACAAATGACAACAATAGACTGGACCATTGCTGTTTATTCAAATTTGGGGCACCCATAGGCAGATCCAATGTGGGGGGCCAGGAAGGAAAAGATGCCAGTTTTGCTCAGAAACGTTTTGAGCAAATCACAGAAATCTTTGTTTAACCCTCTATCTAATTCTCACACTGAAGAAAAGAAATCTCATGAAATGCAGCAATTTTTCCACAGAAAGACCTGATTTCTTGAGAGAACCTGTCTTGTCAATAATTGGTAGTTTAGTTAAAAAAAATCACAACCTCAAGATCTTGTTGATAGTTAGCATTACTCTTAGTTAATTTGATATTGGATCAAGGTGCCATTCCTAAGATTCTATACTAACCTAAGAGAATGTTATCAATAGAGGAGTGTGATATTGCAATGTGTAGTTAAAAGTTAAAAAATAGTGTCATTTTCCTGTTTAATTTGGTTCAAATGTACACAGTGTCACTATCTAGACATTTTAAATTCACATTTAATCCATCTTTAAGAAAACGTTTACATTGGCAGCCCTCATAAATTCATCAAGGCTTACTACTCCCCACTGTACGTAAATCCTGTTTTTGCCAGAAAGTATAACAGAATTCAACAGCCAGTAACAAACATCTGTGAAAATACAATGAAATAGGAAATATGAAGAGCCAGGAGGAGTAAAGAACTTAAGTTCTCTGAAGTCCTTGCCAACCTACTAGCAGCCTGGATATTTCTACCTTGAGCTCAGTTTTGTGGAAAGCTTAGTGTTATGCGGCTGATATCAAAGTTCTTTATAGAACCACTTGCTTTTCAGCACAGAGGAAGGAAGGAATTTCATAGCAAGTACCAGAAACTCTTTCTCTATCACTCTGCATCAGAAAAGCCACCTGATTCTTTCAGGGCTTTTGCTATGGGTGGAAAGAAATTAAAGTATTTTTCTTCATATAAAGGACAAAAATAATATGTTCAGTATTCTGGAGAACCATCAAACTGATTGTCTGCTAAGAAGATATAAACAATGGCTTAAATCCTTTTGCACAGTTACACAAATGGTGTAATTATTAGAAGCAACTTGCCAAAAGTTAAGAAATCTCTGTAGACATCATCTGTTGCATACTGAATTGTGCAGCTGAGCATATTGTGCAATTGTGCAACTGTTCACCTGTTTATAAAATATACAACCATTCAGAGAGAGAGAGAGAAATTCCAGAAATTCTAATCTGAACTATTCAGCCTATGGAGATTTCTTAACTTACAACAGTTTGCATCTACAAGCAAATGTTACCCCATACACATAATGGCGTAACAAGATAATTGGCTGAATAGTTCAGATTAGAATTTCTGGGATTTTTCTCTATCTCTGAAAGGTTATATATTTTATAAACAGGTGAACATATTTAGTGTAATGACCAAAATCCAATACAATGCTAATACATGAGCAAACTCCAGTAGGATAGTTTGCAGGATCCTGGGCTTGGGGAGAGGAGTTTCTGGTGCCCGTTCTCCAGGGTGGGTAGCTGTTTCAGCCTATGAGGGTGGGTCTCCACTTAACCAGCATGTAGCGCAAAGAAAAGAGCACCACTTGTGGAAGGAGATGTACAAACACTTTAAAAATAATCAAGAGTTTGTGTAAGCATATTGCCACTGTTGCATCAAAGTGATTATTGCCACCAATTCAAAGAACATTACTTTTAAAAACTAGATTTGTATCTATTGCCCAAACACTTTAGTTTTTGTGGGGTGTGTGAGGGTGATGCAATACATTTTTCTTTACTATTTCTAATTACTTATTCTTTTCAATTGAGGTAGGATTATGGGGTAGAGAATTTAGGGTTGGGGGGGGTAGATGTGGATATTCCAGAGAAAGAGATGTAGAATTCCAGAGAAAGAGATAGTATGTTTACATCAACTTGTACAATTTTATTAGAAAGACAGATAAAAAGAAAAATGGCAAATTTTCCAGTATTGCTATATTTACTAATCTATCTTTTCCCTAATTGCAATACATTTTTTTCTAGAACAGAGAAGGGAAGGGAACTGCTCTTGGATTCTACTTGATGCCATGGTGTAGGTTGGATAACAGGATGGAGGGCAAACCCCACCCAAACCATGCCTGATGGTGTCTAGTTCTACTCCCCCAGATTTCCTTCTCCCCTTTTTGCATAGGATATAAAGGAGTTTTCCTCCCCACTCTGTCTTGGTTCCTAATTTATTCAACCAGCATTAGTTTTTAGTTTAGGCATCCTTCAGTCTCAAGAGACTATGATAACGAGCTCTGAATAGAGGACTCGGAACAGCATCTAGTGTGGCTGAGAAGGCCAATTCAAGAGTGACAATCGCTTCCACACTGAAGATAAATACAATCTGCCCCCTGTCCAGCTGATTTTGCTGGTTTTGGGACTGCCTCTTTGCCTCGGCCTGCTGGACAAGTGTCTCTTCAAAATGGGAGAGATCATGCCCACCTGCCTCAGGCTGAATGCTCAGATGTCAAGGTTTCCCATCTGCTCAGGTCCATTCCTAAGGCCTTCAGATCCCGCTTGCAGATATCCTTGTATCACCGCTGTGGTCTCCCTCTAGGCAGTTAATCAACCAGAGTTAATAGCTATATTTTTTCATTATCCTACTTATATTTCCCACTGGAAATGGAAATGGGACAGGGGAGCAATCCACCTGATCCTCCCACCCATATTCCTAACAAAGATAAATGTGGAATCCCTGTGTTTTCTCTGATCTGAGACTGGAAATAACAGCAGGGTTTCTTTGGCTGCAGGTGACCTTCCCAAGTGAATGAGATGCACATGGAGAGAGAGCTTCAAAGAGAGGAACATCCTCAAAACTGAGGACAGTTTGGCCCAGTGGGCAGGAGAGCAACCTCAGAATCACAATGAAATTTTCATGTTGTGAGATTTAATCAAGGCACAACATTCCAGTAACATTAATAAAAGGCAATCAAGATTACTTTCTGGAAGGTGCTTTAATCAATATGTATGTACTCAGGAATGAAAACGATTTTGTTAGAAATTAACATTTTTCACCGCCCAAGATTGACTGAAAGATAAAATGCACCTGGCCTAAGAATTTGCATGTTTGCTAGTCTTTTGGGGAAGAAATAAAGTACACACAAAAACATGCATATAGTTGCACAAAATGCAACTAGCTAAAATTCATACCTGAAAAAGACTTGGGATCACATTTTTTGTCAATAGGGAATGCATTAGATAAGAAGCATAAATAAGGGTGCTGATTAGACTGCAGAAAAATATGTGAATTTGAATAGGGGAATTAAAAACGAAGTCTACTGATGTATTACAAACAAAAACAGGAAGAAAATACAGATGGGATTTGGATAAACAGAACCAAGTTATAACAGGGAAATTAATTACATTCCTGGCTATATACGCTACTCATTTTTCCCCATTTTTTTTATAAAGGATATAGACTAAGAACTTAACAAGATGTGAGGAGCCGGGATTGTGAGTTTAATTCCCCACTGTGCCTCCTTGACAGGGGATGGACTCTGTGATTCATAGTTTTACTTCCAGTTCTGCAGTTGTAAGATGATTTGTTCAGCTTTTAAAAACAGCAGCCATAATGATCTTTAATTAGGATCAAGGCTATGACTGACAGGGTCAAGATTTACTCTATTCTGATGAAAATAATTCCCTAGATGTGCTTTTTAATAATAGTATTTAATATTTGCATATCTACAATATTGCCAAGACCTTCAGTTGCATTTTTTAGTTGTAATCCTTATGGTCATACTGCAGATTAGAGTGAAGTGTGCTGGTGGGCACTGTGATGACACAAAGTGATTGAATGCCAGATAGTGAGATCATGACATAGACAAGGTTCAAATCAATGGCTTTTTGGTTTACAAGTAGAGAAGTTCATCCACAAATTGAACCATAAGACTGCTACACCTCAAAGATGGCACAGAGTAAACTTGTACAATAATAAATCACAATGGGACTCGTCTTCTCATCTCAATTACAAAGGAAATAATTTATTTAGGAAAACAGGATGGTTTGGATCCAGACAATAATATCTTGAGCAGTGTTTCACAATCTGGGGAATGGGACACTCAAGGGGGGTTGTGGGTGTTATACCCCTTGTTAAATAATTTCTTCCTTGACCTTTCAGAGAGGGATATTAAAGTTAGCATGTAAGTGTATATATGATAAACAAGCCTTTTCGGAGGAGAAAGAAGCCTCTACATTCTGAGAAGGGATGACATTATCCTATTAAAAATTATTTTTATGCAAACCACGGCAAGGGGATGTGTGTCACAGATAAAAAGGAAGATAAAAAAGGTTGGGAGCCACTGACCTAGAGTTAAACCACTGGAATTAATGGGATAAGGTAAGTATTGAGTAGCAGATGCTGCTGCTTCCACTGTGATTTGCTTGTTTGCTTTGCTTTGCCCAAGGCAATGAAAAGTTCTACAGGAACTCTTTACACAGAGAGGAAGGACTCTAAATTGGTACCTTTTTTCCAACTGAATCTGGAATTTCAATCTTGAAAGTCAACATGACTCCCTTTGTTAGTATGGATGACAATGAAAAAAATGCTGTCTTTTTCCTCATACTGACTGACTTTTTAAAATAGTGTCTCAATGTGTCTTAATATTTTGGTCACTGAGGACAAAAACAAGAGTGAATATTTGTTATCACTTCATCAATACAGATATTTTGTTTTTCTCACTGACTTCATCAAGTCTCCTTTAAGCAGGAGGATATATGGATCAATTCCAAAGTGCCTAACCTTGTCATTCAGGGTAGATAAACATCTGTCTGCATTTACTTGTGGATCTCTGATTCATAGTAGATAGAAGAGGATTTTTGATTCTCGTTAATTTACTAGTAACAAAGTGATGAAATGTTCGCTCCACTGCCAGTTTTATTGCTGAAAGTGAAGAATGCTTAAGATAACCAAGACTAGCTGTTTGCATGGAAAGGTTCTGAACTACATTAATTTCTGATATGCAGAACAACGTCTTGGTTCAAAATGTTTAATTCCAGATTCAATTCAATTGAATTGAATTCAGTTCAACTGTCTTTTGTGTCAGGCTTAAGTCAATGAATAAAAAGATTCTACTGAAAAGTAAGACAGCCAGTATGGGTAGTAGGTAGATTGATTTAGGAGAACAAGGTTCAAATCCCCACCTGTCAATGGAAGCTCATTGGGAGATGGCAGTGGTAAACCACTCCTTAAACATTTCATGTAACAAAAAATAATATTTTTAAAAAAAATGAAAAAAAATCTCATATAACTGAAAACCTTCCTAGGGTCACCATAAACCCAATGTAACTTGATGCCACATAATAAAATAAAATATTTTAAATCACTGCAAACTAAAGTAGTTTGCTAAAGCATGAAATTTGCTCATCCCTATTTAAGTTAGCTATGTCCAGTACTGTTGACCTGCAGTGCTATATTTCTTTCTTTGTTAAGATTCTCAGTTATCTGGTAGTTGAGTCATGGCAATTGGACTTCTTTCTTATTGGGTTGAAACTTTTTGCTATGTCTTTATTAGGCAATCCTGCTCTCTATCAGTCTTCTTTGCAAGGTGAAGCAACCCACTCACCCACCCTCAGGGTTCAGTGTGAGTTTAGCTGGTCGATTCAGGGCCAGATAGGAATTTTGGACCAGTATCATCTGATTTGCATATTGAACAAAAGAAGTTCAGATAATTTTTGCCTATTCTGCAGTGATTGCCTGCTGGGCGGGTATGGGTTGATCAAGGGTAGTGTTGTTGCTAAATAGGTCACACTTGCAGGTAGTGTGGATGGGACACTGAGTAATGGTGAGTTCCCAACAGTCACATGGGGGTGTTACTACAACCAACATCTTGGCACCACAAATCCTAAGATTCAGTTGCCAGGATGTGGGATGCCTGGGTAGCCACCCATGGGTGGCAGCCATCTACAGTAACAAGGCTTGGGCTGCTGGTGGCTGGGAGGGTCATCCAAGTGGAAGCTGGCCAGGAATGGGCTGTCAACCTGACAACACAGACCTGGGACCTGGGACTTGCCTGATGGGGATCAGGACAGGGATAAGCAAGTAGCCCCTTCGTGGGATATTAACAGCTAACTGGTTAATAAAGTATGGCCCTAGTCAAAACCCATCACCTGTGTCTTGTCTCACCATTTCTGGGTTGGGTGGTTAATAAAGTATGGCCCTAGTCAAAACCCATCACCTGTGTCTTGTCTCACCATTTCTGGGTTGGGTGGGCAAAGGATTTACTCTGCTAAGATGTCAGCTGCCTTTTCCTTTTGCTTCCAGTCCATATGTGTTTACAGTTGATTGTGACTTGTCTTTTTAAGTTCAGCCCCTGGAAGCATATTTTGGGTAAGTTCCAAGTTAGAAAGTTGAGTAAACCCATTATTTTTCTTTGAATGCTTACAGTTCATTAAATCAAGACCGCCAGTCTCCATTAGATGACTTTAAGGAAGAAGCAAGATGCTTTTTTAATTCGTGGCACTAGTCAAACAGATGAGTTTTTAACAACGCTCTTGTCATTTCCAGATTTCCCAACCCCCGTAACATAAAAGTAATAAAGTGCTACCTTTACATCTTCTCCTTGTTAAGCTGGCAAGTTTGCACCAAGCTCTGAAATAGATTAAATTGTCCTCAAAGCGCTAAAGGAAGTTTTCTTGCCCATAATGATTCAGAAGTGGGAACACAAGGAAAAGCAATATGAAGAAAAAAGGAGATTAAGCATACTATAAATAACCTTGGCTTCTGAATCCCAAAGCAGAAATTACAAATTGCATATGTTCTCTTTAGGATAGAGATGCACAAAATCACATTTTTGCACATGAGAAGAGGCAGCCAAATATGTTTCCTTGCCTGAGAAAGACCAAGATATTTTCTCCCATTTTCAGTAAAAAATCTGGTACTTATAAGTACGATATTTATGCAGATTGGGAGATGGTGAAGACTTATTATGGCTCCTGCCTTATGCTGCTTGTCTCATTCTGACAAGTGAGGCAAGAAGTCCTGTACAGTCATTTCTTGACAGACCCTGTCTTGTTGAGAATGATTAATTTTACAAGCATAGTTATGCAGGGTTCAAAGAATCTTCCCAGACCAGTGTGGCCTCTATGTTTCTCAGACTTCTAAAAGGAGAGGGATATAATCTGTTATAGTGGTTTGCTCTCAGACTATTGTCCTGATAGGTTTGGGGTGACAGTTCTCCCCTCCAGTTCAGGGGCCAAGTGTGTAATTTGGGCACTTTTCTGAATCCGGCTCTTTTTTGGAGTCCAAGATCGCAGACATATCCAGATCAGCCTCTAACCAGCTTACGCTAATTGTCCAGCTTCTCCCCTATCTATGTGAGGGTGTTCTCAGGGCTTTGGTGCAGGCCCTGGTCATCTCCCTGAAAGACTACTGTAATGCTCTCTACATGGTGCTCCCCTTGAATCTGATCCAGGGACTACAGAGGGTCCAGAATGTAATAGCCAGACTGGTGGTTGGTGCAAGTAAATTTGACCATATCACTCCCACCTCCACTGGTTGCCCGTGGTGTCCCAGATCAGGTTCAAGGTTCTGACACTCACATACAAAGCCCTCCATGGTGTGGGCTTTGTTGAAGCATCTTTACTTAATGTCTTCTGCCCAACCCACAAGATCATCCCAGTCAAGGTTACTCTGGATGGCCACTGGAAGAGAGGCCCATAAATCCTCTACAAGAGGTAGGGCCTTCTTTGTAGTGGCACCAATTGCATGGAACAAGTTTCTGGAGGGGTTCTGCCTAGCCCCCTCACTATGGACCTTTAGGAAGCAATTAAAGACACTGCTTTTTGGGGAGGCTTTGCACATTGATGGCAGCTGACCGTCTTGCCCCTCTTTTTTCTTTCCCCTTCTCTTACTCCCTCCTCTTTTCTTCTCTGTCCACTCTTGGTTGATATGATTAGTCAGTGACATATTTTTGTTAGGGTTATTGTTGCTGTTTTTAATGTTTCTATTTTTATTTTTTTATTATTTGTATTGTAACCTGTCCAGAGTTGTGCCGTGATACTAATGTGACTGGGATACAAAATGAATGAATGAACGAACGAACGAACAAATGAACAAACAAACAAACAAACAAAAAACAAACAAACAAATGGTCATACTCAAATAGTTTACTGACTTTTACAGACTTTCTGATAGGAACTCATTGGCTGAAATTCAGTTGTTGTAGCCAAATCTGTGGAAGGGTGATGACAGAGATTTTCCGTAAGTAGTAGACAGATATTTTCTATAATGGAAGATTTTCCCATTCCCTCCCTTGGTTTATCTGATGAGCAAAAACATTCCTTTCATCATGTGGAATCCATGGGAGCAGTGGCACAAGAAAAGTAAGTCCTTCATTAATGAAAATCTCCCTTTGCTTACAGTAACCAGGCACTAATGATTTTCACTAATAAAAGACTTCCTCCTCCTATCCTGCAGCTTTATGTCAACCCTAGAGAATATTCTCACCAATGGGGGTTATTTGAGAAGTGCTTATGCAAGGAAGAGAGGGTTGGTTATTTTTAGAAAATCAAGTGAGCAATTTACAGCATTGAGTAGCTGGAAGGTAAGTTGTCTAGCTGAAGAGTCTTTTTTCAAGATTGAAGGAACATTTGGCTTATTTTCAACCCAATAAAATGCAAGGCAGACCATTATGAGGGGAAAATATTCCAATAAGGCTGTCTCAGTAAGGGCATCTGTGATAGGGGTCAAAAGTAGCCACAAAAGAAGAAAGATTAACTAAGCAACGTTTATTGATCAACTGAAAGCTGGTAATCAGTGCAAAGGAGGAATTAATGTTGCTTATCAGCTTGGATTAATTGGTTGCTTGGTACAGCTGGTGTTAATTGTTTTCTCTTTTTATAGTTTTATAATCCCAGCATCTGAGTGTCCTCTTATCTCTTTTTGTGACTAGTTCATGATCTTGTTGGTCCCCATAGGAGACAGAGTACTGGACTGGATGACCTCTTGTTCTGAAATAGTCAGAGATTGAAATGGAGGGAAATGCAGCAAAAAAGAAAAAAAGAAAGAAAGAAAGAAAAAGAAAAAAAGTATGGATGCACCATGAGCAAATAATCAGGGCCAAGAACAGATATAAGAAATACAGGGGCAAGCCCTTGAGAAGAGAATTCTGAAAGATCAATGAGCACAATGCTTGTCTTTTCTTATATGTGATACATTGCAAAGGCATAAAACTCAAGCTCAGATACTTTTCTCCTGTGAAAACACTCTTAGAAGACCACCTCTAGAGTGTAGTATAATCTCTTTTTTAGCAGCTTTTATGTAGACTGGGATAAGAAATTGCATGTCACATTGCATGAAACACTCATCAGACATTCATGTCTAAATAGCAGCACATTGTACAACAGCATTACTTTCCCAGACCATTGCACTATTCAGTGACCCCAAGTAACCCACTAGGTCACTACCCAACTGCTGAATGAAAATGAAGTTTTAAAAATAAATGAATTGCATCATCATCAGAGCGAGTGCTTACCAAACTGGAAAAGCAGCTTTCATCACACAGTGTCAAGTCAATTCTGTGGGTTTCCGGCAGGACACTGCTTAGCATACTGAACTTTTGATATGTCAGAAGAGGTCCTGTGATGGAAGATCCCCTCGTTGAATACCAGCCACAAAAACGTTCCATGAGGGCTCTTTAGGAACAGGCTGATGGATCATTTTGCAGGAGCTCACCAGCATATTTCAAGTGGCTGTCTAGCACCACACTCCCAAATGTGTCCTTGTTTTCCTGATACATTCCATAATTAAACTTGCATAGTGAGGAATGTCCCCACTCTAGAGATAGCTGTTCCTATTCTCTTCTAGGCATCCTTAATAACCAGTGCACCACATGGAAAATCAACAGTCTTTGCTTACCATTTCTTTGGTTGGGCTTGAATCTGCAAATTACACTAAGACAGACTCCCCGCCCGCTGCTTCTGCTTTCCCTAAGGCCATAATGGTGAGAGGCATAAAGGAACATTTTCCCACTGAAAGTTGCCATCTGAAGAGAGCAACATCACTGGGGAGTATGTTGTCTGTCATAAGCCTGACTCATATATCATCTTTCAGACCCAATCTAGTAATTATCTAGTAATTATTTTATGAGACTCTTATAAAAGCTGGAGAAGCCTTTTTCTTTTCCGAATGCCCTGTTTTGTTTAAGCCTTTTTCTCTGTATTTCCACATGTCTTTATGCTGGAGTCATTCAGAAAGTTCAGTGAGACCTCCATGTAATATCATAGCACTGGTCCCTATTGTGTTCTTTCTTCTCAGAAAAGTAAGGGCTAGACTTACCTTGCATTATCCTATCTTGTGCCATCTCTCAAATAGACCCTACATAAAAAAAGGAACCATCTAGTGAGTTGATGGGCAAACCCACTATAATTTTGGCAGTACCAGGAAGAGCAATTTGAAACAAGGTACACAAAACATAGAGTACAGGAAAAATTCACAAGGGGTAGGTGTGCTGACACAAGGGCTGATGGCATGATGCAAGAGCAGTTTGCTCATTCTAAATTCATTGCAGAGGTCATAGCTTTGAGTTGGGGTCGTACTGCAAACTAATGGGCTCAAACTGCAAGACAGGGAATTTGAACAAAAACTTAGAAAGACCTCCAAGATGATATGAATGGTCTGATTGGCCTTCACTGCCCTCTGTTTTGTTTCTTTTTAGCAGAAACTCAATATCACCTATCAAAGATGTGTTAAGTATATAGGACTAAATTACTTGTGGTCTCTTACATATATGGCTCTTACATATATGGCTTAAAATGATAAAATAATGGAGCTGGAAGGGGCCTATAAGGGCCATTGAGTACAACCTCCATCTCAATGCAGGAATCCAAATCAAAGCAGATCTAACAGATGGTTGCCCCATTTTTTCTTGAATGCCCCCCAGCATTGGAACACTCACCACCTCCAAAGGTACGGTAATTGGTTCAATTGTTGTACCACTCTAACAGTTAAGACTTTTTCATCTGATATTCAGCCTAAATCTGGCTTCCTGTAATTTGAGTTAATTTTTATGTGTTCTGTATTTTGGGATGATATTGAACAGATCTTGCCCCTCCTCTGTATGACAGCCTTTCAAGTATTTTAAAAGTGCTATCAGATCTCCCCACAGTCTTCTTTTCTCAAATGGCAACTTAACAATGATGATATAACTGCCCAGAGTAGACTTCGGTCTAGATGGGCGGGGTATGAATTTAACAAACACACAAACAAACAAATAAATAAATAAATAAATAAATATAGTGAATAAGCACACTGCACAAACAACCAGAAATTCTAACCATAGAGGGTGTGCTATAGTCCCCACAGAAACATTTTGGAATTTCCAGAAAAAGTTGTGATTTAAATCTAATTGACACAAATCAGCAAACAACAAGCCTCGAATGGAAAATACAGCTGAGCAAAAGGCATTGATTCACATACATATATATCACAAATTATAAATCGCTTTATTTTCTGCAGGTGCTATGTTAATTTCTCTGGTTAACCCATGATTCTGTGGCACAGTATGGAATATTCCACATAAGATGGAGAAGCAAGTTTTGAAGAAAAAGTGCATATTTAATTCAAAGTGCCCTTGTTGTTACATATTGAATCTTTCTTAAGTCAGACATCACCTTTGTTTAAATAGCTTCATATTTATTACATAGGATGGAGTAAGAGCCTCATGTGCAAGATATTTTTTTAAACCTCTCAAGAAAGAAGGTTCTTGACAGGCTATAATCTAAGACCTCATCGTCGTATTACAGACCAAGTTATGTGATCCTGTACAAACCAGCATGTTCTTATTTCACTATACCATCAGCTTTCAGTTGTTTTGATGCACAAAATATTATAAACTATATCACAACAGACTTTATTGCCAACGGCAATCAAAACTTGAATGTCTATTGCTGCTTATCCTCCTCCTCTGCCACTGTGACCTTGGGTCTAGATAAGGTCTCTATATTCCACTCCCCCAACAGACCTGGAATGGTGAGTACTCTTAATTCATCTGCTCCATTTAAGTGTCTCTGATGTATTGTCACTGATAACACCCCTACCTCAGTGTATGCATACAGCAGAATGAGGAGGACAGATAAAGGGGTGTTCCTTGAGATCAGAGCTCCTTGGAGACCTAACAGGAGGTTCCTCCCCTGATATTTAGATGTGAGGTATCCTCCCAGTTTTGCCCATGAGCTAGTACTGGAGTTTGTGGAATGGATGCCAGTCTGCAGGCGGGAGAATCTATACTTAAATCAGGACAGGAAATTGCTTTATTGTGTGGCACTTCTGATGTTATAATCCTTAGCCTGGTTCATTTTCTTGCCTAGCTGTGTGCTTTTAGTAGTCAATAAATGACACATTTATTTGTGCTCCGGTTTGGTTTGAGGTGAAAGGCCTACAAAGGCCTGCTATCAGTCATGTCAATCTGTAATGCTAAATGTGTGTGGATGAAGTGGGGATAGAGGTGAATTTTGTCGACTCACATCCACCCAAAAGTAGGGCAGACCTTTGTATGTCTCCCATGGACATCTAACACAATGCTTGCAAGTGCATTCAGCTCAATGTGCATGCAGTGTTTCAGCGGCCAGTCAGGAACTCTTATAAGGCAGGCCCCTAGCTCAAGAAAATGCCATAAGCACATTCAGCTACCACTTGTGTCTGCAGACTTTTGTGGCATGTGGGCAAGGGTCTGTTGAACATCTGAGGCTTGTATGTGCTTCTCATCCCTCATCTTAAAGCCTCCTGCACACAGTTTGAAGCTTAATGCCTGAATGTGGCATGATATGTTCAACTGTGTGAGAACAGGGACTAAAACTCAGTGCACTAGTTTTGCCTCTGCTCCGATGTCACTCTTCCTCTTCGTGTTAGTCATAGAATGCTGAATGGGGAGGCAGATTCTTTTATTCTGTTTCCCATTTCTTGCTGACGATAAGAAGTATTTTTTATATAAAAATGTTGTCACTTTCTCAACAAGGAGTCAGAAGCTAAGCTTTAAGCCTAAACTGGCACAATTTCCTGCTCCAGAATCTTTGAGCTTTGACAGTCATTTGGCACAGCCCAGCCTGATTTGTCAGCTTTTGCCAGGCAATAATGCTTCACAAAGAAGATGGAATTGTGTTAGTAAGTTCACTTATTTATACTACAGAGAAGGAAACAACCAGGATTCATAAATTTGTTACTACTGCAGAAAGCTGCAGGCATGACAATGTTTCTATCTGCCCAGAATTTGATAAACACGGTATATGAGATTCTACTTATTTTGAAGAACTCGGAAACTTAAAAGAATTGTTGACAATGTTGTAGGAGTCCTATACAATCTCTGCCTTTCCCAAGGAAAAGAAAGAAAAAGGTTTTAAAAATAGAAGAAGCCACTGACTTGCATGAAATTGACATACGCTGGTGGAAGAACGTAAGGAATCCTCCCTAGAGATATACAGAATACTTGCAGAATTCTTCATTTTCATCAGTTCATACGTTTTAGACCTTATGAAGCATCCCATTAAGGAATTTTCAGTTCCTTCCAGCAACTTTCCCTCTAATTTTCTGCCAGCACTGGGTGGGGATCCTGCCTCATGCATGCAAGGTTTCGGCTGCAACTGGAACCAATTGGGCAGCAACACCGACTGTGGGTGCACAGCATCAATGCAGCACTGTGCAACCACACACCTGTGTAGCTTAGAGGGAATGTTGCCTTCAAGATTTGTTTCAGCCCAACAAGACAAAGAATACATTTTTCCTTGCACATCATTTGTACAAAAGAAGTGGCATTTTCTTTGACGAGAGCATGCATGCACACACACATACAGAGACAGGACAGAATGACAAAGGCATAGGCCCCAAAATAGTGCTCAAAGCCCATTCATCTCTGTGTCTGTCTGTGTGTGTACGTTTATGTGTGTGTGTGGTGAAATTCCCCGAGAAGGGAAAAGCCGGGCTGTTGTCATCCTCGTCTGAGGTGAACAAAAAGGAGGAGGAGGAGGAGGAGGTGCTATCATCATCCATGCTATGAGGGAGCAGGCCGGGTAGGTGGGACTCATCAACCCTGGAAGGCAGCCCATCTAGGAGAAGGAAAACTCTGATTTCAAACCTCCACTGCCTTGTGGCTATATCCACTGATGAAAAAGGCTTCCGGAGTTAACCTCAAGGCAAAATCCAGAGCCGGAGTCCCGGAGGCAGTTCGTGTCATTCTGGCAACTCCTGCAACATCACTGGAACCAATTGTATTGGCTTTTGCCTTTCCATTGGACTATTTCAGTGATGTGGAGAGGGGGAATTTGCTGCTTGGGTAACAGCCTATCCTCCATATTTTTTTACCCAGACTCCGTGCTCTGGAGAGGACACTCTCCAAGTCCTCCATACAGAGCATGTTACCATAGTCTCTCGAGATTGAAGGATGCCATTCGGTATTCGGTGAAATGTTTGGTGGTCTGTGAGGCTACTGGCCAGTCCCAGTGCAGAAATCAGCTGCCAGACCCACCAAAAATGTTTTAAGATGTTACACTTACTCTGAGAGCAAAAAAGTTTCTACAGGCCTCCTATGAATTCAGAATGTAGAAATTGTGATGGAAAAGGTGAAGAAAACAAGAAAAATGATGGAACTCTATTTTAGCAGACCTTTAAAGTCTTTATGAAGTCAAGAAATATGTATATGTCTCTGTCTATCTATCTCTACTTCCAACACTAGATGACCTTTTTCCAACATGGCAGGAGCCAAAGTGTATTTTTAAATTAAGTGAACTGAAGGATGTCTAGTCAATCACTCTAACATGCTTGGAGAATTGGGGGGTGAGGGGACTCACTACATTTATTACGCCATTTGGGTGATTAGGTTTTCAACATCTGACATTTTCCGATGGAAAATGACAAAGCTCTTCAAAAATACTTGTCTTCACAAATGGCATCTTAGTATATGGCATGCCAATCAATGGACCTGATGAAACACTGTTTCCTGAAATGCAATCAATAATTTCAGACTTAAAGTAAATGAGGAAAACTACATATGTACATTGTTTTCAACCAACACATAGTAAAGTTGTAGAGGGAAATTGTTACCAACCATTGCACTGCTAAGGGCTGGAGCAGTGGGTACAGTTCTGGGATCCCACATTCATGGGTCGCCTAAATGGGGTCACCATTAAAAAGCACTTGAAGAAGAGTCTATGCATGCTGCGAAATGAAGGTTCTCCTAACATCTGTTTCTACACAGAATGTTAAAGTAGAATGGCTGCAGATTCATTCCACACCATTCTTAACATCCAAGCAAGCAAGCAAGCAATGAACGAACGAACAAACAAAGGAACCACAATCTGGTGTGGATAAAAAGTGGACAAAAAGTGATGTAGAACCTGGATAGAGGGAGGAAAAGAGAATGAAAGGGGAAGGACTGAATTGTACTCATGCTAAATAAATCAGGAGGTTGGAGAACCTAAGACATGGGGCTGGGACACCATACATTGGCACTGTTTTATTAATGTGCCGAGGCGTAGAAGTGTATTAATCTAACACATGCACACATATAACACATGCACACTCAGCTTCCTGAGCCAACACCCTGAACCGGTCAATCTGTTGGCAGGAACAGGGTGTCACACAGCTCAACATTTATGCCAGGCATATGGCAAGCCACTTGAGGTTGTATCTCAAACAGTGCAATGTGAAGGCTCACCAATCACACAGCCCTCTGAGATTTTGTGAGGATATTGTTCCACATGGACCACAGCCATGCTGTCACACCAAATTATGATGGCAGAATTGGCCCAAATGTTAGCTCCAATCCATAGAGCTCCCAATATTGAAAAAAAAAACTCCAGTGATGTAAGATCCTGGGTGACTTCGAGTCACTCCAATCCATCGGCCAAAGTCCAGCACTCCATCACTTGATGTGAGGGTATTTACCTTGTGGCCACCTCCTTGTTGTCACCAAAACACAATGGCCCAAAGCCATAAGGCTTCCAATTCTGGAAAAAGCTCCAAGGATGAAGACCCTGGGTGACTTCGGAGTCACTCCAATCCATCGGCCATAGGCGAGCACTCCATTGCTTGATTTGGGGTATTTACCTCTTGGCCACCTCCTTGTTGTCATGCCAAAACATGATGGCCAAATTGGCCCAATGTCAGACCAAAACTATAGGGCTTCCAATCCTGGAAAAAAGGTCCAAGGATGAAGATTGCAGGTAACTTCAGAGTCACTCCAATCCATTGGCCATAGGCCAGCACTCCATCAATTGATATAAGGATATTTTCCTCTTGGCCCCCTTCTTGTTGTCATGCCAAAACATGACAGCAAAATTGGTGCAGATGTCAGCCCAAAGACATAGGGCTCACAATATTGGACAAAAAAAAAAATCAGGAATGGAGATCACAGGTGACCTTGAAGTCATGCCATTCCATTGGCCAAAGCCAGCACTCAGTCAGCCCCTAAAATCCTGCATCCAGATGATCCAGCAGCATCAGAGGGAACCAGAACTCTGCCCTAAGCACACCTCGTCTCTTCAGAACAAGTGCGATTAAAACTATCAAAGAGCTGTAGCCAGATGCACGGGTCCTCTTTATTCCCACTGAAGTCACCGCTGTGGCGCGGGTTTGTGAACTCACTCATGGTTTCACACATCCTTCCAGGAAAAACCCTGTCTAGAGCAAACACTTAGCCCCAAAGTTGAGGTAACCTACTACTTCTGGCAGCTCCCTCAACATAACTCCAGCTCATTGTAACAGGTCCCAAATTCGAATCCTGAGATTCACCACTTTTTTTGGCAATCTGCTTGATTGCTAGATGGTGACTAAAGCAATCCCCAAGATGGTAATTACAGTACAGGGACCTACTGTTTTTTTCTTTGCTAAAGGAACCCAAGTTCCCCTGTCTTACCTGAAAAGTCAGCATGAACACCCTGCCCTGCACTTCAGCATCCATTCCAACTTCAGATGAAGTACAATAGACCCTGCATATCTCCTGGGAAATTGGTCTGGGGCCCTTTTGAAGCAGCAGACAGGCTGGATGGCTACCGCATGGGACCACTGCCCTCCATGTTGCCACCTAGTCCGGGGCAACCCTGAAAACGGCTGAACCATAAAATGATCCCATATTGAGCATTGGTGATGGAACCTCACCTCTGGAACAATCTCCCCCCAGAAAAATTGTCTGGCTCCCTCGCTGGGTGTTTTTAAGAGCAAACTCAAGACCTGGCTCTTTAGGCAGGCCTTCCCTCCTGTTAATACCTAATTTATTTTGTCATCTTCAGTTGTATTAATGTCATTTTGTTTTGTTTTATTATTACTTGGAGTGTTGTTAGCTGCCCAGAGTAGACTTCAGTCTAAATGGGCGGGGTATCAATTAAATAATTTTAAAAAATAAATTAAATAAACATGCACTCTTTGAACTGCAAGACCCCTTAGCATTAATTCCCAGCAACAGGTGGGGTTGAACCAACCGGCCTGCCAGAGCTGAGGAAAAAGACCCAAGGCTCTTATGTCCAGGGACTGCGCAGCTTGCCCAAGGCCACACAGGTGGCCTTACATACAGCATGCGCAGCAGGGCATCAAACTCCCAGCCACAGACAACACCCGACCACTGACCTATTCAGCCCGCTGGCTTTTGACTAGGAAGACACTATTGCAGTTAAGGTGCTGTGCAAGGCTTCAAATCTGGTGCAGGCACTCCCACTGTGGGTGAACTTCTCCCTATGTTGCCGGGCAGTGAGCCGGCAGTCATCTGAGTCTAACTTCCCCCCAAGGCCACTTCCTTTCTATATGTGTGTGTGAATGTGTTTGCTGCCTCACTTGCAACTGTCAGCACTGGTACTGCAGCATTGGTGGAAGATACCTCTGTCTCCTGTTGGCCAGTTGCCTCTGTGGCACAGCCAACCTCTGGCTGCCATAGGATCAGGCCTGATGCCCCTTTCAGGTCGATATGCGTGGTCTGGTGACCATCGCCTCCTGATTCTGCCAAAGACGTTCCTGCTGATGCAGAGCACTCCTTTTCTAAAAGAGCAATATGTGACAAAATTACATCACCCAATTGCCTCAACTCAGTCGTCCTACGTGCCTGAGATTCCTTTTTTACCTCCTGGGAGTGGCCAAATTAGCCATTTCCTTAGCCATGGCTCTCTTTCTCTAGAGCTCACTCAACTTTGCCACTATAATCAGGCCACTCCTCATCCTCAGGTGAAGAAATTACTCGTGGAGGCGGTATGTTTTGCCAGTTGCTTCCCCCTCTTGGATCCTTGATCCTTTTTTGGCCCTATAATGACTAAGTTTTTTTTAAATATGTCTGACGAGATTACATGCCTTCTCCTAATTAATTATGTGGCTATAGAGTTCCTTTTTGTCTTGCCTCTTTTTAAAAAAATTACAACAAGTAAGGGGACGCAGCAACCAACCCAATTCTTGCTAGTATAACTTTCTTTCTTTTTTAATTGATTGACAATAACACCCAGGCTGAACCCAGCAGGATTCTTAGCTCCCTCACTAAGGGCACACTATTCTATCCCCCTTTTAAAAAAATTAACAATACCAAATTATTTATCTAATTAAACAAATGGTCTCGCCTCTACCAATCTTTTCCCCTTTCTTTCTTCCTTTTTTTTTTTTAAAAAAATAATATCTCCCAATGCTACTAAAAAGAGTTGATATCCACAATTAGATTGATTAGATGCCCTGGCGTCCCCTCTGAACTCCCTTCCAGATGTAACCAATTATTAAATATTTCCTTTTTATTTTTGTTTAATTATTTTTTCAAAACCAACAATTAACCAGAGGGAAATACTCATTTCACAGGTAAGACAACAAGAAGTAAATATAAAAGGGGACAATCAGGGGCTGTGCCAATGCACGACCTGAAAATCTGACACTTCTTGCAAAGCTGCATGCAGGGAAAGTGAAACCATTATCTCCGGAGCAGTGCGGTGTTCCCTCTTGCTTGGCCGATTCAAAAGAGAGCTGTCAAAGAGGGGCTCTGCTTTTTTAAAATCCAGTCCATCCGCCCTCCTTGACACCGTTCACCGGATGGGAAGACAAAGCACTCCCTCCACAGCAGCTTTGCACCTGGCAGAGCGGCCATTGGCAGCCACCAAATTTAGTTTAGTGGTGAAATTAGTTGGGAATTGCACACTTTTTGGTGCAGTTTTTGGAACTCTCAAATCATTGCCAATCATGTTCATGATCAAATCACCTCCATATAAAGCTGAAAAGAGTCAGGCATGTGGGGAAAAGTAAGCAAAATTTGAAAAAGCTACTTTTCTTTCTGTGTGGGCAATCTCTAGTTTTCAAGATGTGTGTATTGATAATGGGAGACTCAATTATTTAGCCTCCTACTTTCTCTTTTATACAGTAATAAATCTCATTAAACACCACTTAAGGAATCAATTGATTCATTAACTTGCAATAAATGCTTTTAACATGCAAATTAACTACTAATTTGAAACACCTATTTAAAGTACTGCCAATAGACATTGATATCCCTCTGTAGTCTAAAAAAAAAAAGCTCAATTTTATCGCTTAACAAAGTAGAGGTAGTCATGACAAGATGGACTGTCACTTTTGTTTCACAGAATAAAGCATTCCTGAAGCCATGACAGAGGATTTTGAGAGGGAAAATGTTTGACATCCTGAGAGACAATGGGCAGAAGACAACTGGTGGGGATGACCTGAGCCATGTTGTTTTTCATATGAACAAAAAAGAAGGGAATGAACAGACATGTGAACACATATATTGCCATTGCCGTTCAATAGTAAAAATGATGAATAGGCTTATCACTTATTACTTTTTGTAGAATTAGGCACTAAGGGCCCTTAATTTGAGCTTTGTCACATGACAGCTATCAGTTGAATGGGTATTAGGAATTAATTTTAGTTCTTAAGTACAGAACATGAGACTTTTCCAATAATTTGGGAGCTTCTTGCTTCTCAGTTTCTTCACTAGACTCAGGACATTGAATTGTTCATTCCACTCCCCACCTCATAATTACAGAATACATCCCCAAGCTGAGTAATTCAGTGCCTGAAATAGTTTCCTTAGCGTAGTAAGTCAGAACTAGACCAGGCTCAATTCCTCCATACATTTTATTGATTCAAATAGGCCAACTTATTTGAGCACAGTAAATTGCAACTAGAGTAGGCCAATTTGAATCAATGGAACTTGTGGAAGAGTTGACACTCCAAATCCCCACTGATTCAATAATCCTACTCGAGTTCTGACTAATGAGGCTGAGTAACAGGTTTTTAGCCATTTTCTGAATACCCAGTGCCCGTTACAACTTCGGTATTCAATAGAAACAACTAAACTTCTGCCTCCTGATTTGTTTGCTTCACTATGGCTGCAACAGTTTTTTAAAAGACTGGCAAAGTACATTCCACACTGACTCTGTTTTCTGAGTAAACCAATCTCAACTCAGCCTTCCTGCCCTTAGAAAATGCTATGGTGACCACTCGCATTCAAGCCAGGCAAGAGACAAAACAGGGTTAACTTCACCACCAAAAAGGGCTTTGACTCAGATAACCCTATTGCTCTTTTGGATTCTTGAGTTAAATATCTAAAAGCTTGCATTGAACAAAGTTTGAAATTTTCTTCCCAAGTAGGTTTGCTTCATTTTGTAAAGTCCAAAGCTTAGTAACTGGAAACATCTGCACAGCAAGTGCCCCAAATTAATCGAAGTGTGAGGTCTACACATCAAGCCCACCTTATTGATACAATATGATCCACAATGTCTAATTTCCAGAAAACCTGGGAAATCCTTAAGCCTCTTGCACTAGCATAAAATTTTATTTTTGGAATTATGATGTATCTTCTGAACCCAGTAAGAATTCAATCTATTGTGGGAGATAAAAACTCATCACTTCCAAAGGAGTGTTTGTGGTCCACTCAAAAAAACAGAGCCATAAAATACAGTTGGAGTAAAAATAAATTAGAATAAGAGAAAATAAAATATGCATGTCATATTTCCCAGGATCCTGGCCCTAGTGAATTCCGGAATCCTGCAACAGAAGATATTTCAGTTTGTTTTGAATGGGATCAATTTATTAACAGCCAGAATATGTCATTACTGCTGTGCTGTTTCATGATTTCCAAAAAAAGAGCATGAGGATCGTTTTGCCCATGTATTACAGTAGCTTGGCCGATTTTGACCCCAAAAGTCAATTTATTAGCACTTGCTTGCTTATAGGAAGAAAAAGATCCTGGCAAATGGCTGAGATTTGCGGACCTTCTTGTAAGAATGTAAGTGACAATATCAAAGACTTCTGACATCATAGTTCTACTTCTTAATGGCTTTTGCAGCAAAACATGACTCTAGGAGACTTTACTGTGACTGCCCCCTGTTAGAACTTGATACAACATCCCGTACCTTCTTTTACTGTCCGAAATATGCAAGAGCAAGAGAGTGGCTCTTCCAAAGATGGCTCTTGAAATATTCAGCCTTCTCAGATACCTCAAAACTAAAATTACTCTTGAGCAGCCTTTGCAAAAATTATGTTGGACATACGTCAAATTTCTATTTTAACTTTTAAACTTTTGAAGTCTAAACTTTTATCTTTTAAACTTTAAACTTTTAAAACTGACACCGTGTATGGCCTATGGGCTACTAAATCTAAATGAACTTGAACTTGAAACCTGACTCCAGGGGAAGAGGCTGTACTTAGAAGATGCCCTTGGTTTTCTGAAAACACATAGTAATAATAAGCAGGTCTAACATGAGACAACTAATGGGAAATATCTTAAATATACATAAAATAACTGCTCCAACTCCTACTTAGGAGGGATTTAGGAATTTCAGTGTCTACTCGTCTTCTCCAGTTGTTCCTGGTTAAGTTCTGACATGGTGCAAAAACATCTAACTGCAACTTTCTAATTTTGCTCAGTGCAAACTGACAGAATTGTGTCTCTGCACAGTCTTACAAGGATTGCACATGGGCAAATATGACACCACAGAGAGCACAGCTGAAAATAATTTTGAATGGGATAGGAGAACCTTGACCTGCTGTTGTCCACTTTCCTTCAACCAAAGGCAGGAAACAATATCAGTCTGTATGAGAGATGTATAGCTTTTTTTAAAGTTTATTTTTATGTTTACTTCTTTTTGGTAAAGGCTTTGGGAGTTATTTGGGAAATTATTTAGGAATGAGCCACACTACTACTGATAATCAGCCATTTGAAGCTGCTTTCCCTATTGCAATTAATGTCTTCTCAGAACAAGAAAAGATAACTGTGTAGTCATTCTGTTTTAAGTCTAGCTTAATTTATGCTCGTTTTAGAGTTCAGGGTTTCTCTGTTTGTCCTTCACTACATCATGTATAATAATATTAGACTGCTTCCTTTTAGGTTTTTTTTAATTAAAGAGAAGAACAGCAAAGAATGAAGAACACCAGATAATTATAATTTTACCATAAAGTGAATTTTGTTTATGATCAACTAAAAGGCAGGTTTTAGCTGGAATGCTGTTGCTTGGCATAGCTAGTCATAACTAGTGTAAGCCCATTGAATCAGTAAGGATTTGATTAGTCAATGTGTCTTTAAATTCCTTTTATTCAAACAGGCTTACTCTAGTCATGCCTTACTTTAGCTTAGACTAATTTACAGAATTTCAGCCATAGTGTGAAAAATATACTGGTACAGCATTTCCCACCATACGTAAAAGCAGAAGGAGAACAGGTTATGTGACTCAAGCATCTGTGTCTTGTAAGGAACACGAATGTCCAGATGGCTCAGAAACAATGCTCATGGGATTTATGTCTGCTGCCACTCTCTAACATGAGGTAACCCTATACTACAGCCCTGTTGAAATGAAAGGCTAAGAAATCTGAATTGTTTTAGCTCCAAGTAACAACTCAGGAATGAGCGGTGAAGACTGAAATATATCTAATTGGAAATGATACAGAGGCAGTGTTCAGAGAGAAAAAATATTCCATGTATGACTAGAATTTATGAGTCAGTCAATATAGTTTAGTGACAGTTGAGTCAGAAGTGGAAAAAGGAAATCTTATTTTACAAAACACTTAATTATCATATTAAGTTCTCTGCCTCAATATGTGGGAATAGCTTTAGCTGGAGTGGCTTTACAAAATAATTTGGAGTATGTCTTCCATAAATTAACTGAGAAGTATCAAAGACCATATCTATTTGCGTGTCCATGTGTGTCTGCATGCCCACCTGTGCCCACATAGATACACACACATATACACTTTCATTTTAAAGTGTATTTTCTTTGGTATTTTCCTCAAATTTACTGAAACAGGTACATCTTTTGGAGGTCACAGAACATGTGAGCATGTCCTTTCATCTGTCTGAGTCACTTGATTGCTCTCGCCATTTTGCCTTGGCATAGCAAAACCCGGTTGAAATGTTGATCTGACAAAGCATTGGATGTGGCAGTCCCTGATTGAAATGCTGGGTCCCTCAAAGGTACCAATTAATCACCTGCTGAGCTGTAGGGCAGGAGAAGACAGAGGATAGTCAGCAGTGATGTTCCTTGAATTTTTGTTTGTTTATCACAAGCACCAAAGTGCAGACCTACCTGTGAAAGAATTTGAAGTCCATCTGGTTGACGTGGACATGTTGAGCATGTTGAAATCCGTGACAGGAGCTGCATTACCAAAAACACAAAACAAAACCTCTAATACCTTGCAGGCCCATTCTGTTCAATATATTATTACTCTCCTACAGCTGGAGAGGCAGGTGCAGAGACTTACAATCTAAAGCCAATGCAGCAGATAGCTGTTGGCATGCTCCCAGTTCACAAATTATGTGAATTAGTTTGGATAGTTTTAGCACATCTGGAACATTTAGAATTTACTCTGGAATTTCCATTTTAATCCTCAGTTTGTGTTACTGCATTAATTAGATCTGCTTAACTGCGTTCAAATTAGAGTCAAGTGCTGTCCCTGTTTAAAGGTCACTGGAGTAATAAAAATTGGTTATATCCAAGTATACAAAGTAAAATTATTTTCTTTGCCAATTCTAGGTTGCTGCTACACCATTACTTGCCCATGAAATAATATGCATCTGTTAACCTTTTACAACTGACAGGCTAATTCAGTGGTTATCGAGGTGGGTTCTTCTTTGTCCAGGATTCAAAATGTTCTTTATTGTAAGTAAAGTATTTCCATAGATAAGAGTTTTATTTCTACTGTTTGGAGCAGGTGGATGATTTTCAGTGTTGTCCACTCGAAAATCTTTAATTTGCCTTCTCCAGAATCTAGATTGGAGTTGAGGTCCTTCAGATCCTGGAACTCCTGTTACCAATCATACTGGCCAGGGCTTCTGGGATTAGTAAGGCAACAATGGTGGAAGAGCCACATACTCTCCATCCCTCTTCCAGAAAAATCTTGATCTTCTTTTGCCCCCCCCCCCAGTCCCAGAATAAAGACACGAGATAGTGATATGGATTAAATACGGGCCACACTTTATTAAATCAAATCACATCAATCTATACCTTCAAACATTATCAAAAGAGGGGGCCTGCTGTAGTGCGGAAACAGGAGAAGGCGGGGGTATACAAATACCCCCTGATCCGTCATTGGGCGAGTCCCCAGCCCCAGGTTCCCACGGTCTTAAAGACAGCAGGAACCCGACCGGCTGCTAATAAACACCCCAGACCTCAAGACATCTTTAATTGATGACTGTTGGTCCGGAAGTGGCCCAGGGCATCTTCCCCACACCGGCCCTGTAATTGCACGATCCGCAGAGCCGGGAGGTTGGATGCGCTGTTGGCTTACCTGAATTACAAATGGGACACACCGAGACTACCTGTTTTTCCGCACTACCCACCAGTGTGACCAAATCAACCACCAAAAATGCCAACAACCCTTTTCCAGTGTGGGATAGGTGAAAAATCCCCACATCCAAAAGCCAATCAGGATGAAGGTCAAAAATTCCTATTCGGCCCCTAAAAGGCGAACATAAAAATCACACTAGAAATAGGGAGGGCAGGTGGGTGCCTGAACAGGAAAGAGGGCGATCAAGTGGGAGTGCTTGCTTAAATAACCGCACTCCCTCACCCAAACTAGTCATGTGACCGGGGACAGTCTCACACCACCCAGGAGGGTGGGTCAAAGCCAGTCATGCTGTTCCAGGGCGGCAAACTGTCCGTCCAGCAGCTGAGACCATGTCTGCATTTGTGCCCTGGCCTAGTTTATCTTTATTGCCAATACAGTCCATCAGCACACCTCATTTGAAATTTCTTTCTGCTTTATCCATTTCCTAATTTTAACCATTGGTTTACTTGTCCCTGAATAGACTGCTGTACCTTTAGAACATATATTTAATTATTCATCCCAGCTGCAAACACATGCTGCCCTATGGATGTTAATTTTCTGGATGTAAGAAGAGATGCTGAAACTCAAATATCAAACATGGAGGTCTTGAAATATTTTCTTGTTTTGATGTGTAATTGAAAGGAAAATGTCCCCAAAGCTTAGTAATCCATGAACTGTTTGTTGCCCGTTCTTCTATGAGCACTGAGAAACTGAAAAGAAGCTTCTGGACATTTGAGGCGTAGAGGCACACAAAGCAAAGGACAAAGATTTCTTAAATGTATGCATCTTGCTTATCTGATATTACAAAAACAAGAAGAGCCCTTTGTCAGTGTCTACATAATTTTTACTACAACATGACATACATCTCTTTAAACCAAAACCGAAAGATTTCCTATGCCACCTTAAAGGTGACAGTGGCATGTTGACATAGTAGAACCACTTGAGCAGTTGCAGGCTTTGGTTCCTTGGACCCACAACTGTTCGTTGTTGTTGTATACTACATCAGGCATAAAACAGTTTTACAGAATACCTGCTTTGACTTGTTGACTGACATTTACCTCTGGTGTACACCAATAACTGGGCCCTATTTTGATTCATCAATATTTTTTTCACTCCCCTTCTCAGAAGTCATTGCTTGCTCACCTGTCATCTGTCCGTTGTAACAGGTAGAAGTTTTTTCTTCATCTATTATCTGGGAAACCTTTATACTCCCCTGAAAAATGTCTTACAAGACAGAAGTGAGCCTTGGATCCCAAGACAAAGTGAAGCCTAACAATGATGAAGGTGAGATAATACTGAGAGCTTTTTCAGTGTTGCAGTGAAGTGGAGAGAGCATAACTTATTCAAAAGCACACATAAAAGGATAATAGTGAATAACTCTCAAGATCTAATATTTCTCCATCTTAATGCATAGCTTTGTGGTTTAAATAACAATGCTGATTTAATACTGAGGTCCAATAGCATGTTAAGCATTGTAGTAACTCACTTGGTTAAAAGGTAATAAATAAAACAACTGGATGGAAAGTTACTGAACTGCTTGCTCAGTTTTAGAGCTTTTCCCCACCTGGCCCTACTTTCTACTACTATGGGTGTTTATGCCGCTAGTAACCCTACTTCTGAATTCACACATACTAAGAATGTGATTATATAAGCTAACAGGCCACTGTCTCATCTGTGTTTTTTTCTGTCCAGCATAAATTATTTCACTTATGCCATATCAATTATGCAGTGGGGTCTTCTATGTTGTTAATTGTTCAGTGAAGAAGGCTAATGAAGAAGTTTACTGTCTTTTCATAAAGCAGTTAGCTTTTTTGCCACAGTATGTTAATGTTGATCTTTGCAGTAAGACCAAAGAGGGAGCTATTGACTAAAAATGATATAACATCATAGCGAATAACAACTGTCTTGGTAAATAAGAGAAAATCTCCAATGTATCTACCAAGTTAATCCCGTAGGTTTATAATGAAGCAATTAATTGTTCATGCCGAGGCAAGCTCAAAAAACCAAGTATTGTTTATTTAGGGTTTTAAAAATTTGCTTTCATGCAAGATACTGAATATTTCTGCACATACCAGACAAAAATACAACTTCTTTTTCTTTCTACTGTCTATATTTGGCTGTGTTTACTGTGGCTGGGATCCAAAAAGCTACTCAGTCATACAGCCAAGAGTAATGGAACGTTTGACATTTTCCTTTCAGTGACTGGGCGCGTGCCATATCGCAAAACAACCTTTAGTTTTTTACAGGTCTCTTAGTTTCAAAACATCATTTATTGTGTGGCTGGGCTTTGAAAATACAAAGCTTATGTCCCTTCACTTATAGTAAATTAATGAAGTTAGCATCTGTTTTTTGATATACCTGTTGTATTTCATTTTTAAAAAAAGATTATAAATTCATTCTGACTGCCAGTAACACAAAACATATGTTGCTGAAATCATGTAGAGCTTAGGTGGTTTGTAGGTTTCCACCTTGGAAGGGATGATTCTGTGGCAGAATTATCCCATATCGCTTCAGAAAAAATGAAGGTTTGCCACAACCATTGGGACTATAGACACTGTCAGCCACCTTGACCATCACTTCATTTGTGAATACTACCCTATGGAGCAACATTGTTGAGACTGGTTGTGCAATGGTGGACATATCTGAATGATGCCCACCCATGTCAATATAAGCTCAGATTTAATCACTGGAATAGTCTTGGTTGTTTCTGGTGGTTTCTGGAAGTGGCACAAGGATTCATGGGAGTCTCAAGAGAGTGTGGGACAGGTAGTCTCAGTGCCTATTAAGCTCTATTGAGGGAACCCCTCAAGGAACTACCTTTCGTTTTTCACTGGGAGCAGTTTCTTTCTTTGTGAAATATCTATATAATTATGACAGAGGCCCCTCAAATGGAGGTGAGAAAAGCTCTTGTGATGAAACCTTCTGTCCTTCCCTGCCTCCTCCAGCAGCTGTCCACTCAACAGTTGAGCAGGAAGACCCTCCATCCCACCTCCTTGCCTGAATGGTTGGCTGTTGGAGGAGGTGGGGAAGGGCAGCTTTAGTGATGGAGAATGACCTGGATGGTGTTCAGAGTCTTGTGAATAGGGCATCTGGATGGAAGGTGGCTGGAGGGAATGTGTAGCATCTGAGATGCAATGTGGTGCAAGTCATACGATGAGACAGGACTTCATTTGTGCCCACCTTTAACCTGTACAGCTTGTCCAAGGCCACACAGACTGATTCTTCTTTCTAAAAGCAAAGTGGAGAAACAAATTCTTCAATTCTGGCTCCACTGCCAGATGCCTCACTCACCGAGCTATCCAGCAGCATTTGTTTAACAAAAAAACAAATGGAACTTGCATTAGCTTTTACAAGCTGCTTGTTTACCTTGATGTAGTTTTTTATACGATGTATTGTCTGTTTGCTTTTGGTTACAGTGTATCAACTATTATTCAGAATCTCTGCAGAGGGTGGAATACATAACTCTGCTGCATGATATATTTGTCTGACATCTTATCTTGTGGTTTGAGTATTATCTTGCTGTTTATAAACAAAATGGAAATAAGTTGTTTATTTATTTAAAATATTTAATCCCACCTTTCTCCTTAAAAGGATCCAAGATGGCTTACATCTTTAAAAATATTTAAAAGCTAAAAACAGTAAGTATACAAATATTTAAAAAGAATTAAACCAGCATTATATTTAAAATGGTAAATAAAACCAATATTAAGACATGTAAAACAACTGAGAACAGCAATCCATTTAAAATCCCCTCTAAGACCACCATCGTTAAAGAAAATCCTGCCCAAAAAGAAAGGTCTTTGTCTGCTTGCAGAAGGACATCAAAGACAGGAGGGAGTTCCAGAGTCTGGGAGCAGCGACAGAGAAGGTGTTCCCCCATGTCCCCCCAAAAAACACATTCCTGTGAGGGTGGTGGGTCTGAGAGAAAGGCCTCTCCTGATGATCTTAAAGCCCAGGCAGGCTCATAGAGGGAATGCAGTCTTTGAGATAGATTGTACTCAAGCCATTTTGGACATTATAGCTTAAAACCAGAATTTGAATTTTGCCCGGCAATGGATAGGCTGCCAGTGGAGCTGCTGTAACAGTTAAACGTTCCTCAAAACCAGACCTGCAGCATTTTGGACCCTCTGGTGTTTCTGAACACTTTCCAAAGGCAGCCCCACACAGAGTGTGTTGCAGTAGTCGAGCCAAGATATACTTACAGCATGTGTCACCATATTGTGAAAACATTAGGGCTATCAGGTTTGTTTGATTGTAACTTTTTGTAGATTACTGTCCACTTCTCCAGAGACAAGGCAGGCCTCTTGCAACTCCATTGTTCTATTATTCTGTAGAAAAGGAATATAAAGAATGCCAGTTGCCCTCTTCCTATAACCTCACTCATGTAGGCATCCTTCAGTCTCAAGAGACTATGGTAATATGCTCTGAATAGAGGTATTGTAACAGCGTCTAGTGTGGCTGAGAAGGCCAATACAAGAGTGACAGTCCCTTCCACATGGACGACAAATACAATCTGTCTCCCGTCCAGCTCCCTAATTTGGCTAGTTTTAGAACTGCCTCTTTGCCTTGGCCTGCTGAACAAGTGTCTCCTCAAATTGGGAGAGGCCGAGCTGTACCGCTTGCCTCCAAGTTGAACGCTCAGATGTCAAAGTTTTCCATCTGTTGATGTCCATTCCTAAGGCCTTCAGATCCGGCTTGCAGATATCCTTGTATCGCAGCAGTGGTCTCCTTCTGGGGTGCTTTCCTGCACTAATTTTCCATACAGGTGATCTTTTGGAATCTGTCCGACCTTCAGCCATTCTCGTGACATGCCCAAGCCAACGTAGACGTTGCTGTTTCAGTAATGTATACATGCTAAAAATTTCAGCTCATTCTAGGACTACTCTATTTGGAACTTTGTCCTGCCATGTGATACCAAAAATGTGTCAGAGATAACGCATATGGAACATGTTCCATAACCCATAACCATGCACACTACTTATATAAATCTGTGGCCTTAATATTGTACTCTACCTAAGGAAATGGATTGTAATCCACAAAAGTGTGAACTGAAACTAATGTATTTATCTTAAAGATGCCACAAAATGCTGAGATTTTCTTTCTTTGTTTTTTTGTTTATATTCAGAAGGAAACTAACACAGCTACCTATGGAAAATTATTTTTGCTCTTGTGATTACATTATAATAGTATTTATAGGATGGGCAATAATTGCCATGATGTGTAGGTGTTTTTTTTCTGTAATCAGAAAAAAGCAATTTTGGGTTAGGCATCAAAGCTGATGTCTAAAGAGAGGAGAAATGAAAGGAGAAACTGAAGTCAGATTGTCTTTTTAAAATAACATAAAATAAACATTCAGGACAGTTGATTTCCTGACTCATGCACTGCGTATAGATTTCCTTTTCTCTGAAGAATTCCAGCTGAATTATTTTACAGGATTTGGCTGTTCAAAATTACAGAATAGTTGAAGGTCAATTTTAAAGTCTAGAGTAGAATTGAATTTGCATAAATATGCAAACAGCAAGTCCCAGGTAACTAAAATTATATGTTCATTTAGAGTCCCCAATTGAACTATTTTTTGGTGTAGCTGAGCACAATGGATTTAAGGCAAAGCAAGCACAGACAAGCTCAATATTCAGAAATTTTGTTTTTGTTTCTCTACCTGTCTTTTAAGATTGACATTGGTTTCAGAAGAAATTGCTTCCCATTACCTTTGATACTAGTATTGTGTCTGTTTTTAAGGTTTCTCTCTTTTTAGTATAAGAAGGAATTGCTAAAATGAATATTATACTGAACACAGGAAGTTCCTCCTCAATTTGAGCCAGAAAATGGGTCCCTCCTCCAAGAAAAGTAATGAAGAATTGGATTTATTGGATTTCTGTCCATCCATCTAGATCAATGGTCTACTCTGGGTGGTTAAAACAAAACTAATTTTTTAAAAATTAACCTTAAGTTGTTGTACAAAAAAAAAATTATTTCATTTAAATTCAAGAGTCAGTGTTGAAAGGTTAGCAATGTCAGGCAACGTTAATTGATATTTGATTGACTTATTTTATGAATCTGCCATGATACGATAATGCTCTTGAGAATGTTGCTGTTAATACCAAGCCCGTAAGCATTGTGATACAGAAGTATCCATGCAGGAGATACCCTTGCAATGCTACAAAGGTAAGCTATAATAATAGAAGTTGTTTGGGATATGCTTAAGGACTACCTTCTACCACAATGAGCATTTTAAATTTTATTTCTTCTTCTCTTTCCTGTGATACAAAGTGAGCAAGGGATGACGTTTCTGTAGGAAACATACTTTCAAAGCATCCGCCATGGGATGGGGACCTAGGTACTTTGGATCTTGGTCTGAAGATATAAGTGTTTACAAAGGCATAAACACAGAGATAACCAGGATACACTGCAATTCCTAATTCATGTACATATTTGCAATGCTTCATATAGACATTTGCAAGGCTAAACACATTCTGGATAATAGCTGCAGTTTAGATAACAGTGGCAAAGGAAATGCTGCTGCTTCTATTAGTCCATAAAACACACAGTATGCTGCTGAAGCATCCTTCCTTAACCCCAGGGGGCTATGTGAATAGGCATAATAAAAGTCACAGTCCCACTTGCATGTGGGGTAAGTGGAAAGAATTATCATTGCAGTGTTCATTAAGAGTGCAAAAGCCATCATATGGGAACTTTATCTTATAAACCCTTCAGTAGCTCACCACATTTATTTCTGAACTCTGTGGGAATGTATGGATTAATTAGGGACTGGAATCCTGTTTAATATCTTATGCCAGGAGAAGGGTGATGACATCCTAGATAATAATTTAAAACTTCCTACTTTTCTCCTTTAGATTTTCGGCTCCCATATAATCTCTTTCACTATGTAGAAGCCATGGAAGTTGCATGGAGAAAGTCTTAACGACCAAAAACTGATGCCATTGGATGACATTACAGGAAGGGGAAGATATTCAGTAATTAGACTTGCCCCTTCCTTTTTGAGCCTCCCATGGCTTCCACATGATGAAAGAGATTACCTGGGGAAGCAGAAAAGCCAGAGGACAGAAATTTATTTATTTATTTATTTATTTTATTTATATCCCGCCTATCTAGTCAATAGACCACTCTAGGCGGCTGAGAAAGAGAAAGTGTTTAAGCTAAAGTAACTTCTTGCCTGTTGTGCCATCATGTCATGCAACAGTACTTTAGCTTTTCAAAAGGTGGAATAAAATATAATGGCTACAGAGGAAATCTTGCAGAACTGTTGAATGAATAAAAATTAGACATAACACACAGAATTTAAAAAATGATTAGCAGCTGAATTGACTACCAGTGAATCCTATGGATATCTACTCAATTTCCACAGACTTCCAATTCTTGAATATAGAATTGTAGTCTAGGAGTTGGAGATGAACAAACCAGAAGTGAGTGCCATCTATAGTCATGAGGCTTTCTCCTATGTAAACATTTGTACAATTGCAGCCTGAGTCCAATGCAGACACACAAAACCAGTAAAGCTTAGCAATACCTAAATGTCAACAGGATTTGTTTTCCATGGTGCCATGATCTAGAAATTCATGATTCTCTTAACAAAGCAATTGGAAGTAGAATCTATTCCATAAAGGTTTGTGCCAAAATAAACCTTTGTAGAAGGATAAGTATTAGTTTTGATAACTAACTAACTAACTAACTAACTAACTAACTAACTAAATAAATAAATAAATAAATAAATAAATAAAAACCATGGGGGGGACAATGATAACATCCTCAATGGCTCAAGGGGGCGTTTCTTTCAAAAAGGTTAAGAACCTTTGTTCACCTGACCTCCCAGCACTGCGGATTGTGAGATTACAGCATGCGGAGAGGAAGATGCACTGGGGCCTCGCACGGACCAAGGGCCACCAAATGTATGGGGGCTTGAGGCCCGGGTGAGGTCAGTGCCAAGTCGGACGGGGCTGCGCTATCTATGGGACTGTGCAGGCTTGAGGCAGAGGACTCACCCGTATTGGCAAAGGGTCCAGTGAGACCCAGTTATTCCTTTCCGCACTACAGCAGGCCCCCTCTTCTTTGTTATAGTTTAATAAAGCATGGCCCTGGTTTAACCCAACTATTTTGTTTTGTGTCATTATTCCAGATTGGGTGGCAATGGTGCTTTGTCAGGATTCGTCATTAGTCAAAGTTGTTGAATGGAAAAAGTGATGAAGCACAAGATTTTAGTGATGAACTGATGGATATTCAATGTCCCACCAAAGAGCTGATTGGCAGGACATTGACCAGTGGGCTGGATGCAGGAAGACAAACCCCATTTTCTGTTTCTTCAGCAAGTCTGCTTGTCAATGTCCCACCAGTCAGTTGATCAGCAAGACATTGTCAAGCAGGCTGACTTCAGAACGGAACTGGTTTCAGTTCCTGCAGCCAGCCTGCTTATCTTGGAAATTAGAGCTTTGATCTAGGGATGTCCTGTATGAGTGAGAAGTTGCTTCCATATTTGTGAGGTCTACCAAATTCACCTATTTTTTCTATTCTGCTGTTATAGAAATCCTGTTGACCCTGTGGCAGGTTGTTTTGTGGGGAGGAATTGTACTACAGTGTGAAGTGAAAAGCCAAAACACACACACACACACACACACACACACACACACACACACACACACACACACACACACACCTCTCAGACTGCAGAATTTGAACTCTAGCCATCTACACCTCTGGATCCAATCCTGTATATCTATGATATGCATAACTGATAGACTTATTTGTGTATACATTGCACATTACAGAACAATTCCATTATTGTTCATACATATTAAAGATAAGTGCGTGCAAGCACAGCAACTATCTCACTCCACAGAACTATATTGACATGAACAACGAAATACACTAAGCCAGAGGTATGTTAATAAAAATGCATTATTTTACAGACTGGAAGATTAAAAGATCTTTGAATAATATTAAGACAACTAATATTAGGATAAAGAGATTTCCTGGATTATCTCTACAGCATTGTTGAAATTATCTCCCAGGAGACCAATAATGCTTAGTTTATAAAACAAATCCCCAGAAGCATCTAAATCTGACAAATCAATACAAAGGCATTTCTCTTTCTTGCCTTCTATGTATTCTCCTCTTCTCCTCTGTAAACAGAGGAATGCAACTGACAGAGAAATGTCATGGGGTGATAATAGAATGGAGTCATTAAACAATACGGAGATTTTTAACCGAAAAGATTCTTCTGTCGTCTTGCACCCAGGTCTAGTCATCACTTGTAGATGCATATGTTATTTATTTATTTATTTATTGGATTTCTATCCCACCCATCTAGACCAAAGGTCCACTCTGGGCGGTTTACACATTTAAAAACAATAAAACAAAAAAAAAACCCATATATTATAGATCCAAAGGTGGTGAAAGTATAAGAAATTAAGATATGGCAGGAGGGAAAGCCTGCCCAAATAGCAGGTTTTAAGTTTATTCCTGAAAACACCCAGAGAGGGAGCCAGGCAGATCTCCACTGGCAAGTTGGTCCAAAGGTGAGGGGCCACTACTGAGAAGACTCCGTTGCTTGTTCTTTCTCTCCGGACTTCCCTCGGTGTTAGGTCTCTCAGCTGCTCAGCCTGGCTGGAATGAGTGACTCTGGCAGAACTGGGTGGGAGAAGGCGCTCTGCCAGATACCGAGATCATAAACCATTTAGGGCTTTATATGTAATCGTTAAAACTTTGAAATCAATGTGGAAACGAATGGGCATCAAATGCAAGGTAGCCAGCGTGGGGGAAATATATTGGTACCTTTTCACCCCTGTAAGAAGTCTGGCCATTGCATTTTGTACCATCTGGAGTTTCCGCGTCATTCTCAAAGGCAGCCCCACATACAGCGCATTACAGTAGTCTAATCTTGAGACTACGAGCACATGAACCAAAGTGGTGAGCACCCCCACATCAAGATAGGGACACAGCTGGGCAATCCACTGAAGGTGGAAATGTGCGGAACTGACCACTGATGATACCTGGGTCTCCATGGTGAGCGCCGGGTCCAAAAGTACACCCAAACTGCGAACCTCACTCTTGGTGGTAAGAGTCACTCCTCCAAAGGAGAGGGACTTTCCCAGACCACTGATGTCTGGGACACCCACCCGAAGGGCATCCATCTTCCCTGGATTCAGCCTCAGTCCATTCACCTGCATCCATTGCTGAACAGCCCCCAGGCAGCTCTCAAGGGACAAAACAGCATCCATTGTTGTTGGAAAAAAGGAGATGTAGAGCTGAGTATCATCAGCATACTGATGGCACAAAGCCCCATATCCCTTGATGACCCCTCCCAGCAGCCTCATATAGATGTTAAATAGCACTGGAGAGATAATCAAGCCCTGCGGAACCCCACAATTGAGGCTATACTGGGCTGAGAAACTCTCTCCAATCTGCACTCTCTGGGGATGGTCCTCCAAGAAGGAATGGAGCCAGGCAAGAGCCAGGCCACCGATTTCCAACTCAGAGAGCCTCCCCAGGAGAATACTGTGGTCAATGGTATCAGAGGTGGCTGAGATATTGAGGAGGACCAGCAGAGACATTTTGCCCCTGTTGGCCTCCCTCAGTAGGTCATCAAACAGGGTGACCAGTGCCATTTCCATGCCATGGCATGGCCTGAAGCCCAACTGGAATGGATCCAGGGCATAGGTTTCATCCAGAAGAGCCTGCATATAATGCAGTATATGCATTATCTGCCAGAGTTTCTCCATACATAATAAAGTTTGGCATATTCTTTTGCATATTCAGTACTGAAACCTCCATTTCAACCACTTCTCTTTTAACCAGAAGAAAACATTTCTGTTCCAAGAGGCATTTGTTTGTTTGATCATTCATTCATTTGTTCGTGCACTCCCTTGTTTGCTTGCTCGTTGGTTCACTCATTCATTTTTGTACCATGCTGTCTAGTGGCCTTGCCTCTCCTTAGCGTTTGATACCTAATTTTAACATAGCTAGTTGCCCTATACTTGATGCCCATATATCCATTTTAATGTCTTTTTTTACAAGATGATATATCTTAATTTTTATATGATGGTTTTAATATTTTCATGTTTAATTATTTTAATTGGTTTTTGTATGTTGTTTTACTTTTTGGCTCATTTAATGATTAGTCACCCATCTAGAGTCCCATGGCCAGGGAAAAGGTGACACGGGAGTGCAGAAAAGTGCTTTTTAGCAGCTTGCTTGGGGAAATCCAATCTTCACCAATCTTGAGGAGATTGTAGAGGAGAGTCAGAGAAAACTTCCCTGCAATCTTGGTGTCTCTATGTGCCTTGGGGGATTATTTATAGCCAAATGAATCAACAAATCAAAAATCAGTAAAAAAAAAATTCATTGCTTCATGGTTCATTGGGGACATTCATTCATACAAATAGACAAATTAGCCATTTTTGAATGGATTTGGTGATTCATTTTTTAATCCGTGCCCATCTCTAACTATAATATTAAATTGCCTCCCTGCCTGCAAAAGGAATAGGTTGGTTAGGATATAGATCCAAGAATCTTTCTTGTCTTTTCAAAGTAGTACTCATGTTAGTCTGTGCAAGCATATCTAGACAAAAACAAAATCTTTCTGTGAACATAATAGGTTTTTGTGTTCTCAAAGGCTTTCACAGACGGGATCTGATGGCTGTTGTAGGTTTTTTGGGCTGTTTGGGCATGTTCTTAAACCTTAAGAACATGGCCAAACAGCCCAAAAAACCTACAGCAACCATAATATGTATTTGTCAATATTCCTCCACTGCAGCCTTCAAATCTTTTTTGAACTGTTGTGGGGACAGATTAGATGGGACAGACGCAGAGGGTTGGAGATTCCATTGAATGAGCAGAAATACATTTGTGTAATATTGAATTCTACCCTTTATAAATTCAGCTCATCCTGCATGTTATAGTCAGGGATGTAAATCCAATCTCCTTTCATATTCATGCAAAAAATAAAGGCACTTTACAAAATTATCTCCTCACTATGAGCCACTGTAATTGGGGTTTCTGTAGCTGATCTTAAGGCCCCAATAGCTCATATGAATGTAAGTAGACAATCAAGCAAGCTGGTTATTTGGTGTTTTTTAAAGAACTAAATCAACACTGTCATTTGGGCTTGGACCCAGAGAGACAACATGGGAGTAATAAACTACGAACTCTTTGCTTCTCTTAGGAGCTAGCTGGTTGCACTGTACACCAGCTGAAATTTCCAAGCTGGTCACTTTAAAGGTGATCTTGCATATAAATTTATAATATATTAATAATTATATATAAAAAAGTTATGTGCTGTTGGGTTGATTCTGACATATGCAATCCCTCATAGTGTTTTCTAAGTACTGTATAAAGTATTCAGACATGATTTACCAATCTCTTCCATTAGTGGCCCTCTGGGGCCCACTAGTTTGCCCAAGGACCATAACAGTGGCAGAGCACTTAAATGACCTCAGATTACCCAGAACAAGCCACACATGCTCTGGGTAATCACAACTGGTACTCTCCCAGGTGGCCCACACTCCCAGCCCTGGCTCCACAGTCAGGTTTTAACAGCCACAGTGCTATACCAACTCATGGCAGTCTAACCTCGAGGTAATCAGGATAGGAGTAATTGATACAAACTCTGCACCTCTGGACAGATTTGTATCTGATGTATTCCACTAAAAGCATTCATGTTCACTGCCCTCACATGAGCTTCCACATACTATCTAAGCCTCATAACTTCTGTAGGCTGTGGATTTGGCCCTTCAGTGGGAGCACAAACAGATCCAGAACTGTTTGGACACTTCAATTCAGCATAATTGGCTTCCTCACCAATAGCACCTCTCTCAAGGTTTGATTAAACATGAGATTATGTGCCTTTATGGATCCCAATACTGCCTCTAGGCATCTGCTTTGAATTTTCACAGACTACTTGCAATTAACAGATGGAATCAAGAGATAGGACAGTGTGTCATTTGCATACTGATGGCACTTTAGCCCCAGCTGGATAGCAATTAAGATGCATAGGAGACAACATGGAGCTTTGTGGCACTCTATAAACCAGAGCCCATGAGGTGGAAAGCTGGATTAAATTCATTTGAAGGAGGAGTGAAAATGGGTGGAAGTAGCATCAATCATTCAAGATACACAGATAACACCATATTCCTGGCAGAAAACAGCAGTTCCTTGAAACAACCTTTGATGAAGGTGAAAGGTAAAAGCACAATTGAACGTTGAGAAGGCAAAAAAAATGGCTACAAAGAACTGCATACTTTTTCATTTATGATGTAGAAATCAAAATCATTACAGTTTTTCTGTACCTAAATTCAGTCATGAATTCAGACTTGAGTCTACAATTCAGAAGTTTAAAACTTGGAAGGGCAGCTATGAAAGAACTAGAAAGCAGCACACTTTTAAACTACAGCAATGTATTAGTAGTGGTAGAAGTCAAATTATCCATATACTTATCTCTGCAATTCATGGCCAAAATCCTACTGCTCAGAGTAGTAAATTGCACTAGAGTAGGTCCATTTAATCAATGGGAATTTGGTGACTTATCTCCTCCCTAAATTCCACCCATCTCACCTTATTTTAACTGTGTCTTACTTTAGCATAGTAAATCGTAGTTAGAATAGGGTATTGGAATCACTGGAGCTTATGGAGGAGTTGACTCCTCAAATCCCCACTGATTCAATGGCTTACTCTAATAAAATTTACAACTCTAAACAATGTGATTTTGCCCACTGTGTGAGATTTGGACAGTGAAGAAAACATATGTGGGAGGGGGAATCATTTGAAATCTGATACTGAAGAATGTTTTTAAAATATTTTATTGATATCCAATATCCTTATATAACATGTACATCATACATTTGTATTAGTGCATAATGGGAAATTATAAATTATTTACCAATAGTCATTGTTCTTTAAAAAAGTTTTCTTTTGAAAACATTTTACTATCTGCTTTTTCCAGTTTTCCCAGGTCTCTCTGTCTGCATTTTAGGTTCCTCTATATGAGGACTATGCAAAGCTTTGTTTTGAAATAGTGAAGTATCAAAAAGGGGGTGGAAATGCCTTTTTGTCTGGAATACCAATGTAAAAGATGTTGTTTGGCGAAGAAAACTCTGTTTTCCAAGTAGAAATCCCAGATGAGAAGTTTTTAGGGTAGAATTTCCAACAGATTATTAATTTAAACGATAAGTGGCTTAAGCATTGCTGTACCAGTATTAAATTTCCTTTCAGATCTTAGTCATAAAGGGTTTTGCTTCCCTATCTAAAAAGATTATGGAGGAATTAATGTCTCAATAGGTCAAAGCCATCATGCCTCATGATGTGAAGCTTTAATCATAATATTGATTGATGGTAACATATTGCGATTGTCTCCTTTAATGACACAGTTGCTGACCATGTAAAAAATCACTGAAAGCGATTTCCCAGTTTTGAGTTGTCATTTTACTACAAAGTGTTGATTGGTTCTGCTTCAAGAGCAGGGGCAGATGAGTTATTATCACATGCATCACACAGACAGAATTGGTTGGATGTAGCATTCAGTGTAAAGTAGATAATGTCCGGATTACTCATTAAAAAATTCATGGTTACATAGAAAGATTTCCCTTAAGAATGGGAACAGGAAAAAAAAAAAAGAGAAAGAACTAAATGGAAGAGTTCAGGTGTCTCAGGGATATCGGAAAAGTCAGGAATTGAAATCAGACATTATTACTTGTAGAATAACATAGATATAACCAAAGCTGTACGTGCATTTCTCCCTTCAACAATCCTGATGTTGGGGGCTCCGGGCCCCTTTGTAGAACAAAATCTATGTATATTACTTATACCCCTCCTAAATGTAACCACTGCAACCTCCTCTGAACTGCATCAACCTCCCAGCATGCCTTATTACCCTCCCCAGCTGCCAGAAGAGGGGGCAAGCCGGGCCACTGCCATCAGACCTGCAGTTGCTGCCCCAACAACAGGGTCTCACTGAGTCCAAGACCCACCTTTCTCAGGGCACTTCCTGGAGATGAATAGCAGCATAATATTGATTAAATATTTATTTATTCATATTATCAATATCTATGAATAACCATCCAAAATCATGCTTCTCCAATTCAAGGGAGAAGTGTACAATAGCTATGTAATGAAAGCATTACTTTTTTAATGGATTTATTAACAATAATCTAAGACACGTTTTTGGGGTATCACCTGGCAGGACAAAGTTCCAAATAGAGTAGACCTAGAATGACCTGGAATTTTTAGTATGTATACATTACTAAATACAGCGGCATCTACATTGGCTTGGGCATGCCATGAGAATGTCAGATTGCAAAAGATCGCCTGTATGGAGAATTAGTGCAGGAAAAGTGCCCCAAAGAGAGACCACAGCAGTGATACAAGGATATCTGCAAGTGGGATCTGAAGGCATTAGGAATGGACCTCAACGGATGGAAAACCTTGAGCGTTCAACCTGGAGGCAGGCAGTGCAGCATGGCCTCTCCAAATTTGAAGAGACACTTCGTCAGCAGGCTGAGGCAAAAAGGCAGTCCCGAAACCAGCAAAATCAGGGAGCTGAACAGTGGTCACATGGCAAACACGAATAGACCCGGAACACTGTTACCTTCCCACCAAATTGGTACCTATTTAGCTACTCACATTACATGCTTTTGAACCACTAGGTTGGCAGGAGCTGGGACAAGCGATGGGAGGTCACTCCATCATGTGGATTCAAACTGCTGGTCTTCCGATTTTGCTATGCCACCACGTCCCAAATAAATAAATAAATAAATACATAAATAAATAAATAAATAAATAAATAAATAAATAAATAAATAAATAAATAAATAAATAAATAAATAAATAAAGACAGACAGACAGACAGACAGACAGACAGACAGACAGACAGACAGACAGACAGATAGATAGATAGATAGATATGTAGATAGATAGATAGATAGATAGATAGATAGATAGATAGATAGATAGATCCAATATATTGTGGAACTCAGCTTGGAAATGTTTATTTCCCAACGATGCTGAAGTCATTAAAAACAGATATTTATATATGGTGGCAATTGTTGTAGGGAAATTTTATATAATGCATAAACAAGAAGTAGTACTCACCAGGCCACAAGTTTAAGTATTTGATTGTTTGTTTGTTTTAGGCATTTGCTTTAGAAAAAGAAAAAAAATCCTTGTGACAACGTTAGATCTCAGGAAAGATCCGTTGGGCTGTCGAAAATTTAAAGCCTACATAACAAACCCATTTTGTATCTTTTGTGTATCCCTGAGTTTCCAATTCAAAACTCAGTGTATGTGAGAAATACGGTCTGCTTGTGTTTCTCTGGTGGGGCCCTGCTAACACTCTTTTGACAGCAGCATCAGTAGCATAATGAGAAATGCTTAAAAGAAAACCTTCCTTGTCCCATTCCAGCTCTAAGCAGCATGTAACAGCTGAGTAGGGATAATTTATGAATGTCGGAAAAGCCACGATTCATATAGCAAGTGCTGACAAGGCCTTCACAACACTAGAGCTTGCAGACTAGCTGTTATAAAGTGATGATGTTAATTGAGAAAATGAATGTTATCTCTAATTTACAATGTAATGAATGTTGTCTGTCCTTTAGTTCATAATTTTCTTATGGGTCCAGCTAGTGGTTACTTATATATTCAGAACTAAGTTTACACTTGCAATATGTGTTTGCAATAACCTTATCTTAACATGCTGAGGCTGCATCAACTTGCATAGCATTATAGTTAAGATTAATATCCTGACCCTTAGTAGCTTGCTTATAACTCAGCCATTTTAAGATCTAGAGGAATTGCATTTGCAATTTATATTGCCAGTCACTGTTGATCTGCCAGAATGCAGCTTCACACCATCCAGAACCTTTCGGAACAACTCTAATCAGCAAATTGGTATTGGTCCCTCAAACCCGCACAAACTGTGAAATCATTTTGATCTATGTTTCAACCCTTCTCCTCAATATTCATAGGCCACATATTCAAACGATTGGCAAGCCGTGTGCTTCAATAGTTCTGAAAACCTGGGCTGATTATTTGGATCAGCCACTCAGGTATACCTTCTCACATTTCTGAAATGTGGAATATAAGATTATTAGAGTCCGTTAGTCATGATCACTGTATATTACCTCCAGTATCACAGGAGATACAATTCTTTATTACAGTTGTAGAGTTACATTATTAGGAGAGCACTATCTTGTTCCTCGCTTGTTTGTAGGCTTCCCATAGGCATCTGGCTGGCTGTTGTGGGAGCAGAATGCTCAATTGGACATGCCTTCAGTTTAGCATAGCATGGATTTTCTGCTTCTCTCCTTTGATTCCAACCATTCTCTACAAAGATGGTCAGTGAACTCGAGTTCCTTCTAGCTGTGTTTCTAGTTCTTTTGCTTTCTTTCTTGTAATTCATTCTGAACGGAGCTTCTCTGAAGTGACCGAGAAGACTTGGATAGTGTGGCTGGGGGGGGGGGGGTTCTCTCTATTTCTTCCACCTCTGGGTGCTTTCATTGGGACATGAACTGCAGGCATCAGTTGCCCTAGCTCCAAGCTTTAGTAGTCTTTGGACATGCTGGATTCAGTTGGCTACCTAAATCCAGAAGAGGTGAGCTATGAAAAACAAGAACTCCCATGTTGTATGGTTTTAGGTTGTTTGAGAATTTATTCTTTGGTCCACAGCTAAAAGTTGTGAGACTCCTGAGTACCAGGGCTGAATATTTTCTTTGGTGGCCACCCATCCCTGGAGGACTATCCAGAGTGTGGCAAGCAGGTATGGCTTCCTAGATGGTCTTCAAAGATATTTTGAAAACTTATATATTCAAGGCTGCATTGATGAATTTCAATATACTCTGCTTTGAATAAAGATTTTTTTTATACTGCTTCCAGTTTAATGCCAGTGTTTTTGGATTTATGGATGTTAATTTTTCCTGAATAAGTAGTATCTGCTTTGTAATATGCTTTCACCTCAATAAGTTTATTATAAATCAAAACAAAGATAGCAACAACAAATAATAGCATTGGGAAGTGCAGGAAGACAAGATCTTGAGTAGAAGTTCTGGGTCTCGGGCAAAAGAAGGAGCAGAACTTCCATCAAACTCAGAAGGGCTGAGTTATTACATTTTGAACTAGCTGAAATGGTATAGATTACCATCTAACTATGTAGAAAGCAGTGCAGCATCCTCAAGACGTGCCAAGTCTAAAATTTGAAAAGTTCACTCAATGACTGTATGTTTACATTTAGGAAGAATCTGGAGTTAAACCTGATAAAGAGTAGAAGACTCTCCACCATTTAGAAGGAATGCAACCAGATTGATCACAGAACACTTCCTTCATCCTCAAAAACTACTACATCATTTGCTGGCTTGATCTTTCATCAGCATAGAGCAGACATTTTATGCAGGCCACTAGAAAGCTATGCATTTTTGCAGCACACTCCAAAAATAGTAAAAAGAAAACAAAAATGGTAAAGAACTCTAGTTTCTTCTCTTTCCTTGATTAATTATTATTTGAAGAGTTCTGTCTCAACAAACAGGGAGCCCATTTTTACACTAATATGCATATATTTCCATCCAACCATTAAAATATGTGATAAACAGGCCAGTTTTCTCACTGATGAAGAACTGAACACCAACTTGAAACACCACTTATTTGAAATTCATAAATATTCCTTTCATAATTCAGCTGTCACTCAGAAAAATGACAAGCAGCCAAGACCACGTGGTAACCTTCTCTCCTCTGTATATTGTTCCACCAAGGCCATTTGAGGGCTGTCTTTTCGCTAAGTGTTTTTTCTTTCCAAGTTGTTTAAAAAGTCAAAAATATTATAATAATTTCTATATCAGTGTTAGCAGCAAGTAAAAGACTTGGCTTCATACAGTTCTGAATTTAAATATTAGAGCACTGTACCAACTTTTGACTTGCCAATGCAAAGGCTGCTGCACAACATGGTCGTGCAATGGCTGGGATCTTGGACTAAGATTTGAGACACTCAGGATCCAGACCCCTAGGCAACCATGAAACCCACTCATCCAGTCACACTGTCCCAGCCTGAGTTACCTCACAAGACAATTGTGAGGATAAACTTTGTAAGAGAAGAGCACCACATGCTGCTTTGAGATCACTGGAGTAAAGAAGGACTAGAAATGTATTTATTTATTTAAAATATTTCTATACCACTGGACTTAGAGCCAGCACTACTCTAGACAATTTACAATTCAAAGTAGAAGAAAATTAATCTATAAAACCACCCCACAAACCCAAGATTAAACTAAAAAGTGCCACTACAAATACAAATCATGATCAAACAGACTAAAAGGTAAGTGTAGGTGGGATTGGGTGGCTCACTTACAGGTCGAGTCCAGATGTCCTTGAATGCTTGTCTAAATAACAATGTCTTCAACATCCTCTTGAAGGTTAGGAAGGAGGGGCCCTGGTACAACTCTAGCAGAAGCACTTTCCATAAAGATAGGGCCACAGCAGAGAGGGCATGATTTCTAGTGGTGGTCTGTGCAAGAGTACAGCCTGCGAAGGTTGAGTAGTACAGGCCAATGTTCTGAAGGAAAGATGCTCTGATAAGTAACAGGGCTTTGTAGGTTAAAACCTAGCTTGGAATGGAACAGAAAGTCAATGCAGGTAAGCCAGTACTGGGGTTATGTCATCAGACTTGTACACAGCAGCCTGGCTGCTACATTCTGCACTTGGAACTTTTGAGTCAGCTTCAAAGGTAGCCCCATGTAGAGAGAGTTACAGCAGGTGATCTTTATGATCACCAGTGCATGCACCAAATTAAGTTCTGCAATCAAGTCCAGCATCTCCCCTCCTTGGAAAGGAGTTCTCTTCTTACAGAAGGTGCCTCACCTGATTTTCAGGTGTCCTCTCCTTTTTTCTACAGCGCAGTGTTTATCTTTTTCAGCCAGATCACTGCCGCCTCAGTAGCATTTCTTGGAGAAGAGAAATTGGAGTTACAGCTGTTGGGAAGAGGGATCGTACAGATACATATTAGTTGTGTGTGGCTAAATTTGAATCTAAGCCATGTCTGTGTTAAGACAATCATTGTTTTTGGGGAGCTTTTATAAAATGAGTTTATCATTCATTTCAATAAATTAACTGACTATCCCCAATTCTACTACGTCACCCTAAATATCATTCCATAAATTACTGCACAGTCTTTCTCATTGCCAGCCTTTATGTACTCAAAATGGTGCCAAGGAAGCCTTAAGAGCAGAGTATTAGGAGATGCCAGGAAAAACTGAAAATTTGAGGGAAGCTTAAAAGGCACAAAAGTGCAAAATATTTTAGGGGAAAAAAATCTTAGTTGGGGGATACTCGGAAATATGGGATGTTGAATACTGGGTTTAAGAAAACAGTAAAGCAGGAGGCTAGGGACTCAGAATGGAGTATGCTTAATGGGGCCTCTCCATACTGCAGCATTCCAGATCATCTTTATTTCAGATCTAATTCGTTTTCTTTAATGGCAAAATCAAGTGGTTGAAATATGATAGAGGTTTCAAAAAGAAGAAGCGTTAAGTGCTTAGGTCTATGGAAGCACCTTGTATGTTGAGCAAGAATCTTTGAGCCTACCAAACGTTGATGGTCAATGAACACAGAGAGAAAGTAAAATGGGAATGCTAAATGAACTCAAAATCTGGCATACTCCTCCATATATGGAAAATGTGAGACCATGAAAACAAAACAGCCCCAAATTGAGAGGAAGAATCATTTGAATTCATTCCCTTCAGAGACCTCCAGACACTGTCATGGCTGTTTCTCATGCATGACTTTTCCCGAGAGCATTCTCTGGCTTGGCAAAGGCCCCTCATTTTCACTCCAGGGAACGTGTATGGAAAAGCCAATATGTGTGGAGACTTTTCAGTCTGTGTACCCTGACTTAAAAGAGACATATTCTTCCGTTGATACATTATGAGACACAGTTTTGTACCCTGAAAGTAATTAATCTCACAGTTAGAAAATTAAAGTGCCAAGTAGCCCTAAATGACCAGAGCTGAAATGGCGATTGTGTTGTAATTGGAAGCTGCGGAGCCGATGGACTGGGCTATAAAAGTCACAGCACGGTGAGTCAAAAGACAAGGCTGAAAGAGATGTGAGGACAGGCAGTGCATGAAGGTGGAATGGGGCAATTTGCTGGCTAGGCTCATCCTACAGACCAAAGCCACAATGCAGTGCCACTGTCAGGAGCAATGGGCTGAGAACTCTTCTTTAATTGGAGTGTGGCAATCTAGATGAAAGAGTGGCAAATGTCAAATTGCAGGTACTAGTCATAACAATTCCCATAGCCCACACACTCCAAGGAGAGTCCAGAAATGCAGGTAGCTGTAGCCCTATTCAGCTTTTAATCGCTGGTCATGCTCACTATATGTTCAAGATGAGCCTCCCTCAGTTATCACTTCCATCATCCTGAAAGCATGGAAGTCAATGGCCCTAAACAAGGCAGCCTTTTTTATCCATGGAGGTTCTGCATAGGAACTGAAGCCCTAATTTTCCAGAGCTCCAGTTTCACATGGAGAGCCCACGCATGTAGCAGGGTCTTTTCTGTCCAGACTAACTGTCCTCTGTGCATGCAGGCTGATAAAATCAGAAGCCAGAAGAAGGCAAACTGACACTCCATCCCCTGGATATCTAATACATGTGCCTAAATAAACATGCTCAAGTAGGGCTTGTGCTCATCGGGATAGCCACAGTTTTAGCAGTCTTCATCTCCCATGGGAGCAGGCCTTTTGCAGACCAAATGGATCTGCATTGCCCATTCAAGACCAAGCCATCCAAAACTTCTTTCTGTCAAAACAGGGACAGTACATTAATACCTGTCATTTTTTGTTCCCAAAAGGTATTTTATTTTCCCTCCGGTTTCTATGAGAAGGGCCACTAAATTCAAATGTAATCTGACCTCCAGAGATGGCACATAATGTCACTGATCCTGCTCACCCAGAAAACTTCAGTGCTGTGATCCTGGGTTCACTTCAACGCTGCCAGGGTGCATCTAAAATGTGGTCTACTAAATCCTCTTCTTGTTTCTTCAATAGTGCCACGTGGTTCATGGGCCTGAAATCTGCTTACGGCACCCCAAAGCGAAGGCTGTTTATATTTAGAAATGTTCTTAAACCTCAGAATGAGTCGACATATTGCAAGTTCCCTCTGGTGGAGTTTCTCACAGCCGCACAGATGGCTGCCTGTGGACAAACACTCTGATCTAATTGGGAGGGATCCCACCTTCGAAACGGAGGTAGCCATCACTATGAGCAAAAACAAACCTGCTGATGGTACTCTGAAGATTCAAAAGGCACGTTTAGCTTTCTAAGTCATTTTTTTTGTTCCATCCTCAGCAATTATGTGATGCCATCCTCAGGTGCAGAGCAGCATGGAATTTTCCCATGTTGATTTAGAAGATGGGTATTGCTACTGTACCTGCACAGCAGCTAGAGTTGCAGGCTGCTCTAGGCTCCCATGCTGTATGCTCTTTTTCACTGACTGACAGAAAAGAGGCAGGGCGCTTCCGACGGGAACTCCTGTTGTGGGCTCCCCTCTGCAATATGGCTTCCCTCAAGCCACTTTCTGACACTGGTTCTTAGAACATGATGGATTGCTCACCTCTGAGAAGCAATAGCAGCCATTATGTTATTAAAAGAATAATACTGTATTTTCCCAAAAGAGGAACAAAAACAAGCATATATGAGAAGCTCCATGACATGTTATAAACCACTCACCGTTTTCATTAAGTTCATCAGGAGAATTGCTAAGGGCTGTTCCAGATGGAGCATTTGGTATGGACAAGTATGAACAGGCTTGTTTGTTTGTTGCATTAGTTCCCAAAGCTTTTTCTCCCTCTCAGGTCCCCTTAGTTTCCTGAGTGCCATTTCCCTTCCTAGACAAAAGCTTGTATTTTTGTGTGTTTGTGTCTTTCCTTCTTTATTTTTAAAATTACCATTGCCCCTGCATCCAAAAGTGGGGAGAACTTGATGCTATTGCATTTTCCTGATCTTTAAATGCCCTGCAAAAGGGGGAGGGCATTGGGAATGCTGTACCTTTGTAATTTCTGTGGTGGTCTGTGGCAGCTTCTGCTTCCAAGAACACTGCCAGGGTGCCACACATGACAAGTGGCTAATTCATCATGGCACCAGGAGGAGCCAAAGTGAGAGACGGGCAGGGAGATAACTTGGCAGGAATCTGTTGCTGCCTTTCCAAGTGTGCCAAAGCACTTCCTGATAAATCTTGGAACATCCCATGAGTTCCTGACCCCAGGCAACCTAAAAGGAAGGTGCAAATGCCCCATTTGAAATTATATCCCAAGGGGTATCAAAGAAAGAACATAAATAAGAAAGGGGGGTATGTAGGTTTAGAGATGTGCCTCTTTGGATATTTTTCTCTCCCCATTTTTAATTAGGGGGTGGTTCTAAGCAAGGAGGGCAGAACTGATGAAAAAGAATCTGAAATGTAAAAACAAAGCAAAACAATTGTGCTCTTATATATTGCCCCCTAGCACTGGGTTTTATTATTTAATTACACATAGTTATGTTTCCTTCTAATTCCCCTTTTGTAACTTCCTTTCTGAAATTTTATACTTTTTATTTTTCCTAAAACATTGTAGAGTCCATGCAGCCTAATGCCTAGCTGAAAGGAAGCACTGAGGAGTACTTCTTAAACTGCCTTTCAAATCTCTATGTATTTCTTTAAGCATTAGATCGTGTTTGTTAATATATCCCATGGGCCTTCATTCATGGCTATGAACTTCAGCCAAGGCCACGAGGTTAATTCTGTCCATTATAGCCCATAAATATGTTCTCCATTATAGTTACCAGCTCTTAGACCACCAGCTGAAGTCTCAAGGAACGGCTGTTTCCTGATCCTCAAGCAAGAACAAAATTATAGAGGGAGAGAGAGTTTGAACATGTGTGTATGTGGGACGGGGTTTAAAGGTTTGACACTCATCCCCACACCCTTCACCTATTCTCATTGCCCAGGACTCACTGACATAACACTAAAGTGTTTTTCACTTGAATAATATCAGCACATCAAAAAGCCAGGAGGAGACCAAAGCATAAGGAAAAAGAAAATGAGTATATGATTGGTTTTTACCCAGATCTGTGGCCCATTGATACATAGTCCCCTCATGCTTGTCGCTACAATGTAATTCCAGCCACCCTCCCAATCATGCCTATTGCAGTTCTATGACACCACAAGGGCACACCTCCATTCTCAGAGAATAGGACACTGCTGACTTTGCAACTTTAACAGCTTTTTTCCTCACTGCCTTCCTATGTCTGTAGTCATCTGTTGCAGTTGGACTTGGGGAGTAGTAATAGAGCTTGAGATAATACATAAGGAGGGGCAGCTCTCTTGACTAACAAAGACCAGGCTTGTCATATTTACCCCAACCCTCACGAAACCAGCAGCTTCATTGTAGCTAAAATCCTGTTGCACAGCTCCAGGTGCATGACAGGAATGATGTCACCAGCTGCAGAAAATTTCCACAGGCTTCTTTTGGTGATTTCAAGCTGCAAGTATCTCCTATACAAAGTGACAAAGTCATGTCCATCCTGAAATCACCAGAGGAAGCCTTTGATCTTTCTTTTGTAGTTGATGGTGATATAATTCCTCTTCATCACATGGAGCTACACAAAAGACTTTCAGACATTGCCAAATAAAGAAGCAAAATTTTAATACCCCTTGTGTTTGCATGCCCGCAGAGAGATCTGAGCACTCTTGGCCCTCAGTGGCTACATCTCATTCATCTTAGACTATGCAATACTTTGTCACAAAAGTAAAGAGACCCTGTTCCTCCTTAGACAATTCTTGAAAAGAAGGTAATGTGCTGGACCTGTTCATGTTGATATCTCTGCATTCAAGGTCCCATTTACACAGAAGTCTAGGGACGTGGTGGCACTGCGGGCTAAACCGCAGAAGCCTGTGCTGCAGGGTCAGAAGACCAAGCAGTCGTAAGATCGAATCCACGCGATGGAGTGAGCTCCCGTCACTTTGTCCCAGCTCCCACCAACCTAGCAGTTCAAAAGCATGCAAATGCAAGTAGATCAATAGGGACCACCTCGGTGGGAAGGTAACAGCGTTCCGTGTCTAAGTCGCACTGGCCATGTGACCACAGAAGATTGTCTTCGGACAAAACGCTGGCTCTATGGCTTGGAAACGGGGATGAGCACTGCCCCCTAGAGTCAAACACAACTGGACAAAAATTGTCAAGGGGAACCTTTACCTTTACCTAGCTGTATACACTCAAATGGCTATATGCTCACTACATACAACTTGCACCTTGCAAGGGCTGGATCATGTATTCAAATCTACCTATGTTCCTTTGCGTGGGATTTGCTTCAAGACTCAAAACCCAACAGTTGCTGGATTTGCTTCAGGATTCAGAATTCAGGACATTTCTCAACAGCCTTATAAATGCATGCAGCTGCTGAGTTGTGAAAGCTAATGAGATTCTTCACTCCCAGAACCTATTTAGGGATGCTTTATTTGTCCTAGTGTTTAATTCTAAGTCAAAATAAAATACATGACTCTCACACATTTTAAATGCATTTTACATAGCAAAGAAAACTAAGCAGTGTTTAAAAGGTTGCTATGTAAAGGCAATTAACTAATGAAGAGTCCGTTCCTTCTTATGCAGGATTTACTAATTCAAAACCTGAAGGTCATTGGCTTAAAATCTCCAGGGTAGCCAAGGTTATTTCTCTCTGCAATGACTGCCAGTGAGTTACTTTTTCAACAACATTGAATAACTGTGCCTGCAGATCATCTATTCTGATACTTAACAAGGATTCTTTGTGTGACCTCTTCCTTTGTTTCCCATATCTACAAGTCAATATAAATGTAGAGAGAAGGCCATTTTAGATGCCCCATGTAGCTCGGATTCGAGTAGCTTAAAAAACAAAACAATAAACTTCACATTCTCTCTCTCAACCATCCATCTGATCATGTTCAGAATCAGTTCTACATTTTTTTCGGGAAAAACTTGTCAAGAAAATCCAGATATTCCTGTGTGGATGACCAGTTAACTGGATCTATGGATTATAAAGAGTTCTTCTTGGAAGGTCTGAAGGCTGGAGCAACCCTGGCAAACTTGACGGAACCAGGTTTGAGAGTTTGATTCCCCACTGTGCCTTGTAGAGCCTTGTGGCACAGTGGTTAAACTGCTGTACTGCAGCCAAAACTGTGGTCATGACCCAGGGTTCAATCCCAGCTGGCTCAAGGTTGACTCAGCCTTCAATCCTTCGGAGGTTGGTAAAATGAGTACCCAGCTTGCTGGGGGGGGGGTATGTATAGCCTGCATAATTAACTCTCCCCGAGAGTGCTTAAAGCACTATGGGTTGGTATATAGGCAGCACCTTTTTTTTTTTTTTTTTTTTTTTTTTTTTTTTTTGCTTTGCTTTGTAGGAGAACAGTCAGCTTGTGTGGTCTTGGGCAAGCTACACATTTCCAGAGTGCCCATAGAAGAATGGAATGGTAAACCATTTTTGATAACTCTATGCCTAGGAAGCCCTGAAAAGGGGCACTGTGGGTCAGAAATAACTTTACAGAACATTATTATTATTAATTACTTTCCTTCATCATCTTTAACCATTGGCTGTAATGTCTGAGGTGGCAGCAGCTGAGTCTGAAAGGCTGCAGATTCCCACACCTGCCATAAAGGGCACTGACACACACACAAAAATTGTATCATTCACAAAAAGAATGCCATAAATATTAACTCCTTTGCTGTTATTAGACTTATGTCCTAACTAGAAATTAATTCCTTGAATGTACTTAATAGTGTGTGCCTCTCAGTATATTAGGGATAAGAATAAACAAGCTTTATAGCTATAGTTTTATAGCTATAGTAAAATACTATTAAGAACTTTGCTGTTGCTTATGACCTACTGTGATAGAAAATGTAGTTTGAAAACATGTATTGGACAATAATATATTATCAGAAATTTTTTTTGTTAATGTAATGGCGTTTTAATAGCTTTTTATAGAGATAATCATCAGGGTTTGTTAGTTTTTAAAAACTAAAATGCATAAGAGTCAGACAGTAAATTACATACGAGAAGAGAACGCTGAAATGCATATATTTCTCCTAGGGATATATTTTTCCTGAATTTGCTTAACTACAGCTGACTAAGTAATGGCTGTGTCTATATCAAAGCAAGAAATATTTTTTAAAAAAGTAATTAGAGATGGGCATGAATTTGGTGGTTTGTGCCAGTTCATTTACCAGCCGTATAGGTGTTCTGTGCTTCTCAGCCCTCTCTCCTTCAGTGGGTGCCCACTCAGTGTCACTGTCTCTGCTTCCCTGCTCCACCTCCTCTGGGCACTGCCCCCTGAGCGGGCACCCACTGAAGGAGGCAGGGCTGAGAAGCACAGAACAGCTATTTGGCAAGTTAAACAAACTGGCATGAACCACTAGTTAACAATACTAAGGCCCTTAACATTAATTAAGTGTCACTGTAGATACAATTTAAGAACATAACTCTTACCTTTGCTTTTCAAAGACAAGTAAAGTGATTACTTTAAAAATACATCTTAGTACTTCAAACCTAAAGTACAAAATACATTCTCCTCCTAACTATTCTGTCCTCACTCAGAGCATGACATACAGCAGGAGTCACCATCGGAATCGTGCAGTATTGTTCATCTGCCACTGCACCCTCTAACTATAGAAGCAGTTAAAACTTAAAGCTATAGTGAAGCTACAGTCACTAAAGTAGTTATACCTTTGTTATTGGGGAAAAAAGGGAACGGATTACAAATGACTTTTCAGTTGTAACTAATTGCTGTCTCTGGTCTACACAAAAACTCCTGCCATTTGCCTCCAGGCAGTACAGGTGTCTCACTGATTTCATCTGTCTCCAGTGAATAAGTGCTATAATAAAGCATTCTCAAGCCTTATGAAATTCCCCACTATTTATTCTCATTAAGCAGCCCAAAATCTGTACCAACCTTTAGCTCAAAATTTATGTCTTTTCCCTTTGAGTAGCAGAGTGTCCAGGTACATGCGTGTACTCATTCTGTCTGCACAGAATAACTGGCTGATTGTTCAAAGAAACACACAAACAGTCCCTGGGATTTTCCTAAATTGCTTTGTTCATTATCCATTTCCCTCTCTTGGTTTAAAAGCAGACATAAACTATAGCCAGCTTGATGTAGTGGTTAGGCTGTTAGACTAGGACTCAAGTGACCTGGCTTTAAACCCACTCTCTGCCATAAAGTTCTTAGGGTCAGTGACAAATTCATTGGGCCAGTCTCATTCTCTTGGTCTGTCCTACCTCTCAGGGTTCCAATGAGGATAAATATGGTGGAAGGAACCAAGTATGCCACCCAGAACAATTTGGAGGGAGAGATAAGGTGTAAATGTAATTCATAACAACACAAAATAACAAATGGCAGTCTTGTTTTGGACAATAGGAATGATGGAATTCTCCAAACGTACAGATGACAAGAAGGTATATAGGGTGTTAAGAAAAAAAAATAGATTGTCACACTTTCTGAATGGTTATCCCCAAATTGGGTGAACAAGCATTTAAATGAGAAGTCTGTTTATATATAAATAAATAAATAAATAAATAAATAAATAAATAAATAAATAAATAAATAAATAAATAAATAAATAAATAAATAAATAAATAAATAAATAAATAAATAAATAAATAAATAATAAGTGTACGAAAGTATGAAGTAATATAGACTGGGTTCTTATAGACAGCAATCTTACGGTCTGGGGAAAACACAGAAAAAGGACAAAATAAACCCAATCCTTATGCATTCATTTATTCCTTATTTCTTCCATTACTTCATACAATTCCAGGATTCTATTTTCAAATGAGCCTCAGTGTAGTGAACCATTAATTCTTGAGAGATCTTGGACAACTTAAAGAGTACATGTGTGGATGCGAGGCCCCCAGTGATCCCAGGCTGCCATGGAGTTTAATAATGTTTATTTTGAACTAATACCTGTGGAAAAGCCATAAGTATGCAGAAGTGGAAAAAATAATGTTAGGCTTGGTACTATTGATTGTAAAGTTCCACCATGGGAGAACTGTCTAATCACAATGGTGTTTGGTCCTAATAAATTATCATAGTTGTTGTTTTCTTCCCTCTGTGGCATAATAATTTACTGTAGAGTGACATATTTTAGGCCTAACATGGCATACCTCTAGGTTCTATTGTGTTATTATTCAAAGCAGAATATGGGGCAAATCAAAACTATTTTCGCATATATCAGCATTTCTCTAAAGATAATCTCCCTGCATGATTTGGGTTTCTTGATACATGGAAGCCAATGAAACCAAGTTTATATTCTTATATTACAATTTTGTTGGTGTGTATATTGGTATATTAGTGTTGCGTTCAGATTCTGTAATTTGCTAATTGAATTTGTTTTATCTTCCTACTGCTAGGGATTTTGAAGATGCACACTATAGCGATCGCAAAAAGTCATCTTAATACAGATTCGTCATTCAGTGGGGTCATTGTCTTGGGAGGTACCACTGTAAGCTACATAATGGACGGAGGGACGTGTGGCACTGCAGGCTAAACTGCAGAAGCCTGTGCTGCAGGGTCAGAAGACCAGCAATCGTAAGATCGAATCCACACGACGGAGTGAGCTCCCATCGCTTTGTCCCAGCTCCTGCCAACCTAGCAGTTTGAAAGCATGTAAATGCGAGTAGATAAATAGGTACCACCTTGGTGGGAAGGTAAAACGGTGTTCCCTAGTCATGCTGGCCACGTGACAATGGAAACTATCTTCGGACAAGCACTGGTTCTACGGCTTGAAAAACGGGATGAGCACCGCCCCCTAGAACTGGACACAACTGGACTAAAAATGTCAAGGGGAACCTTTACCTTTACCTTTTACATAATGAAACTTATGGAGGAGCTGACTCACCAAATCACTACTGATTCAATCAGCCTACTAGTTAACACTTACTACTGGATTTCAGCCAATATATTTTTAAGATATTTCAGAAAAGGAATGGCACTCAGATTTTATACCCTATATAGGACTAATATTAAATTCCTGCTTGTATTTTATTTATCAGTCAAGACAAAGAAAGGCTGTGAATATAATGACTAGTTATACTTTTTTCCACTAAGGAACAATTTGCCATCTTTATCATTTGAAAGCATGCCAGTAGCTCTTCATTCAAGAGAGTTCAAGATACTACATGGAGATAAATGGATCTTTTGAAATATACAATGAAGCAGCTGGGAGACCATTTATTCAAAACACAAAATAGCTTTGTCTCTAGTGGTATATAAGCAGTACAGTTTCTTCACTGTAGAAATCAGTCTGAAAATACTGGAAGACATAATCTGATGGTCTATTTTGGGATGGTTCCTAACTGCATTCCAGGGTGGCACAGCAAGAGTGTAACAAAGGAGGATGTGACTTTGTTGCCACTTCCCACATTGCTGGATATTGGAAACATTAAGTGCACATGTAATCAGAGCTAACTTCTTGGGTTTGACAAAGGAGAAATCTTCAGAATTGGACTGTTGAGCATTCACATGGATGATATTTTCTGGCTATCTAACCTGGTGAACCTTTTGGTAGCAATACTTAGATGTTTGCTTTTGGGGTCGGGCAGATGGATATTTCTAACTTTTAGAATTATTGCAAGCTGAAGTATGTCAATGACACAAAAAGTCTCCAAAGGGGGAGGAAAAATCTTATAACCCCACTTAATTTTTAATGTCCATATTCAATAAAGCATGGTCAGTTACTCTGAGAATATCCACATCAATATTAATCACTCTTAAAATCAAACCTTTAGATTAAGCTAAAACCTTTAGCCTGAAACATAGACAGTGCAATACTCAGTTCCTCACTATTTCTGGAAAGAAAGAAATGAAGAAAAAGGAATCACCACTGCAGGATTATATACTATAGGAATTGCACACTTAACAACTGTGTCAGACACACTATGCATTCAACAGTGAGGAAAATAAAGTACATGACATATGGATGCCTAATAACATCTCGGGGAAGTCACATTCACAGTCATAGTCAGCAGATTAACATTTTAACAAGTCGCTGTTCCCAACGGGATTACATTCCTCAGATGGCTGAGAAAACATTTCAAGCTGTGATAAGCAATAAGAAAACTAGGAATGGAAATCTCACTGTGTTAGATCCTTTAATACCAACAGGTCCATTGCACTTTATTTGACAGTAATGCTCATCATGCAAGATTTCATTTATAAGAGAGACAGAAAGAGAGAGAGAGAGAGAGAGAAGATTTCTAGAGTGCTTGAACATTTCCTGAAATGTTGCCTGCTGCTCTTCATCTAAAATATGAAGGGACTAACCAAAGCATTTCTAATTTATATTTATGTGACCAAATGGGCACCCAGTCCTAGGTTTTGGTCACTTAAACAGATATGTAAAGTGCAATAAATGAACCAAGAATACAAATTCAGGTTGGGAGCTCGACTAGTGGTATAAGATTTTATAATACTGGTCAAAATCTTATTGAGTTTTTAGGTGAATACAGGTTAGCCATAGTGACTAAAAGAAGCTGACTAACAAGGTTCCAATCAAATACCTGATCACATACTGGCTGTGAATCCAGACTTGAGACCAAGCACACGGACGATGCCTTGTCAATTATAGCTGCATGGTAGTGCGTCTATGTCCCCCCCCCCCCCCCCGGAATCAATAGGCAAGACACAGGTGAAGGGATAAACTGGGCCACTTTACTGAATAGGTAATGATAACTGAAACTATTCCCAACTAGGGCCTGTGGTAGTGCAGATCAGGCTTTAGGCCGAAGGTCTCACCGGCCCCTCCCCCTAACCATATACAGGCAAGCCCCATGCTCCATTGTTGCACAGTCCCTCAGACAGCACAACGCTGGCTGGCACCTAATGCAACCACCCCCCAGGCCTGCAAGTTCCCTCTCATTGGCGACCCAAGGCCTGGAGAGGGCTCTAGCCCATCATTTCCCCAGGCGCTGTAACCTCACGATCTGCAGGGCCATGAGGTCAGATGGGCTATCACGTTCCATGTAGTCTCTGGGCACTCACCAATTTTTGATGTTTCCACACTACCCACTAATGTGACCGTAATAACCAACAACTATAACATAACAAGCCTATACCTACACCAGTGTGGGATAGGCAAAAAAAACCAAACAAACAAAAAACACCTACTGGCCAATTAAGGTAGCAGGGGAAAAAAAACCTATCCGACCCTGACACAGACGACCAGACAGACTCACACTGGGTTAAGGGTGGGAGGGTGGGAAGACATCCACGGAAGAGGCCAGGGTGACGCAGGAGCATGGTTAAGAACCATGCCAATGACCACCCCACTAGGTGACCCAAAGCACAGTTGCATCTTGACTCGTCCATTGGGGGGGGAGAGGCTTCACCCACCAATGTGATGCATAGTGGCAGAGCACGCAATTGTGCAGCAGAGGAAACCAACATTTTACAAGGAAATTCTAAAAATGGGTGAAGGGACCCCCCCCAAAAAATATTACAACTTTGAACTTGGATTTAGGATGAACACCAAGTTTGATGCTATTCACAAAGTGACATCAACCAAGAGACAATTCCAAGAACTGACTGCACAAAGCAATCGTCCTTGCTGCTTTTTGACAAGTGTGAATGGTAATGAGCACAAGAGGGTACCGTCTTGACTGCTGCTGTTGGTTTTGTCAACATTCTGGCTGCCTTTAGTGATGTAAAACTTAGTTTTCTTTTTTCTGCTGACAACACAGGCATGATATTGTGAGACAATATCAGACTATTTCCTGGTGTTTTGAATCATGAATACAGAAGTACAATATTTCATATTCATAAACCAGGAGTTATTTGAAAAATTGAATAATAATAATTGTGTGCTGTCAAGTCAATTTCAACTTATGCTGACCCTTTTCAGCATTTTCTAGGTATTTTCAAGAAATGATTAACCTTTCTTTTCTTCTAGCTTTAAATACTTGCTGTGACTTTTGCATTTTCTTTTGCACATACATAAAAAAAACCAACAGGATTCTGACCACTGACTAGAAGCACTTGAACTCAGAGGAACAATATAGCATAATCTCAGCAGTTTTCAAACTGAAAGCTCCTTTAAAAAATATCTTTCCTCTTACCATATGATGTATTTTGTTCCTTTTTTAATATATAGAACTCTGCTAAATCAGGTTGTGGATCATAAATAGTTGTTTCTGTGTCATTCTGTGGAATAAATTGTCTTGCATTCATATATTCCTCTGCTAAAGACATATGGCAAGCAGACTTTATCTGATTGTAATAGAAAGCTACTTTCTCTGTTGTCACAGAGTCAGGAAAGATTAGGAATGTAAATCCTTGCTTATTTTGTTCTTTTGTGTAGGAACAAAAATCTCAACATTTTGAAAAGTTTTGTTGTCTGTCTCAGTGAGAATTCTACATTTTTGCAAAACTGATTTGTGCAGAGATAAACTTTTCTATAAGATACAGTAATGACTGCCTTGACCCATCGGCTTTTAAAACAAAGAAGCATGACATAGGGGTTTGTGGGGGGGGGGCTGCATCCTTTTGATCAGTCAGTCTGTCTTTCTATATGTATGCTTAACTTCACAAAGGGAACAGACACTAATTTTGTGCCAATTTTTTTTTGCACCAGATATGTAAAGGCATTTAAACACACACACACACACACACACACACACACACACACACACACACAGAGAGAGAGAGAGAGAGAGAGAGAGAGAGAGAGAGAGAGAGAGAGAGATTTTCTTGTTTTCAGTGCTGCAGGGAAGAAAATTCAGGACTGCAAGTGTTTCTTAACGAAGAAATAAGACATTGGTCAGAACTAGTCACAATCCTCAGTGAACATCCTGAAAATGAAGCACATAATTTCTATAATAAATCTGAAGTGGAACACTTGAGTCACATGCCAGATAGCACTCATCTCAAGCAACATATATTTCTCAGTGGGAGATGATGGATGTAAAATCACAGTGTGCTTTCAGGAACATGCCCTTCGTATGGAGAACTAGTGGAGCTTGGAAGAGGTACCTTTTTGGAATGATAACTTCCAAAATCTCTCTGCTTGGATTTTCAACGTTGTGGTTCAAAAATAGGCAACCTTCTAAACTGATGAATCCTATATAAGCTTGACCATCAGTTTCAGGAACTTCATTATGCACATATTCATTGCCCATCTTATGTTTACTCTCACTGTTATTTTCACACCAGTCCTTATCACCTCACAATCTAAGCGAGAAGTCACTCCTTCTCATAGATTCTACTAAAGATGGCAACATTTGAGTTGTCAGAAATGGTGCCTTACTAGTACTCTTCTACTTCATAATGATCTGAACCTTCAAGGCTTCTTGGCTGTCCTCTAGAAACTGCATATCTCTGATTTATAATGCTACTTTTAATGAAGTGGGTGCATTCTGCATCCATGAATGTAACCAAGTAACATGCACCACAGTCCTGTGTAAATGTATTTGTCAGAATTAGAGACAGACATGGATCAGAAATATGGTGATTCATTTTAATTTGTGATTCATCAATGTCAATGAATCAGGAATTACGAATTTACATTTTTTTTCCCGATGAATCAATTTTTCAATTCATTTTTGAATTTAAAACCCTATAAAACAGGCCCCCAAGTGCCAAGAGACACCATATACACAGGAAACTTCCCCTGACTCTCCTCTACAACCCCTGCAAGTTTGGTGAAGTTTGAATCTGGACATTCAAATTATACACTCACAAGGAATTCCCCCTCCAGAAAGGTCATTCCGCAGCACCTAGAGGCACCAAAATCACAAAGAAGCTTCTACTGACACTCTTCTACACTCTCTTACAGTTTGTTGAAGAGTAGGTGTCAGACATCCAAGTTACACACCCACAATGTGGGCACCCTAGGAAAGTGTCCTTTATCAGCTGTCTTGGGGAAACCCAATCTTCACCAAACCTGGAAGGATCATAGAGGAGAATCAGAGGACACTGCCACATAACTTTGGTGTCTCTTGGGGGGCATTTCATAGCCAAATGTACAAATCAGAAATCAATAAAAATTCATTGATTTGTATTCAATGTGGCATTGATTTGTTTCAATATTAATCAATGAATAAGCAATTTTTGAACAAATTTGGTGATTCATTTTTAATTCACACCAATCCTACTGATGTTCACTTAAAATGTGTGTAACTTGCCATGGCTAAATTTGGTTAAATGATGAGGTGCTAGGGTACAACTCAGCTGTGCAGTCTGGCATCTGACGAGCATGTGATCGTACGTCACTATCTCATCAGAGGAGTCTTCTGGTAAGGACAAGCCTGAAAGACATAACACTTTGGAGCCTGATGAGGTGGGGGATCTTCTTGAGCCTCCAGATGCTCAGGGAGTCAGAAGCCTGAGCCTGTGGATGAAGAATCTCAGGGGCTGAGTCTAAAGAGGTGAGAGAGCCTCCCAGTCTTCAGGAGTGAAGAAGTCATAAACCTGGTTTGATGCCCCAAGGCAGAGTGGTCAGCTGCAGGGAAAGTCTCCTTCCGAGTAAGGGGTCTCATAATGAGAATGCTCTTTCTCCCAGAGAAACCCAGATGTCTTGCCCTGTGGTTGGGTCTTTGGGGCAGTATATAAGCAGTGTACTTTGGTTTTGCTTTTTAGCAAACTCTAATAAGGTTTCTGGCCATTGAGAATAATTCCCAATATATTCAATTCCAACATAATAATCTTTCAGAATGTGGCCTCCTTTTTTGAGTTTTCCATTACTCATGGAAAATTGGTGCATTACTATTATTTTTTTTCCATTACTCGTAGAAAACTGGTGCATTACTATTATTTTTATGTAAGGTTTTGTTTTAGAAGCTTCCATGCCAAACACTGATTGTGCCCATTTTATAGTACATGACAAGATAGACATATTTTCTTTCTCCTAAACTCAAGGAACTGTTTGTTTGTTTACTTCTTTTCTTTTTATAAACTTTAGTAGACAAGGCTTTGCCTTTGAAGGTTGAACTGGTACATGTTTCCCCACCCATATGACATGAACGACTGAAAGAAAGGCAATTCATTACATTGTTCCTCTCAAGCGCTTGCCAAATAATTTGTAATTTGATATTTGATCAAATATCTTCCACTTATTTGAACACCGACTGTAATGCCGTGATAAAGATATTTGTTTAAAGTCTAATACCCTTGCATTTGGGGCGTTCCATTGCCTGGTTCTTAGTTAGATGAATTTAGAAAATACTTGCTGACTGCAGAGTAGAGATACCTTCATCAAAATGAAGGAGGAAAGTGGAACAAATTTTTAAAAGCTAATATTATTTCATATTTATGGGGTGAAAACTGACCTTTCTTCTTAATGCTTAAACACAGGACTCTATAGGAGAGGCTTTGTAATAAAATCTCAAAGGCTTGTGAAAAAGAAGAACTGTATGAAAATATGATTCATTCATTTGGAAAATGAAAGAGAACAGATGGATTTTTGAAAAGCTAATATTTCTTACATTTCCAGAAAAAGGATCTTGATCCTTTTGCATAAGATTTATAGGCTGCTGCTGGGAAGATGGAATATTTTAAAGAGAGAGAAAGAGAAATCATCTATAAATTGAAAGGAAGCAGAATTTTTTTTCAAAGAGTAACATTTGACTTCCAAGCCACAGAGATAACTGGAAAACCAATTTTACATTGAAGATTTGTGATTTTTTCCCCCTTAGGCTTGAAACATAGTATATACTCTCCTAAAAAACTGTTTTTTTCTTTCAGCTTCTCCTGACTACATTCATCCTTCCATAATTCAAGACAAACTACTATATGTTAGGTAGGAATCCTATTTAAATAATAGTAATAGTGACAGTAATAAAACAGTAGCTAGAATAACAGAAACAAGAGTACAAAAAACAACAACACAAAAATGCAAGTTTAGTCACAAGTAACCTAGCAGGACCTGATCTTGATCAAACCCATCATACATAGGGTGTTCTTCCCAAATGCTTCTTAAAAACAAACAAACAAAAACCAATAACATCTGACCCTTCTCCAAACACACAGGACCTAAAAACTCCTGACCTGATGTTGGTGGGAGCTTTTTATAGCCCCTGTATAGAGAAGGCCATATGCTGGTCATGGTACAGATGAATGCTCTGTATCCTAACCTGTAAATAAGAAAAAAGCCAAGTTGCGTGCTCTGTATTTAAGGTATTATGTGGTTTACCTCTCATAATCTCATGATACTGCAAAACAGAGATGGCTTGTACACTCTTTCATGAGGTCTCAGTTTCAGCACAACAGTACTTTTGAATGCAAGGGATAATGCACACACAGAGAAATCTACTTCTCGCTTGATCCTAAACAAGCTGGAATCACATAAACCCTACTAAAGTTGTCAACATAACACTTAAATCGGTTCACAAAGGTGGGAATGCCACAGCTCTGTGACCTAGCATCATTGTCAAGAGAAGACTTTCTATTCATGGAAAATCAGCCCAGCTAGACCCTCCAGCTCAGCATCATCTCTATATCTAGTCACGTTGGTAGAAACGCAGTGAATGGCAGACTAGTAGTAAATATGGAAGTAAAGGTACTCATCTTGACAGCCCCTACAGTCACTTCCACCAGAAGGGTCCAAAAGTGTAGGCACTGGATTACTTCATATCAACAAATAAGGAGCAAGTCCTTTGTGAAGCTAATGTTATTTTCCTTACTGTAGAAACAGTGGGCAGCTGTTTTATGTTCCAGAGTAAGTGGGTGCCCAACATGAAGCACCCCTAGAAAGGGAGTGATCACATTTGGGCAAGCCAGGCTGCTGACTGAATACACTTGGGGGCATCTTCCTTTACCTCAATTATTTGGCACCCTTCAAGAACGCCACAGAAGAAACTTTCATCTGGATTTATCTACTTGTTTTCATCTTTTCTATGCTACAGATGCCAAAATTGTCTCCTCCCAGCCTCCTCCCAGGATGCCTGCTTATATGCCAGAGTGGGTCCATTAATGCCAAATCTGAAGTTTGGCAGGCACTGAATGGGCACACCAGGACAAGGAATGCTACTGGCTGAAGACACAAAGCAGACATCTTCCATATCCCCAAAACACATTTTCCCTGAACCCAGCTCCTAGGAGGCACTGAAGGAAGGAAGCTGGTAGGAGATTTGTCTGTTTACACATCCCAGGTCATAGTCAAATATTTTCCATGGATGGTGCTCACACACCCTAAGTTTACCTGGCATTAGGGAAAGCTCGAGGCTGCCTGGATAGCTCAGTGAGTTAGACACCTGGCTGCAGAGCAAGAGGCTGGGAGTTCAATCCCCCACTGTGCCTTTTGCAAGTAGAACCAGCCTGTGTGACCTTGGGCAAACTGCACAGTCCCAGCATGCCCCCCCCCCAGAAGAAGAGAATAGTAAACCACTTCTGAGTATTCTTTACCTGTAAAATCCCGGAGGGGATCACAATAAGACAGAATTGACTTGAGATCACATTGTGATGGTTACTCGTATAGTTTGAGAAAGCCTGCAACAAGGCATCTTTCCTGAGAAAGTCCATTCCCTTCTTTGGTTCTCTGACAATTGCTGCAAAGCTCAGAGGGAAAGGGGACATTTGCAGTTAAATTCAGAAGGAATAGAAAGTGTGGGCATACAATGTCATAGTCCCTGATGCTCATAAAGGTAGGGGGTAGTTGAGGAAGAGAAGCCTGCGTGATTGCCCTATCTAAAGACCCATTTCTTCAGACAGGCTTTTAACAGTTATAACTGAATCCCTGAATGCAATTTTAGCAGATAATTTTCATATTTTCATGTTTTTTTGTTTTAATCTTTTAATTTTATTTTAATACATACATTGTTTAATTTGTCTTTAACTTATTGTGTTTTTAACTGTGTGAATTTTAATGTTGTGAGCCACTTTGGGTTCCTTGTTGGGAGAAATGCAACATATTACCAACAAAAACAACAACAACATCTAAGTTGATGTCTTATCTCACTTCAGTGAAGGAAGAAGGTTCCACTTTTAATATGGGATGTCACTTCCACCAGAAGGGTCCAAAAGTGCAAACACTGGATTACTTCATATAAACAAATAAGGAGCAAGTCTTTTGTGAAGCTAATGTTATTTTCCTTACTGTGGGCAGCTGTTTATATTCCTGAATGAGTGGGTGCCCAGCATGAAACACTTTGTACAGAAGAAGTCCATTCTGTGAGGGAAATTATCAAAGGAGTTCAAATGGTAAAATGCATGTAACATAAGCACGTTCATTCCATTTATTTCCATGACAATTACATGAGTGCCAACTGTAACATACAGCCTTCTCCTGAAATGATGTAACTCATTCATCATATTTGTAAAACACTAATTTATGATGGCATAATTATCTGAGCAACATACAATATTTATTATTAACCTGAAGTGGGCCTTTATAAATCTAGCCTTGATCATGTCTCCCCTAGGAGAAGATAACTTCTATAATTTACCATTATCCAGTTTTCATGTTGACAGATATTTAGCAGAATGTGTGTCGTACAATATAATTCATTCTGAGTTCATTTTTCTTGAGGCATTTGAAAGCTCCTGCTGATTCATTGCCTCCCCTTGTCTCATTGATTTGTCCTTACAATGCCCCAATGAAAACCAGACAAGTTTCAGGGGGGAAAATATATCTAGTGCTGTAAATATTCGTAAAGAGAAAGAAACAGAAATGTGGGTACACAAAGTAAAATGCATCTAATGCCTGCACTGAGGGAATTACATAGCACTAATGTTTCAAAGCAATTTTAACCACAGCAGGCGATGCTATAGCTACTTCGAAGGACAAAATCTAGCTGAACTCCATGGGTTTTGCTTCTGAAGGCTAAACTACATGGAACAGTGAAAATACCACATTTGTATTTCTGTGCGTGTGCCTGCATGTGTGCACACACAGAGAAATGTTCAAAGTGCAGGTCTGGACCAGACCCATTGTTGGTGGATGGGGAAAGTTTAATTCTCTTCCCTAGCAAATTTTAAAAAATTTTATCTAAAAGTTTCATACCAGTCTTAAAAAACTCAGGTGCTGAATTTTGAAATCTGGGAAAATTTTAACCATATATGAACACGCGAATGTGATCGTCTAAATCCAAATCAGGGACAATCACATACTATATATTTAATGTAGCATGTCATTTGGCTCTCAGTAGATTGGTACAAATGTTAGATTGAGAGTCTATAAAAGTTAAGAGATTTTTAAAAATGTTCAAGGTTTTAATTGATGGTGCTTATTTAAACTTACTTGTATATAAATCTTTCATCCTTTTTTCCAGTTTGTATCTTCTCTATCCAGGTGTATCTTCTCTAAAATATAACTTAAATAAAAGTGATAATTTCTAAATAACCTCAATAAAGTAATAGAAAGAAACGGTATATTATTATAAGCCGCCCCGAGTAGATGCTGTCTAGAGGGGCGGGCTAGAAATCAAATAAATAAATAAATTAAATAAATTAAAACAAATAAATAAATAAATAAATTATTGCTTTCAGGAGGTGTATGATCAGGAATGCAGTCTTATTTTTTAATATTTATGTGTTGGGAAGTTCCAAAGTGATCCAGAATTTCTTTGCACATCCCTTCAGCTTAAAGTCATATTCTGAAAGAGGTTCTAAAAAGATTTTCTTTTCAAAGAAAAGCCATTCCAAAGGCTATGATGATATTTTCTAATGGAAGTGAGGACTGTTGAGTATTTTGTATGACTGCAAAGTTTCTGGGGGACCAGAATACACTGAGAATTGCTTCCACCACCATCAGTCTGACTGTCCAACATGAGACTCTCTCTAGTGCTCAGAGAATAGTTAGGAAATACCATGTGCCTTTAGAATAGGAACCTGGCTGCTATATTCTGAATGGATTGACTTCTGATTGGTGACAAGAGGAGTGGTTGACTTTGCACATGAAACAGGTCCTCTTGACTTAAATTGGTATAGCAGTCATTCCTCCTCAACTATGAGCCCAATCCAGCTATATAACAAATAGTGTGTCACTGTTACAAAGAGGACACCTTTCACTGATGCAAGTTCTTACAGAGTCCAAGAAGAGATAATATTGTTGCAGAATTTTAAATTTTTGATAAAATTCTCTTTTTGTTACATACAGTAGTAGAAGTACAGAAATCCTCAGAGGAGAATAACTACAACTTCCCCAGAGTCTATCCCTTTCTCATTAACTGGCACTTAAAGCCTCCATGATATTTGTAAGAAAGAAAGAATAAAATAATGTTTCTTTAATTATAATTGTTTTAAATTACAGACTTACATATACTGCTTTCTTTACTGCCCACCTACTAGCACCCAACTGAACAGATCAACAGCAACAAACAGCTGCCACCAGCTCACAAAAAGAGGGACAGAACACTCATCAGAGAAGCTTTTATAAAAATTTGTTGTGTGACCAAGCTTATGTACTATTATGATCTATGCAGGTAGATCTGGGGAAGATATGAAAAACAGCATGGGTTTATATCATGTCAAATCGATGGTCCACCCACATTTAGAACACAGTGCACTGCTCTGGGTGATGTATATTAAATGGAAGTGATCAGGAGGCTGGAGCAAATTTTTTCACTTTGAAAGTGAAAAGAAAAAAATAATATAATGAAAGTTTTCAGAATTGTGCCTAGCATGGAGATATAGTTCTCCCTTTCCCATCAAACAAGAACTAGGGGTTATCTGATGAAACTGAAAGGTGTAGCTTTAAGACAGATACTTGGGCACAGTCTGAGATCCTTTGCCTTTTTTTTTTTTTTTGCCCCAAGCAGAAATGATTTCGTATACCACATTCTCCATGAATCCACCCAGTTAAAGAAAACTTGGAAAGAGCTGCATCATTTCCAAACACCAGGCTTGTTGCTGGAATTTCAGAAATTTTCATATGATGGCATTGCTTTCATCTCTTGTAGCACTGGACACAAGTGGGAAATGTCATGCATCCTCAGATTTTATTCAGATCTGTCACTGCAGACCTGATCTACGTAATCCACTTGACCCACCTCATGCTGCACAGAGAAATTACTTGTTGTTTGGATCATGTTTGCCCTTAAGAAGAGAGAAAGGGGGAGGAAAAGAGATGAGGAAAGGACGAAGAATGCCCAAGGTAACACTCATTACTCTTCTCTGCAGAACAGCAAGGAGACGAAAATTCAGGAAGGGCAGTAAGAGAATCCTTCTAATCACAGTAAAGCCCAAATAGGAGCTCTACCACCAGGGGAGACTGCTGGAATCATTCTACTTTCTGTCTTGATCATATAGTACAAAATGACTACCTATTGTTCCTCTAGAGGCAGTCAGCCAAGAAAAGATGAATCTCACCACCAGTGAAAACAGTGTAATTATGTCCTCTGTGCATTAGGACTTCTTCCTATAATGTGTACTGTAGAGCTAGTTCCAGCTTTACCCTAGTTGTGATGGAAGACTATCCTTTGGCTTGCCATCCCTTCTTCATTACAATTTTAGTAATGCCTGGTGTAATATGGACTAGTGGAATAACAAGCAAGGGAATTGGCCAAGACAGAAAGCAAACACCACTTTTAACAAGTATTCTCCCTAGAGAAATGTGCAGATGTATCCTTTGGAATCAATGTCATTCAGTGTACCCGGCGTACAAGATGACCCCCCACTTGGAGGCATGTTTTTTGGGCCCAAAAAGTCATCTTGTACGCTGGCAAACACGGTATAAAAGATAAAGCTACAGGGTTTCATAAAGACAAAATACCTTTGGATAAAGGGTTGCTGGATTCAGAGGAAAAAATGTTTATATAACACTTTAATGGAGCAAAAAATGGAAGATGAAATTGTGAAGGATTGCATGGTAAAGTGCGCTCAAAATATAGGACATAATATACCTGGTCACAAATTGGGGAGTGAAATATTAAAATTAAAATGACTAAACCTATATATCTAAAAGAAAATATATACAAAATGTTTTATAGATGGAATGTAACACCTGGCTATTTGGGCATGCTTTCCCTCCTGCCATATCTTAACTGCCATATCTTAATTATTTAAATTTTGCTCTCTTGGACTTTTGGGTTTTTGGTTTTAGTGTTTTTAAATTTGTAAACCACCCAGAGTAGATCCTTGGTCTAGATGGGTGGGATAAAAATCTAATAAATAAATAAATAAATAAATAAATAAATAAATAAATAAATAAATAAATAAATAAATAAATAAATAAATAAATAAATAAATATCCAGCTCTAACTGTTGCTTCCTCTCCCACATATAGATTTCTCAGGAGATAGATAAGGTGGTCAGGCACTCCCATTTCTTTAAGGACTTGCCATAGTTTGCTGTGGTCCACACAGTCAAAGGCTTTTGCATAGTCAATGAAGCAGAAGTAGATATTTTTCTGGAACTTTCTGGCTTTCTCCATATACCAGCACATGTTAGCATTTTAGTCTCTAGTTCCTCTGCCCCTTCGAAATCCAGCTTGTTCTTCTGGATGTTTTCGGTCCACATACTGCTGAAGCCTACCTTGGAGGATTTTGAGCATAGCCTTGCTAGCATGTGAGATGAGTGCAATTGTACAGTAGTTGGAGCATTCTTTGGCACTGCCCTTCTTTGGGATTCGAATGTAGACTGATCTTTTCCAATCCTCTGGCCACTGCTGAGTTTTCCAAACTTGCTGGCATATTGAGTGTAGCACCTTAACAGCATCATCTTTTAAGATTTTAAATAGTTCCACTGCAATGCCATCACCCCCTCTGGCCTTGTTGTTTACCATGCTTTCTAAGGTCAACTTGACTTCAGTCTCCAGGATGTCTGGCTCCAGGTCAGCAACCACACTATCTGGGTTGTCCGGGACATCCAGATCTTTCTGGTATAGTTCCTCTGTGTATTCTTGCCACCTCTTCTTGATTTCTTCTGCTTCTGCGAGGTCCCTCCCATTTTTGTCCTTTATCATGTCCATCTTTGCACAAAATGTTCCTTTAACATCTCCAATTTTCTTGAACAGATTTTTGGTTTTTTCCCTTTCTATTATTTTCCTTTATTTCTTTGCATTGTTCATTTAAGAAGGCCTCTTGTCTCTCCTTGCTATTCTTTGGAAGTCTGCATTCTATTTTCTGTAACTTTCCCTATCTCCCTTGCATTTTTCCCTTCCAGTTACTCAAACTAAAGACAATGTGTGAGAACTAAAGACAATAAAACTCCAACAGATAATATGAACAGCAGGGCCATTTGGTCTGGGTCTAACCGTTGCCTCAAAATAAATTAAATTGTACTGTTACACATTCTATGGTGTTTTTTTTAAAGAATGCCATTCTTTACATTACATTAAAATACCCTTTGCTCTCTTATCAAGCAGTGTGGGGGGGGCCTGACAATCTGAAATGGCTTGGGCCTCATCAGAGCTCTCAGACAGCCTGTCTGGCCAACAGCATCTGAAACACCCCACCTCCTTTTGGGGGATTTTTTAATGAATTTGCATTAGGGCTGACCCATATATCATCCATACAAGGGCTTTCATAGGATATGAGCCCAGAAATACTATAAAGCTTGGAGCTCTTTATAGGAATCTATAGGATGACCCTTCCTCAGGAGTGGCATTATCACGTTACTGTGACCAACCTTCACCCAGGCTAATCACATCTAAAATGCCCTTACTTTTAATAGGCTTATCTTCAGCCCAAACCATATGAGCCCAAGTGGTTTTAAGAGTGAAACATAAAATATGTTCTTTGTTATAACATAACAATGGGTAAAACCTAACAGCTTCAACTTAAATTTACACTGAGATACTTGCTTGCTTTCTAACATACAACTTCCCTCTCCCAGATACAAAGTAATTCTCTCAAGTTCTAGCCCACTCTTAACATACAACTTTCCTCCTCAAGATACAATTTAACTCTCATTCTCTTAAGCTCTTCTTCACTCCACCTCCTGTAGGCTCTCTTCAATTGGCTCACCTCCTGACTTCTTCCAGCCAATCATCTTATTTCTATTATTACTAGGTAAAATTGGTGAGGACTCTGTCAGAATTACCTAAAAGGGGCATGGAATCAATAGCCATACATTTTAAATCTACAGCATAGGAATATTATCATAGTCCTCGAGACTGAAGGATGCCTACAGTAATATCTAAGCAACACAGTGGTATATTATCTTAGCCCAGTGGTTAGAGCCATTCTGAGTAGGACAACTCTATCTACTGAACTTACATGTTTACTTACAAAGTTCGCACTGACTGAATGAGACAATAGCTGAGACAAACCATTGGACTTGCCTCGTGGAGTCAAAGTACGCGTGCTAAAGAATTCACTGAATAAGATTTGAAAACATTTTCACTAGGAAATTAAGAATAATACAATTTAAGTTACAGAATAAAATCAAACTGCCCTTTGTGTCCTGTGCTCACAGTTTCTTATAAGGATTCCATAAAAGAGCTAAGAAATGAAAAAGAAACTTGGTGGCAGCTAAAAGGAATTCAAAATAAATGTCAACAATGGCATTAATATTTTCAGCATTATTTCTGCAAACGTTAGTCTTGTTCACTTATTCCATTACTTCTGCTCTGATGTGGTTTGGACTCAGTGACCCTTGGAGTTCCTTCCAGTTCTATAATTCCATGATTTTCTGTTTCACGAGGTAAGCAAATTACAGAGATATGTTGGTTCTGGCTGAGTGACACTGCTTGTCAACTCAGCGGAAGATGCAATAAATATTCCAGTTGGGAAAGAAGTGGAAACAGGGACTCGAATAAGGCCAACACAAGATTTCTGAGTGTCTTTTCCATTGCAAAGTCATTGGCCACAGTAATGAAAGCCAGCCAAGTTATGCTGGAATATGAGCCAGAATATTGCCCAAGCACCTCTACCCATATTGACAGAGTAAAGGACTAATTTTTTTCAATGCCAAAAAATCCCTGCTGCCTTTTAATGACAGCCCAAATGTGCTGGAAGCCAGTGTGGTGTCCTGGATAAATTGACAGACTAGGAGTCAGGAAACATATAATATAATATAATATAATATAATATAATATAATATAATATAATATAATATAATATAATATAATATAATATAATATAATATAATATAATATACAGTGGGGTCTCTACTTAAGAACTTAATCCGTATAGGAAGGTGGTTCTCAAGTTGAAAAGTTCTTATGTTGAATCTTCATTTCCCATAGGAATGCATTGAAAACCATTTAATCTGTATCTGCTCTTTTCCGTCCATAGAAACTACAGTGGAACCTCTACTTAAGAACTTAATCCGTTTTGGAATGGTGTTCTTAAGTTGAAACGTTCTTAAGTTGAAGCAAAATTTCCCATAGGAATGGACTGAAAACCAATTAATCAATTCTGGCTGTTTTTTTGTTATGTAGAGGTGCGTTCGTACATTGAAGCATTAGTTCCCATAGGAACTAATGCAAAGCTGGTTAATACGTACTCTACCACTAGGGGGAGAATTTTTTTTAACCTAAAATGACCTAAGGTTAAAAAAAGAGCAGGAAAGGTTTTTTTCCCTGTTCTTATCTTGGATTTCTGTTCTCAAGTAGAAGCAAAATTTGGCAAATGGAGCTGTTCTTAAGTTGGATTGTTCTTAAGTAGGGACGTTCTTAAGTAGAGACCCCACTGTAATATAATATAATATAATATTGATGATGTTTTATATTTTTCATAACTATGGATTAGGTTTTATCTTTTAATCTACCTCAATAAATAATTAAATTTTCATTTTAATTTCTACAGGCAGCTTAAACTAGTGCTTGACTTTAATCAGCTGGCCATGACTGAAGGAATGTCATTCTTATCTCATTGGGTTTAATCGCTTACTTTACGGAAGGAACAAGTGCAGAACAAGAACTAATTCTGTGATCAGTCCTACTATGGGTGGTTGTATAAACAAGGCTGAAAGAAATCTTGTGGCCGATAGGCTCAGTTGTACTGTCTCAATACTGGTGGCCCCATTTTAAGTGGCTGCATTGACACAAAGCATAACTGCCACATCAACCGGCATGACACAGAGGGACTGCTTTATATATATGTATATCCATGTGACCTCTTTGAGGTTTTGAACCCAGTTTTGTCCCTGTGTGCTCCCATGCAAAAGTGACAGTGACCAAGCCCATGAGGCATAAACAACACTGCCCATGTGTCAACTTCAGTTTAGTTGAATCAGATAAAGAATCAACTGCCCCTATAATTCCAAAAATAACTGTTATGATGTAATCTGCTAAAATATAAGGATTGCAAAGCCATACATTCTGAGCCAAAGAAAAAGTAAAACCTTTTTAAAGATCAGATAATCGTAAGGCAGCTCCCCCTCCCCCATCTGATTTAAAAGAGGCATTCCCTTTCTTATAATCACAAAGAAGATCATTCTCTTCATCTCATCAGACACATAATTTTCATGAGAAAGGAAATGAGCCCTTCTAGCCAAGAGGAATAAAATTCAAGCTCTTGTAAGCAACCTTCCCTTAATCTAAGCCTGAACAGTTCTGGCCCTTCTGCAAATACATGCATCTTATAAAAATTATATGGAGAGTGATAGGAGCTTTCTTCTTTTTCCTCCTTCCCCCCATTTAATAAATTCACTCTCATTTTTTAAAGTCCATAAAAAGAGATGTTTAAAATTCTGCAGGATTTTAATTGTTTCTAAATTCCTGGTATCTGAGAAGGTAGGGATATAATGGAGGTGATAAAGGCCAAAGCTTATTGGTTATCAAACTCAAAGAACAGTACTAGATAGGCAGAAGATTCAGAGCTGATCTGTACAAAATGGAAACAGCACTGCCTATCCTGGAGGAATCACTGGAGTGTCTGGAAAGAAAATGGTAATAGTGGGAATTATGACTGGCTGGAATTCTTCAGCCTGTTTCTCTCCCAGGTTTACATAGCTTTCCACATAGATTTCAAAACATCAAGGGGTGTACAGGTCCCTATGATGGACAAAGGGAAGAACAAAAATAAGTGTGGAGAATGTGGTGGACAAGATATGATATTACCCTGTTTAAGGTTTCACAGAGGCATCCAATTTGCTACTATTGGAAATGGTCTTTAGATCATATACGGGTTTAAGGTAAATCACCTTATTGGAGGCGATTGTCTGTTTCTGAACTGATCTGAAATGAAGCAAGGAAGCCTGAGGTAGCACTTGAATTAGTTGGAGCCTCTAAGAAGCACAGGATTTTTCTTTGGCACTTCTGAGGTTAAAAATCTAGATCAGCAACACTTGTTACAAAGGATCTCTGGTGACAGACAGCAGAACAAGACAGATAATGTAGGAGGGATACATGGAAGCATAGGAGCTAGACAAGGAGTAAACTGCTCAGCTCCAGTGGGGGAGGGAGGAATCCAGGAAGACAGGAAACATGTGGAAGCTTAGCCTGCACACTGGAGGTTGAGCAGTAGTTGATGAGTTCTAACCCCCATCCCAGGTCAGAGCACTTTATTTTCCTCAATTTTGTGTATTTTCACTATTCCAGATCATAGATGGGTCCAAAGTAAATGGCTTTATAGATCATATCCAAGTACAAATCAAATCAGATGGGCTACAAATTGGCTTGAAGTGAATTAGTTGCATTTGTACCACAAATAATTTGGATTGGATTGAAGCAGATGGTATTTATAAAACCCTAGAGTCAATTACCAACATGAATTTGACCCAACTCCAGGAGGCAGTGGAAGACAGGAGGGCCTGGCGTGCTCTGGTCCATGGGGTCATGAAGAGTTGGACACGACTTAACTAAAAACAACAACAACAAGAGTAAATTATTCCTTAAATACAGAAAATAAATTTGAGTTAGATATTCTAATCCTTCACAGCTATGTTTGCAAGGGCTATGCAGGACCAGTTGAGAAAAGGGCTAACTTTATCTACAGCATTGGCTCCTAGGTCTGTTTTCCTATTCTTTTAACATCTTCAGGCTAGTGATAATGGCTCTTTTCTCCTTCTGACATATTAATATGTGACCATAAACCTTATCATAAACCTTGCTGGTATAAAGTCTTCTATGATTTCATCTAAAGATGGACTTGGTTGACTAAAGATCTTGTCATTCAAAAAATGGAGAGTATGGACGCAACAGTGGCAACACTGATACAATGGATGCTGAAACCTTTGGAAACAGAAAAACTGATAACCTTCTCAGCCATGCAAGTTTGCTTCTTTTGAGTTTATGTTTCTCCATATTAGTTATATATATTATTGCTGAATCTTTGCTATTTCCCAGTATAATCACTGTGCATGTTTTAATTCTTCGGTATTTGATAAAATTCCCCTGTTGATATACTCAGCTCAATCTATGTCAAGATGCATTATTGCAGTGGTTCTTAACCTTTGTTACTCAGATGTTTTTGAACTGCAACTCCCAGAAACCCCAGCCAGCACAGTTGGTGGTGAAGGCTTCTGGGAGTTGCAGTCCAAAACTCCTGAGTAACCCAAGGTTAAGAACCAGTGCATTATTGTCATGGTTCAAAGATCACTTATGGATGTGTCTCAGAAAATATGTGCGCTCATACATATATTACCTGGCAGTAATGCCAGTGAGGGGGGGGGGGAATACCTCACACTTAAGACCTACATTTTGTTCAAAAGCAAGGTTTCCCTAGCATTTCTGTAGTAATAAAAGATAATAATGAAGGCACTGATGCAGTACAAAAGATATAAACTCAAGAAAAGGCAATACATAGTGTAAAGACAAAGGGTGTTGTTTCTAAGAATTTGTCATCACACCAGAAGAACGTGACTGGATTGTTTCAGAAACAGAACAACTTGATCCTGAGAGATGTGACAAACACTCACCTTGGTGGCAACTCAAGGGGGACTGAGAGTTATTGAGGTGTGCTTGTGCTGGAGGACTCAGAAAAAATAGTAAATACTTGCTTTGTAATAATGTTTAAGAGAAAGGCCACCATATACTATTTTCCTTCTGCTATGAAGTTTTCCTGGAGTGTTCTTGAGTATGCTGCGCCATTCACATAAATGAATGAGCTCCATGTCAAATGTGGTTTTTTTTCTGATAAAGCAGCTTGCTAAGAGGTACTTGATGTGCATTTGTGTTTTCTTCCAAACTCTATTCCTTCTACACACACTATCTTGCACTTTTTGTAGTGCTCAGCCAAGCATTCAGAGAAGAAGGGAAATGGTTTATTTCTTCACTGCTTTCTTTGTCCGCGTTCAGGCTTATGTGGTTTTGGGTTTTTCTTTTCTTTCTGAATTAGAAATAGTGTACTTCATATTCAATAGCTATACTATTGTTTGAGGCCTGGAAACAAGAAAAATTACTTATCAAGTCTCTAGGTACTCTATGTAAGTGTACAATTGTAAGATTACATGCATCTTTTTCATAATCGGTAAAATGGGAATTTACGGATGAATCTTCTATCATCTGTTTATTGTTGTTGTTGTTATGTGTCAAATTGTCTCCAACTTATGAATTACCAAGCTCCAAAATGTCCCATCCTCAGCAGCCCTTCTCAGCTTATTTATCTGTTTATTCATCTGTTTATTATTAATAACTTATTAATTACTGGAAGCAAATTAATTACTTATTAATTACTGGAAGTAGTCAGGGCTGTTCTGCCCACAGGAGCCTGCAACGTGATGTAGAGCAATGAAAGAGAAACACTTTAAAAAGAAATTGAAAGACAATTTTTAAAAATTAGTTTTAAAACCTAACACTTTGCAACATGCAATCAAGGGCAATTCTGAAAGGCAGGTTTAAATCCAAATATTTGTTAACAAGAAATAGTGTAGTCGAGAAGGGCTAATATCCATCCAGTCTGTGATGGTTACAGCAGTCCCCCCATCTCATATTCTCCACAAACTGGAATTGAGGGACTTAATACCTCCGGTATCGGAGGCAATAATATAGCTATTGTGGCTATGCATTCATGATAGCTTTATCCTATGTGGTCTTTCTTATTTTCTTTTAATGCAATCCAGTTTAAAAGCCACCTCTAAATTTTGTGGGAGCAGGTTTCATAATGAGACCATCAGGGAGAGCTAAAAGAATGAATAGGCCCTGGAAACTAGCCCCACACTCCGTCAATGCTTCGCTTATGCTTTTCCCAAAGAAAGGAGGCTCTGCACATAATCCGGAAGCTTGATTTCCCTGTGTTCTGGCTCATCCTCCAGGAGGAACCTCCCTTCTTCAGACCTCTTGCAAAGTATGACAAAACATTCATGCAAAGCATTCATGAAGGACTCTAAGATAAAGAGACAGTGGTATTTGGTTGCATTTCCTACCTTATAATGATTTAAGACCCATGTTTGGTCTAAGGTGTGCTCCTCATATAAAGTGTGTTGCCCCATAGCATTCAAATCAACTCTCAGGGTGGTTTACATTTTTAAAATTATTCAGGTTACACACTGCCCCAACACACCACAGCAAGCAGTCTGGGTACTCAGTTTACTGACCCCGGAACGACAGAAGGCAGTAAGGATAAATTAAAACAACAATAAAAAAAAATCCCTCCCAATACAACATAAATTAAGCCAAGAGATGGTGACAAAAGCAGTATCAATCAAGCAATAGCCATTAGATCATCAATAAAAGAAATAATTGAAATCAGGATGGTGTAGGGTTTTCAAAGGCCTGGGTAAAAAGGCATGTTTTACTTGCTCTCTGAAGATGAGGATGGTGGAGGCCAAATACACCCTCGCTGGGAGGGACTTCTGCCGTGAGGTGGCCTCTGCTAAGAAGGCCCAGTTCCTAGTTTAGTTGTCCAGGTCTTTCTTGGGGTGGCCACGTATAGCATCAGAGATTGGAATATGCCTGTGTAAAAGTGATATTTCATTGACTCTTTCTCACATCCCTTGTATACAGGCAAATCTTAAGCAAAAGTTACAAATTTTTTGTTGTATGACCACATACTCTTGGGTTGATAGTATGTGGAGATAATGGTGAAAATCCTGTTGCTTAGCACATTAGATCTCACTAGAGTAGACTCATTAAGTCAATGAGGATTCAGTGAGTCAATTCCTCTGTAAGTTCCATTGAATCAAATGAGCCTACTTTAACTGTGACTTACTTCAGCATAAGTCACAGTTAGAGTAGGCCTATTAATGGAAATGATGAGCTGACCCACTAAATCCCTATTGATTCAGTGGGACCTACTCTAGTGTAACCTGGATTTTGGGCAGTGTTTTGTTTGTAATAAATTCTATACTTTATCTATTTTTACCACTATTGTTCTCGATTACTCAGACCTAAAAGACTCGCACATTTCCTTTCCAGCCTCTGCAGGGAAAATACACACACATACAAAATGAGATTCCTTTCAATCTCTTTATCCTCCTTCAGCATTCTGTAATTCTCTTGTCACCCAAAGGTAAAACCACCTTTGTTTCCTCCTTTTGATGTGTTCAAGAATGAACTGTAATTCATTTTAAAAATCATTCATTCATTAGAGAATGAATATAGATCTCATAACATGCCTACTGTGCAGTCCTGATAATCAGCTACTTTACAACCACTCCTAAATTGTGTCATTTTCATATAAACATTTATTTCCATTGCAATAACAAGACCACTATATAAAATATATTATGATCCACACAAGAATATGGATGCAATGGCAAAAAAAGCAAAATAATACCTGTATTTCTTAATACAGTAAATAACCGTGTGTGCTATTTTTGGAAAGAGGATGATAGATGTGCAGGAAATGTGCAAAGATTATTTTGGTATGCACCCTTTTTCAAATTGGCACAATTAATGTAGGAAATTGGTAACTGATCCTTATGAAGCTAGGTTCATATTTTGTCTAGCACTGGATACATCATTCACTGCATCCCATTGTTTCATTGGGTTCTGTATTGGATAAAATATTGGCAGACCCCTAATTGACTCCCTACAATTCTCATGAATAATTCTCATCCCAGAGTGTATGCACAGTGATATGAATGAGTGAATTAGACATATGGAGTACAAGGTAACAATGGGACAATAGCACACAGCATGATGCCTGAAAACACAATGGGTAGCCCCAAGCGGCTCCTTCTATTAACTGCTATTGAGAGTGACTGCTGGGGATTTATTCCACATAATTAATTTCACTGGTTTCTCAAGAAATACTTTAGTGCAAGGAGCATACTATTTCACAATAGCCACCCAATTTGACTCTGATTTGGTTGGCGTTGTTCTGAGAAGTCACCCCAAGAATTCTCTGGACCCATTTCTTTTACCATTTTCCTCTGGCAAAACCAAGCATCAGAGCTGTGGCTAGGAAATTGCTTCCCCATCTTGGGGAAAGAATGCAATTGAACATGGAGAGCTCCAGCGAGAACACTACAGGGAAAATTCAAAGTACAAATGGATGCTTAAAGCATTTTGGGAAACTTCAAGAGAGCAATTAAGGTTAAAAATAGTTCATTCAGAACTCCTCTAGATCTCCAGTAAGGATAGGATGGCCTTTCTAATAGCTTCGCAGACTTTAATTTGTCTTTTTACCACCTGCCCAGCACTGGGACAGCCATTTAATGTAGCCAGAAGCACCCCATATGTTCTAATTGACTTCACCATACAACCTATTGCCAGGAAAACACAATAATACCCAGCAGAGTAGATACACTTAGGGAGACAGAACATGCAAAGATCTTGGCACTGACTACCGTACCAGCTGTGAGGCAATTTCTGTGTATCTCTGTTTCCACTGACATTTTTAAGTGTTGCTTTTTGGGGTCGCAAATTGCTGTGTTACATTATATCCCTGTGTCCCGAGTTGTGTATCCTAAATAGGTTACAAGTGGCTTATTCATTTTTCATTTGTGACTACTGTTACTCTCATTGTTCAAATGGGAGATATCTCAACAAACCAGTGTTGGTTTCCCTCCTACTCAAAGTAGCACACTAATGAGTCCTCCAGAGACACTGGAGAACAATTCCATAAATATGCATGCCACTTTTCTCCTGGGCAGTCCAGTTCCAACAGCGTTTCTGGAGAAAGAAATTATATGGTATGAATTTATTCTTTGTATACTCTTTGTATACTCAACATACAATGGCTGAACTCCTCTTGCTTAGTAAAGTAAGTCACATTGGAGCAGGGCCATTTAAATCAATTGAACTTATACAGGAGCTGACTCACTATATCCCCAATCATCATCATCATCGTCATCATCATCATCGTCGTCGTCGTCGTCATCATCGTCATCATCATTGTCATCATAATCATCATAGTCATCTTAGAACTGCAGAGCTAGAAGGGACCCTATGGATCTTCAAATCCAGCCCCTGTCAAGAAGGCAGAGTGGGGAATTGACCTTCCAACCTCTGGCTCTGCAGCCAGAGACCTAAACCACTGAGCTATCAGTCATGATTCAGTGGAGCTATTCTAATGTGACTTACAATGCTAACCAACAGGATTTCAGCCTATAGTAGTAAGAACAAGAATGAAACTATATGATGTTTCCTGTACCTAGTAGAAAAGGATTCTCAAAGAAACGGCAATGTGCTAAATATGTTAGGAGGGCTAAAGTGGCTAGTGTAGATGATGCTATCCTGTTGCTACCTTTCTGGAGGTTAGCAACATGAAAGACAGCCATCTCGAAACTGAAAGGAGGGAGGACATGAACAACAACTGGCATTTTTGACCTATCAAAGGTTTTAGCAGCAAGACTAAGTAACAACATGGCTTCCTTCTGAACTGATGAATGATATAGCCCACACTTCTGTCTGCCATGAATCGCAAGTAATCCCAAGCATCTGCTGGTGATTATTTTGGAATCTGGGAAGGAATTTATTTATTCCAAATTGACTGTTTGAGGGTTAACCTTTAAAAAATCCACCTTCTTTGTGGTAATGATTGACCAAAATCCTGTTGCTTAACGTAGTAAATCACACTAGAGTAGGCCCATTGGTGAATTACCTCCTTTGGAAACTCCACTGATTTAAACAGGCTTACTCTAACTGGAATGTACTATGCTAAAATAGGTCACATGTGTGAATCAATGGAACTTTGAAGGAGTTCCCACTGATTGAGTGGTCTAATTGTAGTGCAATTTACATTACACTAAACAACAGGATTTTGGCCATAATGTAGATATAGGCATATTTGCTTTGCAGTTTGAAAGGTGAGCACATAGAATATTCAAAAGCAGAATAAAAACTGAATACTTTATGAATTCCTCCCACCTCTGGAAGCTGTGGCTGTGATCCTTTGACATGTTTTGCTGTCAGTAAAAACTATGGATTGACCCAAATGGCTATCCTGCTGCATTCTGAAGACTTGAGTTTATTGACTAGAGGATGTTCCATTGTACTCAAGTGTATGCTTCCTAGCAGTCATGTTATAATAACCATTGGTGGAAAGAAAAAAGAATAATGCATGCATGTACAGTAAGTGCTGTTCAGGCATTCGTAAAAAGCTAATTTGAAAGTGTGAACATGAAGGCAGCAACAAGTAGGGGCTGGGTATAGCTCACACTTCCAAATTAACCCTTTTTTGAATGCTGAAATAGGGGGTTTTTTTGTTGTGGGTTTTTTGGGCTCTTTGGCCGTGTTCTGAAGGTTGTTCTTCCTAACGTTACACCAGTCTCTGTGGCCATGGGCATCTTCAGAGGAGAGCACAGAGGTTTTTTTCCTCATCGTACTCATAAAGAATGCACAGACAGAACAAGATTTCAATGTTCACAACAGAACACAATAACTTATTCTAGTGTCACCCCAGTTCAAATGTCTGATGGCATTCATGCGGTAGCTATGAGGCCCTAGCATCTCTTCTCTGCAACATGGGTGGGCCAGATGGGTTTCATATGAATAGCCATTCTTTCTTGTGCAATTTTCAGCATTTCTTTTCCCAAGGAGAAGAAGAATATGTCAAAACTTAAAACCTGGCCATTTCCCCACAGCTGTGAAAACCCATATCCATCCTACCTAGAGAAGAGGTTTCTTTCATCACCGTGCCTTACTATTATTAAATGGCAATAATGAAGCTGGTTGGAGCCCATTTTTCTATCGCTTACTCCTTTTCTATCAGTACTTAAAACTGTTTCAGACTCAGTGGGAGAAAATGGCATTAGCAACTTTGTGAAGTACAGCAAGGTTAAACTTAGCTCCTTGAATAACCAGCATAAAATGAAAATGAGACTTCAATAAAAACTCAAGAGTGGAGAAAGGGTAGATAAATACAAGGCAGAGAAATGAAACATTAAAATTAAATGCCTATCATGGGTGGGTGAACCTCAATGCAGGCAGAAGTGTTTCAGAAGGGAAGCTTTTTATCTGATGGGAAATTGGTTGATGAGAATGCTAATGCAGTATCCCACAGTCCATTAAGGAAGCACATGTCTGACTACAGGAGGTTACTAGCCTAATGTGACCCCTTGGAGAACAATAACCAAAGTACATATTTGCCAATGTGCATAATTAATCACTGGCTCCCCTCCCTTCTCCACTTATGTCTCCCATTTATATACTTAAACTCAAGTTTGAGAACTATCTGAGATGAATGTAGAAAGCAACCTGCATGCAAACAGACTCAAGGCTAAGGCCATAGAATAACTGAGTTGGAAGGGGCCTATAAGGCCGTCAAGTCCAACCCCCTGCTCAGTGGAAGAATCCAAATCAAGGCAGATCTGACAGATGGCTGTCCAATTTTCTCTCAAATGCCTCCAGCGTTCGAGTGCTCACCGCCTCCTGAGGTAATTGGTTCCATTGTGGTACTGCTCTAACACTGAAGAGATTTTTCCTGATATTCAGTCTAAATCTGGCTTCCTGTAACTTGAGTTGATTGTTACATATTCCCTGCACTCTGGTTTGATTGAGAATATACCCTGCCGCTCCTCTGAATGACAGCCTTTCAAGTATTTGAAAAGTGCTATCCGATCTCCCATCAGTCTTCTTTTCTCAAAGCTAAACATGCCCAGTTCTGCCATGATTCTAAGACACACACTGGGGGATTTCTGAGAGTTCCCCTTTGAGTTTTTTTCCTTCTTCAGACAGTCCAAATGCCTTTTGAGTTCAAATTTGTGTGCAGCCTTATGGCACAGTGGTTAAATTGCAGTACTGCATCCAAAACTCTGCTCATAGCCGGGGTTCAATCTCAGGTTCACTCAGCCTTCCAGACTTCTGCGGTTGATAAATTGAGTACCCAGCTTGTTTGGGGTGGCAACGTGTAGTCTGCATAATTGGATTATAAGACAACCAAAGAGTGTTTTAAATGCTATGGGATGGAATATAAGCAGCACACCTTTACACTTTATTCATGTAGCAAGTGCAGAGTTGTTCTTTTTAAAAATCTTTCCATTTACTCTGCCCTGTTTTTGTCTGTCAGTTTGTTCATGTTTGATAGGCCAAAACCTATCCCCTATTTTGGGTCATAGCTATAACTTTAACAGCCTTTTCATGTTTTCAAAGCTCCTTTGTCAAGGCAGTATTCTGTGAAAAGGTCATGGATTTTTAAAGTAAATAAAAATGGGCAGAATCACAAGGCAACCCAAGCAGTCTTTGGTTTGTGTCCTCAATGATCTGGGGACAGCACCCACCCACCCTTGGATGTGTGAGGGCTACATCTTCTCCTGTGGTCCTACCCTCATTTTTTTCTTACAAAATTGTTTGTGATGCTTTTTTTTTCCTAAAAAGACTCTTTATGCCCCCTTGTGGCCAAATGTGTATAATATTAGGAATTCATGCCTTTTATGGGGCAGGATGAATGTTTGGGGGAAATGAAAACATGGCAAAATTGCCCCATGATATAAAGAACAAAATTATTTTCTGATCCATTTTTTTAAGGTTGTGGGGAAGTGAGGTGCATGTTGTCTACCCCATTCTAAGTCAAAAGCTGGTATCAGGAGCACTTGGGGGGCTTGAGAAAAAGCATGACATGGGACGTAATCGCCTTCTTTCTGAACCCGGTGTCACAGAGTCAGGGGGTGGTTGTAGGGCCATTGAGCTTCACCCACTGTCTCAATTACAGGATGATGCACGCAAGCTGTTGCACTTGGCAGACACCATTGAAGAGGGCAGCATGCCTAAAGAGATATCAGACATAATCTGCTGACACTGGGAAGGCCCGATTATTCAGGCCTGTTTTGAGAGAGCCTGGGAGTACCAGCTGAATGACTTGGCCAGCTAGTAGGAATTCTTTGCTAGTATTCCTTGAGGCAGAGTCTAGGGCTTGTGTAAGAGAATTGTCCTGGGTGTGCAAGATGGATCCTGGCCTGGATCCATTAGGATTGCAGAGACCAAGCACACTTGAAGGCACCTGTCCTTCCTCACTACCTGCAGCATTTACATTCCCCTATCTCTGGCGGAAAAAACAGGGAATGTCCCTGCTCCAAAAGCAAATGCAGAAATAGTATTAAGTGCCTCAGGAAGATGCCCTTGTTCTCAAGCACAATTTGGCATTGGGCTCCAACGTCCCGATGGCTGGTGACTCCAGTTTCCAGAGCGCTGTGAATCCATTCCAAATTTTAGTCTCCTCGATATGTGAGCTATCCATATTCTGCAGTGTTCCCAAAGTAAATCTGGCCCCTTGGAATGCAGACTGAAAGCTAGAGGGCATTGAGAGGGCCTTTGCCATGGGAGTTATCACCGGCTCTCTAAGGTGCCTTTCCCTCCTTCCATGAGCTATACTAGGAAACAGACACTTGGGTAAAGATGCAAGAAGGCACTGAGAAAACTGCTGAACTGGAGGTCAGACATCTGCAGGAGTGCTTGCTGTATATTAAACACAATATTAAACAATATTATAATGCTATTTTGAAAAGATTCTCTTTCCATCCTTCCTAAAAGAGCATTCCACAAGAGCCACACAAGAGCAAGCCTTCTCTTGTGAGTTTACTAACTGGGCCCCTGTGGCTGCTGATGCTCTCAAGACCCTCTCCTCAAGACCTTAACATCTAGAGCGGGGTCCCCAGTCTTCTAGGACATTGGGGCTGAGTCTTCTGGGACATTGGGGCTGCATTAGAGTAGCCAGTGCCTAAAGGGGGTCACATCTTAAATCAAAATGTAACAAAATTATTAACCTGATGAAGAGGTAAACACTCAGAAATGTTAACTTGAATGCAATTCATTTTGCCACAATATTTTACTGTGGAATCCTTTTATCTAGCTTACCTAGATAGAAATACATGCTTACCTAGTTGGTATGATTTTTGTGGCTGTTTTCTGTTAACCAAGGCATTAATGTCTGAGTCAAGATTTCTACATGACACCCTTAAAATGTCATGCAAATATTCATCTGTAAGTCTTGATGTACATTTGGATTTCACAATTTTCACAATGGAAAAAGTTTGTTTATAGATTATGTGGTGCCAAAGACTATGAACATACCTGCAGTAAATTTATTTAGGTTAATAAATATATAATAGGTAGACCAGAACAGAATTCTAACATACTATGTTCTTTGTAAATGTCTCTGAGATGATTACCGGCTTGCAAATCAATAAGTTCCATCTCAAAAAAAGTTACTTATATTTTCTGGTGCTACTTCAAATGGATTCTGAAACATCCTTATTTCCTTTGCATGTTTATGGCAATCACTGAATCTGTTCTGGAATTGCACCTGCAATAGGTTTAGTGTTTTGATGTGTCTTTCAACATTGAATTGTTAATTCCTGTTCTCAAATTTTAATTCACTGCAGCATTAGAAATATGAAAAGCTACATTCACTAATTTGTTTCACATAAAGATTTAGTATTGTGTCAAAAGCTCTGAAGTTCTGAAGACATGTCACACACAAGCTTTCCTTTCCCCCTGAAACCTTAGATTCAACATGTTCAGATGATCTGTGATATCAGTTGAGAAAGCCAAATCAAAAATCCATCCAGAGTCAGAAAATACTTCTTGACCTTCTTCTTTCTCCTTGAGAAAGACATCAACTTCATGAAGACTGATTTTTTTTTTGAAGACTTTGCCTCTACTTGGGATGTGGTGGCGCTGCGGGCTAAACCGCAGAAGCCTGTGCTGCATAGTCAGAAGACCAAGCAGTCGTAAGATCGAATCCATGTGACGGAGTGAGCGCTCTGAGAAGTCCCAAATTACACAGAAAATGAAACAGTTCATTTCATAGGAACGTTCATGAAAGTGTGTGGTTTGTAGTCCATGAACCACAAACCATCATGAACCACTATTTTATCAGTTCATGCACATCTCTGGTAGTGAATGCACACATTGGGTGTTAAAGGCATATTTTTGACAGTGACAACAAGGCAGAAGCATCTGCAAACAACAGTATGGGGGATTTGGTCTCTGTAAAACTAAGATGGAAAGCTGGTGCTAGGCAACACCCTATCAGAATAAGTAGGACTGAATAATATGGGGGCTAATATACGCACTTGGCAACCCATGTGACAGGGATAGATTTTGTCAGTTTCTCTTCTATCCCACATCTTACACAGATAGTGATGCCCTGGTAGAGGCATTTAATATGACAGAACAGTGTTTTACCTTTAGAGGTATGGGACAATTTTAACCATACTGTAGTTTATCTCTTGGTATAAAGTCAAAAGCAGATTTTAAGCCCAGAAATGCAGTGAAAAGACCATTGCCAATAGAAGTATGTATTTATTTATTTATTTATTTATTTATTTATTTATTTATTTATTTATATCCCGCCCATCTGGTATAGTCTATCACTCTGGGCAGCTTCGAAATATATGACTCTGGTCATATATTTCTTGGCAAAAATGTTTAAGACAGTGCAGTGACCTAAACTGATATCCCATTTTTAAGTATATTTATCCTCTATGCAAGAGGCTGTACTTGATCTGAATAGCTAGCATAAAACTGGCCCACAATCAAAAGTAGCCAATGTTTGTGCAACTCTTACCCTGAAAACCACCGAAAATGAGGGGGAATTCCACAATATCATTTTAACATTTTCTCCACTTAGAGCAAATAAATAACAAGGTTATCTTCTAGTAGCTTACTATTGCGGTTTCAAAATCCCCTTCCAAAAATGCAGCTTGCTTTCTTAACTTTAAAACAAGCAACATGGATACAATTCTGAGCATTGAAACAGTCTTCTGATATAATAGCTCTGTCACATTAATCAGGAAAAGAGGCAAACCCATAAAAAGTAGCTAGAGTGACCTTTACTCTTGACAAAACATGAACTATTGGCACAGTGCACCAGTATTTAACTACACGTCTTCTTAAATTTAACAGGTGTTTCACCTATACCTCTTGATATCACACTTAAAAGAGACTGCAAATCAAAATATTTTGGTAAACAGACTGGATGAAAAAAGCAAGAAATGTGTAAGAATATTTTTAAAAAAATTCTGGCAAAGCATTTCATTTTGACAGTGACAAGGGACAAAAGAAGAAAAGGAAAGGAAAGTGATTCAAAATACATTACAAGATAGAAAGATGAAGAAACAGTTATGGAACATTTGAAGAATTATTGAAAATCTAGTCCCATTAGCTTTAGTGAGGGTGAGCTAGGAAGAAAATAGAATCAGAAACATAGGGAATAGCACACTTACAATGTGACATTTTTATGTTCCACTATAATTTAACAGAGAAATTATACACAGTCATCATAAGTAATAAAATAATACAGATAAAATAATACAGATTTTAGATACTCACATATTTTATCTGAATTATTTCAGAACTTCCTTTTGAAGAAATCCAGAATTCTCTTTGGAATTTAAGAAAACTAAAGCCAACACAGCTACTCAGTCATCTTTAACTTTGAAAAGCTTCTTTTACTTCAATCGTTGTATACATCGCATATCAAAGGGTTTCACATTAAGTAGATACTGCATTTTTCCATTTATAACACCCCCATTTATAAAACACCCCCAATATACTTTTCTAACCCCAAAATTAAGAAAACTTTGATTTGGGTGTTCAGCTTTTGGGCTCAGAACATCGGACATTATGAGTCCCTGTTGAATCTGATCCTACAGGGTCCACCTCCAAGAAGTGTGTTCCAATTGGTTTGTTCAGCATTAGCTGACATTAGTTCCATAAGGCTCATGATTGGAGGAAGCTAAGTCTCCTGACTGTAGGAAGCTAAGCCTTGTGACTGAAGGAAGCCTGTTTACAGAGGCAAGGTATGTGCCATTTTGTTCTCTCCTCAGCTGTCTCAGCCTACTTCTATGTAAAAGACACCCCTCGATTTTTAGTGTTATGATTTTAGAAAAAAGTAGCATCTTATAGACAGAAAAATATGCTAGCAACTATAAGAATATGCAGCATGATTTTGGCAACCTTTTTTTCTGCATCTCTTCTGTATTATTATCTGTAGCTTTCTTTTAAAACTCACAACTTATTTGTCAAAAGAAAAGAAAATTACTTATCTGAATTGTTTAACCCGAGCTTTGAGGTTTTTTTTCTTTAATAATTCTGGACTGATATCTTAGACAACAGTACATACTACTAATACTAATAGTACTGTGTTTCCCTGAAAATAAGACAGGATCTTATATTAATTTTTGCTCCAAAAAGTGCATAGGGTTTATTTTCTGGGTACAACAATCTACATTTATTCAAATACAGTCATGCAATCTTCTGGTTGCTGCAGACTGATGGAGGGCAATTTCACTTAACTGGGTCTTATTTTGGGGGTAGGGCTTATATTACGAGGATCGTGAAAAATCATACTAGGTATTATTTTCAGGTTAGGTCTTATTTTTGGGGAAACAGGATATGAAAGCTACTGAGAAAACAAGCCATTTACTTCCCTTTACTGGTGGGCACTAAGAAATTGTTTGCAGTGGATCCCATGTAGGCTGAGTCTATTTTAATTCATGATATTGCTTACATTCATAATACTCTGGTTTGAAATACAAACCTATCCAGTTTGTAATATTCTGGTATTTTCCTAATTACTGCTCCTATGTTTGTAGGGTTATTTGTTTCCTCAGTCATTGTTTTTATTTGCAACCAAGGAAATTAGTCTATATCTGTCTTCATTTTCTTCTTTCCGACTGTCAAGCTTAGCTTCAAAGTCACAGCCTGTCCAATGGAGAGCTTGCCCACAGTTGAATCAGTCAAGCTGTCATGATAAGCAGGGGCTGGACCGGATCTTGGAAAGCAAATCCAACAAAAGCTTCTGTATTCCATTTAAGGGGATGCAGCAAGTATTTGCTGTCAAATGCACACAAAAATTATTTTCCTGACTTCCTCAGCTCCTCCACAAATTAATATTTGTATTAATTTACAAATATCCTGAAGTGGCTATCTTAAGTCTCTTCACAATATTGGCAAAAGGCTTTTGATCCATTCTCAGTGATGACACACACTGGAAACAGACCAAACCAGACCGATCTTAAATGCACCAAAAAAGGAGAAGCCCCTAATGACAGAAAGGTGCTTTGAGTTTGGTTCACTCCAACTATTATTATGCAAAAAGAGTGAACCAACTCATCCCCACAGAGGTTAAAGACCTGTCTGGTTGCAGGATCTCTTTGTCTCTATCTCTTCTTTGAAATCAATGAAATCAGTATCAGCTTTGTTATTATGAAACAAAAAACTGTAACTTCTTCACTGCAAATAAAGATTGTGGCCCATTTTTTTGCAATAAAATTTAATAGAACTAGGAGGATTTAAAGTAACCCTCCTAATTTGGATTTCTCAGATTTTTGATTGCGCAACCTCTATGAATTGGGCCATAAACCTCTTTGCTTAAGAACTGCATTTAAAATGCTTATATTTGAGGGGAAAGCATGTATAAAGTGTACACTGGAAAGGCTGTACCAAAATTAATGTTCATTTTACATATATGGTATAAAATGCAGACTAATACATGAATTAGACAGTATGAACATATGGTTGAATCCATGTAACACTGAGATAAACTGTGTAGAGATTAATTTCTTCATCCTTACTATAAATGTACACCACAGTCTCAAGCTAAAACTTACATTTTTGCTAAGCCTTAAATATCTTAATAATATATTTCCTGATTCTCTAAAAGAATTTTTCCCAAATTGCTTGGTTATTAACCTCATTATTTTTGCAATCAAATTTTCAGCTTTATCTCTAAAACCATGAGGGCAGGAAACATCCTTATTTTATGTGAATGCTGGGATTTTAAGATAACTAGCTAGCTAGCGATAGTTCACCCTCCCCAGAGGCCACATAAAACTTGCATATTGGGTATTTTTAATGCCACATACCTTATTCTTTAAAGCTGTTTAACAACCTCCTTATCTATCCTGCTTCGTGGCTCAATTGCTATTACAATTTAATTCAGTATAAATTAAATGTAATTTAATTTTGTTTTAAGGACCTTACTAACAGGGTCTTGCATAGTTTGGGAAGAGTGACAACAATTTTAATTTTAGAATCCATGGTTAGGCAACACCTTTATTATGATAAATCAATTGTGGGCAAGCCTTCGAGCTTTGCAGATTCTTTGCAAAATAGAATGGTAAAATAGCTAGCGTGGGGAGGGACCTGGGAGATGCTTGGTAATTTTGAATACATGAAGTCTCCATGGTCAAAGTCTGGAATGGAGAGATAGCTGCAACCTGAAATGGATTAGATCAGTGGATCTTAACCTTTTCTTTACCATGGACTCCATTAAGTTGCCACAGACCACCAAGACTTAACTCAGTGTTTAATACCCTGAAGTGTATCAAATATTTATTTGAGATTTTTCATGAAGGGTCTCCAAATCTTCACTTTTAAAAATGACTTGAAGGAATTTCATTTTGCACTGAACAGGATGAACCCTTATCAACATCGTCAGTTGTCTGACATTTCAAATATAGCCAGTGATCCCTTCTGAGGCTCAGCCAAAATGTATTGTTACAAAATTTACTGCAATAACATTGAAAAGTCACTTTACCCAACAATAATCAAACAGTTTTATTAGCAGAAACCAAAGAAGGAACAGAATCAGGAAGTCTGTCCTAATACTCACTCACATTGAAAGTGACTGACTCCAATTCTCTTCCCGCAGCTTCTGATTGTTTGCTCAGTAGAAAAATATGTTATGTGTTTTCTCTTGGCCACTCAGCATCATTCACTTGCATGTTCTCACTGAGTGCAGAAATATCAAAAAGTTATTCGCTATCAAACAGTTATTTTCAAAATTTTTACTTTTCTTTCTTTTTAATGGAGGCACTAGGCTAAAAAAGCCAAGTTTTACACAAACAAGCAAGGGAAATTAAGATTTCATTCTATTTTTCATTTTCTTCCTTGCTTGCTTTATTTCATACATCCATTCATTCTGTTTTAACTGCAAAAAAAAAAATCATAACATGTCTTCATGCCTTTGTGGGCCTCCTTTGAAAATATTATGGCCCTCTAGGGGTCCATGGACCACAGGTTAAGAACCTATGGATAAGATTATACTACTATTACTTAATGGCAGTACTTAACTGTAACCCATGGAGGCTGTTTCAAAAAATAGGAATATCTGCATCCTTAGTGAGCATCAGTGTCCTCTTTTCTCACAAAGTTAGGAATACTGTTTGTCTGCAAGAATATTCATTGTTTGAATATTAAGAAAGATTTTGTTACTAGGAATAAAAAATTAATTTTCAATGTGAAAATGTGACTTATTGCAATACGCCTTTACAAATTTCTCATTGGAACAAATATTCCTTACCTCACTGTGCTCAGTTTCAACAACTAAAATGAAAATCAAGGTGTATCAGGCTTTACCTTTTTGATTGCAAATGTATTCTGCAAATGTATTCTTCCAACCCATTGGAATGTTTTGTCTATTTAAACAGAGCTCAACAGTAGTGCTTAGGCACTAGATAGGCAGGGTATAAATGAGATGATTGAATGGATGAAGGTTCCTATGACATTGCACTAATTATCTTCTAAATCGAACTAAAGGCATGTTTGCCCCACCAGAGGGAAAGAAACAGGTTCTAGAAATGATGTTCAGGAAAACATTTCACCAGTGAGATTTCTACCCATGATGTGAAGTACCAAGACTGAATGAATGAACGAACATGTTTTCTCCTTTCCATTTCTTCTTTCCACTTTTCCTGAATGCACCCACTCCCACGCAGTCATAGTTAGGATAAATAGGCAGAGTTCAGGATTCGAGCCAGACAGGCAGAGTTTGTGGCCCTTGCTTTCTATAGAGGTGGTCGCTGTTATTTTAAACAGATCTTCCTTTCAATTTAGGGCTAAGAACTACCAACTACGAGTATTGTCATTGTTTACTGAGCACTGCTTCCTGGAAGGGGAACTGAAAATCAACAGAGATCTTAATGTTCGTTCATTGTCAGCTGTGAAATGGCACATCATTATCGATTTGGGTCCAGGGGAAAAATTGGTTTCATTGTATGGGAACCATGTATAACTGGGTAAATATTTGCACTGCAGTCCCACTCTCATGTCTGAAGAAGTAGACTTGTCCACGAAAGCTAACATTAAAGTATAGCAGTAAGTCTTTATGGTGCCACAATTTTTTCATCATCTTAATTTTTTTAAACTTTGTTTTCTTTTTGCCCAAAATGCTAGCACAGATTAACACAGCTACCTCTTCTAAAACTTCAGTCAGGAAGGAGTTCTGTCTGAAATCTCCTATTGCTATCTCTTTCACACCCAGAGAAACATGTATTTCCCTGAGGAATTGGTCCCTGATCAGTCATTAACTTCAGGCACTTTCATGAAACATGATATTCAAATCAAAATAGTGAGATGAAATTGGAGGGAGATAGAAGGGTGAACTAAATAAATAAATAAACTAGCTAGAGAATAGACTTCTGGGCAATGTTAATTAAAGATTGGAAAGTAGTAGGTAGACAGGAAGAGAAAAATGATGTTTGCCCAGCCATCACAAAAATCAAACTCTGACAGAAAGTCTTTAATTGGGCTTTAAAAGAAATAATCATATTTTTGTATTGTTGCCATTATCAACATAACACACAGAGTATGGTACTTATTCAGCACTCTGACTTCACTGGATATATGTATGCATCCTTTGGGCTCCCACTTCCTTTTCACCAATTCCCTGACAGCTCCCAGCAAAGAAACGGCATTGAAAGTCCCACAGTGGGTATATTATAAGATTCCAGTAATCAAAGTTATTGAGAAAAGGCTTTTTAAAAAAATCCTTAACCATTCCTACCACCTCAACAAACCCTCAGTCAGGTTTAGTAGTCTTTTCTCATTATTACAAAGCCTGGATCTTCTGCTGACCCCTTCAGATTCTACCCTTGTTTGAGTTATTTATTGCAAATGTCTTTGGTAATTTTTTAAAAATGCATTTAATTAGAGGAAGCCTGCAAAATCAAGAAGAGCTGTTGATGAAGAAAGGCTGTCTTGAGAAATACACAGAAGTGACAAAAACAAACAAAAGACTCTCAAAAAAAGGCTTTCAAAATGAATGGAACAGCAGAAGAGAAGACAAAGACAATATCTGTATTAGCAAAGGGATCTAATGGTTGTTGTGGGTTTTTCAGGCTCTTTGGCCATGTTCTGAAGGTTGTTCTTCCTAACGTTTCGCCAGTCTCTGTGGCCGGCATCTTCAGAGGACAGCACTCTGTGCTCTGTTGCAGTTGGCTTAGGAGTGAAGTATTTATGGCTGTGAGATAGGCCTTTGTCTTTTTCTGTAGATGGGTGATTAGTGTGTCTTGTGGGTGTACTGTTGTGCTAAGGAGAAGAGATTATCTGTCACTGTGGTTGATGGGTGTCATTAGCTGGTCTTTTGTGTGTAGTGATCCCCGGTCCTTGTGGCTGCGTAGAGTTCATTGACAATTTTGAAGTTCTGCTGGTGTTTGTGGATTTCAATGGCTTCCCTGTGCAACAAAAAAAAAAAAAGAGGAAAGTGTGAATCTCAACAAAACTTGGCTCCCAGCTCTCAAAAATACAGCGTGCAAAAGGTCATTGGGTGCTCAATTTACCAGTCTTGGAAGATTAGAAGGCTACATGAGACTGAACCCAGGTCATGAGCAAAATTTTGGCTGCACTACTGTAGTTTAACCATTGTGCCACAAGGCTCTCTAATTATTATTAATAATAATCCTCTTACTCTTAGGAACAGTTACTCCCCCACACACACACACTTTCCTTTTGTGAATGTTATGACTTTGATGGGAGTAGACTTCCCCCCTTTATTGGTAATGTTTCAGCATGGAGAAGACTACACATATTAAAAAATATACAGTTTGCCCAGATGAAAAAGCAGCATAGTAAAAGAAAATATATATAATTTTATGAATTTTGTGCAACTCTACTCATAAGGCCTGGATTTACCCAGATGTAAGCAAGTGTGGGGTATGTATGATGCTAAAATTTTAACTTCATCATCTTCATCCAATTCTATTCAGGTCTGTCATAAAGCAGCTCAACACTAAATCCAACTCACATTTCTAGGATTGAACCTGATTAAGCAAAAACAGCTAAATCTATACCAATAAAATCTACCATCCTTTGGAAAATTAAATGCATGCTACTGGGTCCAGGATCCAGTAATAGATTACATGCAGCAGCAGGAGCACTCACATACAATCAACTTTTTCCATCCTAAACCCAATCTTTTCACAATGTACATACAGAAACCAGTCAAATATTTATTTATTTAATTTATTTATTTATTTATTTAATTTATATGCTGCCCACTCTACCCAGAGGTCTCTGGGCGGCTTACAATAATTAAAATTCAAATATTGTCTATGTGCACATCTTATCAGTAAAAAGCAACATCTCACAGTGTTAATATGAATGCCCAATATCTTAAATTATCACTAATCTACAGGGAGGATGGTGATCTGCACTGCCAACATAGGGAATGAGAAATTGCTTTATATTTTCTATAAATAAATAAATAAATAAATAAATAAATAAATAAATAAATAAATAATTTTGATTTGATTACCTGAGAAACTGGCAATAATTAGTACAGCTCTGTGGGACAGCAAGCCCATTAAATGCAATGAAGAATACTCAAGTTCTACTTTTAAAGTAGTTCACTTAAAGTGTCTCTAAAACAAACAATGTCTGAGGAGTGGCTGGGGATGGACTAAGGAGGTCATTTGCCCCACCTACTCTAAATGACCAGTTTCTATTGGATAGAAATGAATTTCACTGAGATGGGCAGTTTCAACAAACATAACAGTTTTGCACTTTTGGAGGTTCTTTGTCTGGAGCAGTCACACAATTGACTTGCAATGCATTTTGGAGGATGATGTGTGCACCAGTCAATGTACACACTAGAAATGCAAACACCTAACATGTTCCCAAAGGAAAAACAATGTGCATAATAAGCTTCTTTTATTAATGGTGGGAAATTGTGTAGCTTAGAAAAATGTGAGTATAAATGTGTATTAGGAACAATGCACAAAAGTTTCATTGTGGGGGGAACACTTAAAATCTTCCAACTAGGAATTACCTTTCATGTCTTCTTGTTTGGAGTACAAATCCCAGAATTCTGTATTGAGGTCGTCCCGCCTTACAGATAAACCTAAATGAAGCTCACCTGGGAGAAAGGCCTATAACTTGGAAAGCTTTGTGATCTAGCACAAGTCTAGTTCCACCTAACCTCTTATTCAAAAAGGATGCTGCCCCAGTTTAGACCTAAACCCCAGTTTAGACCTTTCTCCCAGGTGACCCACAGCTAGGTGTCTTTCTGTCAGGTGGGACTCCCTCAATACAGAATTCTGGGATTTTTAGTCCCAAAAAAAGACAGACACAAACAACACAGACCTACTTGCAAGATTATATGAGACAAGGATGGTAAGGAAATTTAAATAGTATTTGGGGGGGGGATAAATAAAGACAGAATGCGGGGATTTTGGTGTCTCAGCTTCAGATGATTTGGATTTAAGCTCCCATCAGTCCTGCCAAGCATGACCTCTAGTAAGGGTTCATAGAAATTATAGTCCAAAAGATCTGGAGGATCAAATGTTTCCCACCACAGGATTAAATATGATGCAATCCTGTCAAGACTGGCTTTGCAATAAAGCTGCAACATGCTATGGGTTATAATTCTAAGCAATGGGATAGCACTGTATTTAGCATAAATCAGTGAAATCCCAACCAAATGAATATGTCCTTATTCATTTAAACCAGCTAATTATGTGGTTCTCCAATAACCCACGCTGCTTTCAACATAGAGTGTTAATGAGGACATTTGCTCATCCCTGTTGCAATGTAACTTCTCATGCAAAGGTCTCACTTCTGCTGATCGCTTTAATATTTAATAATTTCTAATTGTCCCACTTCTTCATTAGCAATACTAAAGGGAAAATGGGAACATAAAATAATCTCTTACATGTTCGGATGGATCCTACAAACATAAACAACACTCTTTGATATTATTAGCTTTCTAATGAGAAAGAATGGATATAACTCTAAATGGGTGACTTTTTCTATCTTGCAAATTACCTCAGCTAAGTAATTTATTTTTACTACTGCAGAATGTCCAGACATAATGAGTATTTCTTTTTTGCTTTGTTACTTCAGTTTAATGTGCAGCTTTCTTATCAGTGAAAGAGGAGCTGCTTTATTATCTACATTATTAGTCAGTATTCATGTTTATAATGTATGGTATAGACATGAAGTATTTTTTGCTATTTATCCTGGCACAGACTGATTTCATATTTTATTGTTATTATGTGAGAAATGTATTTGTGGTGGATTCCTGGTCAGAGAGTCTGATAACCAAACATTCCGCTAAGAGACCTACAAAAATGGATACAACGCTTGAGAAAAATCAGAAGCCTGTGTTCAACACAGCTGGCATTTATCTCAATAAAGGATTCACTCCAGAATGAGACTAAACAATCATTAACAAGTATATCAAAATTCATCTGAGTAATAAAGTATAGATCTTGTCTATACTTTATTACTCAGGCAACATCTGCTTTGTCTTATTCAATAGGCTTTTATTTATCAACATGTTCCTCTGTATGCACAGAAATTGTTCAAATATTAATGAGTTAAAATGTATTGAAAACATTATTACAGTTTTAAAAATCCTGAAAAATAAATTGTCATCCGAATATGAAAAGTTGCAAATAAGAAATAACCCCAAAACAAAAAAAGGCAGGAATTAAATCGTATTTAAATTGAAAAATAAATGAATTTATAGCCTAAAAGAGGCTTTTGAACCAACAGTGAATACTTCTTCAAAATACTGCATTAAAAAGTAAAAAAAAAACCATCTTAACTTTAAGTAATCTTCAGCCTTTAAACATAATCAAAATACACATACACAACATTATTCTAAATGCTCACCAGTCAAGCCAGTTTGAATGTACAGTATAGAGAAAAATCCATGTTAATTGTGTTACTGGCTTTTGTAAATGAAGCTGCTCTTTGATGTCTGGTAAGAAAAGTCATGTGGAGTTGTGATGATGTGATGAACTCCTGTGTGTTTGTCTTATCTCTCTGTATTTATAATTCTTTAAGATGTGCACACCTCCCCCACAATCTGTAAACAATCTCTTCCTATAATGCTTGGAGGTCCAAAAACTTGGGGATCCAATGACAATTTTTGAATAGCAAGGTCTGAAGGAACAAAGACCAAAAGTGTTTTAAAAAATCAAGATCTGAGAACCATGGTAATCCTCCATATTATAATTTTAAAGGATGAAAATTATAAAACCTGCATCCCTTCTACATGTCTGGTCATTATTTGCAAGGCAAGTTCAACTATCAGGATTGTTATGGTATAACGACCTTGCTTGGCTGGAAAGCTGGGTAACTACAGTTACCCAGCTTTCTAGCCAATGATAATTTATTGGCTGGAAAGCCAATAATAGTTTACTTTCCAGCCAATAATAGTTTCCAATAATAGTTTACTGCAGTTGAAACAACTGCAGTAAACTATTATTCAAGCCTCAATTTTAGAAACACTTCCACTTTCAGGGCTATATTTTCCATATCTTCCCCACCCACCCCTTTTTAAAAATATTCTACACTTAAAAATTTCAAAACCTCAACAGGGGAATCCTACACAAATATATGTGTTTTGGTAGCTGTGCATTTTTGCAAGTCTTAAACATGGGAAGGTGTTCATCAGCAGTGAAATTACATTATCTGTCCCCTCTAAACTTAGTCATCACAGGATCTTCAGAATGGGATTTATTTTTCTACCTGTAATACATTGTTTATGAGCTATCCCTCTTCTAATACAAAATTTCTTGAAATATAGGACTGCTCTATTGACTTGTAAATAAAGTGGTACTTTTTGATTAAAGGAAAAGAAAAACTTGTAGATCTTAAGAAGTGGTATTAAACACAATGACCCATATTTCTTTCTCTTTCTCACAAAATCAAAAAATTGGGCCTGAGCACCCAAGGTCCAAGCTATTAATCTGTCCACTGCCCTTTGCCATTTCACTGTTTTGTGACTGTCCGTTAAGATGTTTCTTATACTATGTTCTGTTGCTCTTCGCTTGTGAAACACGTGCACACAAATGCACACGCATGTGCGTGTACACATGCACACACACACACACACACACACACCCAAAAAAAAAAAAAAAACACAGAGCTCATGAAATTGAGGTGCCTCATTCTGAAATGGACAGGTTGCTTTACAGTTGGGATAGTTCTCAAGAGGCTACTGACTGGAAGTACCATGAATTACTGGAGAACAAGAAGATCCACTGCTTGACTCATGGGCTGCCTCTTCATGTACTTTGACATTGGGATTTTCCTTGGGTTTGTCGCTAAGAAGAATGTCGGATTATCAAGGATGTGAGCCTTTTTGATGTCACAAAGGAGGATCCTTGTGATGTCAGGAAGGTGGGGCAAGGAACTGCTAGGAAAGGACAAAGTGGTCAACAGGTTATAGGAACAAACATAAGAAGAATCAAGGTAAATAGCCCTAGAATTTGGCAACTAAGAACTGGGATGGGGTGGGGAACCTATTTTGCTATTACCTTCACTGTTCCTTGCCCTCTATGTGTTCTTCTGCCTACACTACATAAGCAACACGAGTGAGTATTTCTAGGCCTCAGACTGCCACTGGGATTTATGGAAGGCTCACCCTCAGTCCACTGTGTCTTCTTTTCTTGCCGTTCAGGCTTGTGCAATAAGAAGCCTCACAAACTGGCATTTCCTGACTTACTTGAAATGGCACAATTGACCTATGGCTTGCCTCACTGGCTCCCTCCCCAGTCTCCTTCCCTTGTTCTTGGCTTTAAAAAGCATCAAATTTGCTGAGCCAGTGAATCCTGGTGCCAGCTGGGAATGGGTGCAAATGGGTGCCTATGATTTACCTGACAAACAACAAAATCAAACCCCAGAGTACTCATCCTGAGATTTGTTCCCACCACCACCCCTCAACCTGGAATATACTCAAAAGTACAGACATTCCTCACAGCCTATCTAGAGTCCTGAGACCTGGAAAACATACATGAGTGACATGGACTTATTGCCTCAAACACATTGGTCTCATCTGGTGAGAGAAACTAAGCTGGGATGGGCCTGGTTAGTACTTGGAGGAGAGATGACCATGGAAGAGAAAGCCACTCCCGGTAGGGCTAAAAAAATCACACTGTCAACCAGCCAGAGTTGACAACACTGGTCAGACAAATGGCCTGACACAGTTTCTTATGATGAGCATCTCCTCTCTAAACTGCAGCACAGTACTGTACTTCAGGAAGAAACAGAGTATCTTGTGCTTTACTTTGACCCTAGTAAGAAAGGACTAGCTGAATTTATTGGAAACGTAAATGTGCAATGGTACAGAAGGAAAGTTAACATGGGGATTATGGTCTTTGAAACTCAGAATGATTCCCTGTGCACATGTTGCTCTTTGTAAAGGAACTGCATTGGTATGTCTCTCTAAGAAATTAAGACAACTTGTGTTATTAGAGAAATACCCTTATGATGGAGAAAATGATGCAAGTCCTAGCTTTAGCTATCTAAATTATAGATGTCAGGAGCCTTTAATTTCTAAAGAACAAAAGTAAGATATCTCCTCTTTGGAGGGACAAGAGAGAAGGAAGGAAGGAAGGAAGGAAGGAAGGAAGGAAGGAAGGAAGGAAGGAAGGAAGGAAGGAAGGAAGAAGGAAGGAAGGAAGGAAGGAAGGAAGGAAGGAAGGAAGGAAGGAAGGAAGGAAGAACGGACGGACGGACGGACGGACGGACGGACGGACGGACGGACGGACGGACGGACGGACATAAGAATAGCAATCTGAACCTAGAGAAGTCCCCTTTTTTCTTCCCCCACCATGCAAAGACATATAACATTTTTAATCTAAACTGAGTTGCACCCAATCACTTCCAGCAGAATTAACCACAGGAAAAACATTTTGCTGTTGTGGGTGCTTCCTAGAAAGAAATTTCTGAGGTTTTGCTCTCTGCCACTTCAGATAGTCTGCATAATTGGGGTTTCATGTCTGCTCACTTAAGCAAAGCTTGAAAAATCTGTGGTATTTGAATTTCAAAAAATAGCTGTGGTTACAACAAATATTTAATGGTGGTGAAACAAGGTCTCCCCAATATAATAGCATCTGAGCATTTCTGAGTGAGGAGAGGCTTTTCCTGTGCACATGTCTGATTTCCTCTTTCTTGTGACAGTCTTGTGTCAAGCAATAAAGGTACTTTACTAAAAAGTAATCTGCCTGTCCACTCCCCATGAATAAGACATTGATGGCCTTTGTAAGTCCAAAATGGGGAACTTGTCATTCATTTTCTGTATGTCTGAAAGTCAGGATATAGGAAGGACCATTGCTTAGGACTGTGTTGTATGGTTTGCACCGAAAAGATAATCAGTTCAAGACTCTTTGTATGACTGGGGAAAACATTTGCCAACTGAGAGATTAAATAGCCCCAAAACAGGAAAGAGGTGTCCTTCTTTGCCCATCAGTTTTCTAGGATTAATAGTGATTATTAACAGGGCTTTCTAAGGATAAATATGGATTAAAACAAGCTTACAAAGTATGCAAATACAAATTAAAAGTAATAATTTATTGGCACAAGGAGCTTGCTTCTACAAAAATTGCTAAACCTCAAGAGAAATTTCAGGTATCTGGAAGGATTGAAAAAGCATGTGAGGAAAAAATGTTTCACAGCAGTTTATCCTAATCTTCATTGCCCTGTCCCCTGAAGTACAGCATTTACCTCTTTTGAATGTGTTTCCACACTTGCAAATAAGGCATTTTGGTAAATTTAGTTGTTTAGGAAGGGGAAAGGAAAAGAGTTGAATATGGCATCTTGGTACTAGTTTAAGAAATGTAGGAGTCATTTGGACAAATTGAAATGTGCTTGTTTCTTTGTATGCAAGACTTATTTTCCAAACTGCATTTTCAAAACTGAATGGCTCCATGTTTAAAACAGCTTGTGCACTGTGAAATGTAATAGGGTCTAGAATAAGTATGGTATCATATGTTTGTTCCCATTCTAGAACAAGATGAAAATGCTCCAACTAGGGAGGTGTAATGTCTTTGGCCAAATGTATAAAAATGAACTTAATAATTGTATTCTGATGAAATCCATAAACATCAGCATAGCTTCAACAAAAAAGAAGAAAGTCTGAAACTGAACAAGGCCTGGCTTCCAGCACTGGAAAATACAGCCTACAGAAGGTCTAGCCACAAGGACCAGGGACCATTGAACAAAAAAGACCAGCTAAAGACACCCATCAACCACAGTGACAGATAATCTCTCCCACTTATCACAACAATACATCCCCCAAAAAACATGCTGATCACCCAATCTCCTGAAAAGGACAAAAGGTGTTCCCACAGCTATAAATACTCAACTATCCAACAAACAGCAACAGAGCATGGACAGAGTTCCTACTCCAGTCCTCTGAAGACACCGGCCACAGAGACTTGCAAAACATCAGGAAGAACAACCTTCAGATCATGGCCAAAGAGCCTGAAAAACCCACAACAACAAACTTAATAATTGTTATTTGTATATTTCTGAGGTGGTCAGAGGCTGGAAGAAAAAGCCCAGAGGCATTAACAGAATTTGTTATTAGAAGTGAGAAAAGAGCAAGAAAAACTCAGGAAAATGTTGAATTGGTGGCAATGGAGGAGAAGAATATACTCTTTCTCTTTAAAATGGAGCTTCTTTGACTTTCCTGCTACAAAAGCATTTTTGAAATCACAGACATAAATATTGTATCCACAGGTTGAGTTAGACGAAGATGTAGCCAAAATGGTGGGTCATCCCCATCTCTAGTTCTGATCCATGCTCTCAGTTGTTTGCACTTCAGTTTTTTTCCCAATTTTTAAAAGCATGCCATATATTTGTATGTTTCATATTAATGCTGTTTTATTGTGTTTTGCAAATATTTTTTCTAATTATGTAGTTCTTTTGTATGTTTTCCCAGAAATATACATCCTATATGCACTTTTCCCTAAGGTATGCATTTATTTATATACTCTAGGAATGTTGAAAATAGTAGAAGTGAAGTACAATGACATTTCAGTTTTCTTCTAGGTTTAGGAAATTAGAATTGGGTACATTCACATTATAATACAGGCCAACCAGTTTCTTCTTCTGTCTTCTATTCCCAGACTGTTCAGAAACAGTGCTACTGGTAAGGCCACACCTGGAGTACTGTGTACAGTTCTGGGCACCGCACTTCAAAAAAATACATTGTGGAACTGGAAAAGGTACAGAAGACAGCGACTAAAATGATGATTGGGCTGGGGCACCTCTTTTACGAGGAAAGGCTACAGCATTAAGAATTAAACCTTGAAAATTTCCATTAACACCTCCCTCCTTGGACCTAGGAAGTTTCAAATAATTAAGAGAAACTGTTGCACTTCTTTTGATTCTAATTGATCACTCAGGAGAATGGTGGTTGGATAAATAGTATCAGATAATTCAGATTAGATTGATGTTCTGGATCACACAAAGATCTCTGTCCCCACCTCAACAGGATGAATGTGGTGCTGTGTGTGTTTTTTGCAGCCCAAGTACATGAATAGGACAAAGCATCTGGAAAAATCAGGGCCAGAGGTAGAGTTTAAGTAGTTCAGAAAAAGCAACAAGCAAAAGAATAGTCCTAAGAAAAGAAGAGAAAAAGAGGGCTTTCTTAATAAAGTGGGTACTGTGGGCAGAATTTGAAGAAGTATAAATGCTCGGCTGAGCAGAAAAAAACATTTTGTTATTCTTGAGCTTTTAAACACGGTTTATAATGCAGGTAACATTGGGTAAGGGTTTCCCACTATGCATATAAATCAGATCACCTGGTAACGCTTCCATATCAAGGCACTGCTAAAGTTATTGTCACAGAGCCTGATTTATAATTTAATGTTTTTGAGGAGGAGAAAGAGGTTAAATGATAAATAACAGGAGCGTCCACACAAACACACACACACACACACACACAGAGGGGGGGGATGGGGAGGGAGGGAGGGGGAGAGAGCTCTACCAAAAACTTCTGCATGCACAGTTTATCAACTCTTTGGCCCTGGCATACTGTAAATCTCTAATGTGACCTTGAGATTATTTTTTCTTTTAAGATGCGATGCACTTTCTTCCTAATGCAATTGTTAAGAGAGCAGCTAGCGTGAGTTCTCACAGCTTTGCTCCACCAGCTGCAGAAAGATGTCGATGTAAGCCTGCCTCCCTATCTTCATGGCTTATGTGCTAAGCGAAATTACACATAAGCTTTGTGAAACATTCCAAAGTGCCGCACAGGAGCGTGGAGAGTGTTAGCGCCTTGCTGCTATTCAATTTTCAGCCTCACAGATCTTGGACGTTCTCCCCTCAGCTCATCTGGGAACAGGAATCCAAGGCCTAGTCACAGAAGGTGATCTTCTTAGGCTCACAGCTTTGTCTCAGCAGTCTTGACATGAAACAAGGTTGCCCCGGGAGGGGGACTTATGCAAAAAAAAAAAAAAAAAAGAGGAAGGGGAAGGAGGACTTTTCATTCTGTCCATATGCCGTAACATTGCTATTATTGTTCAATGAAGAATAAGGTGCATTTACCTTGAAGAATATGAATGAGATGATTGTAGTACCAAGAGGGCGGCTAATCTGCTTTTCACCAAGCCTACTGTGAAGTGTCAAAGTCAAGACTATGTTCTTCATGGCCTTTCTGTTCTTTCTCTTCATTCTTTTGCTGCTGGGGAAGAAAATGTGGCAGGCTGAGCTGACTATGGACAAGCCACAGCTAATAAAACGAGTCCAAATACAGCATGGTGAATGGAGTCACTGAAGAACGGGGTGTACCACAAGGTCAGGAGGGGACTTTTGAGTTGCTGAGGGAGGGAGCCACTGATCTAGAATGCCACTTTTCTCCCCCTTTTCCTGACACTGTCTCTGTGCCTCTCCTAGCAGTAGGAAGTAGAAATGGCATGCTTTGGCAATTTGCACCGGTTCCTTTGTTAGCTGAACACTGTTCAGCACTTCCCTGCTCTTCTTCTTCTAGTGGGGACCCACTCAGAGGCAGTACCCCAGCTTCCGTTCCCCTCCTCCTCTGGGTGCTGCTAGCACAGGTGGGGCTGTGAAGGGCCAAACAAATGTTTGGCTGATAAACAAACCAGCACAAACTGCTGAACCAGTAATTAGTGGCCATCTCTAGTAGAAGGCTCTTAATTACACTTTGAAGCAAAGGTATCTGGATATGGTGAATTACATTTGAAGATAGTTTAACATAACATGGAATTAGTCCAGCATATAAATGTGAAGAGTACTAGCTATACTACTCGTTCTGGGTGGGATATATAACATGTGGAGACAGCCTGCTGAGAAATAGACAGAACTGCAAAGACTGAGAATGAAACAAGAAGAATGTTTCTTTTTTTCATCAGGGTTTCCGTAATTTGTAAAAAATGTGTCTTCATAAAGCTACTGTCTTTTTTCTTTCTGAATCAAAGTGCGAACACACACAAAAAGCAAGCACAAAAGGACTGGTAGATTGATCATAAAGATGGAAAGACTGGCTAAAATTCTGTTCCTTAGCTTAGTAAGTTGCAACTTGAGTAGACCCATTTTATGAATGGAACTTATGGAAAAATTGACTCACAAAATCCTCATGGATTCGATGGGCCAAGTTCTGACTTACTACACATTGTTTCTTTGGGTTCTAATTTTTAAAGATTCATGCAATAAGGCAGCCACTGTCATAGTTTTGTGCTGCTTAAGCAAAAACCATTCTCACAAGAACCCTCAAGCAGGTGAAGAGCTCTTATCATCCTGCAGGTAAGAAGATGAATCAAACTGTGGGCATGGACCATTCTTCTTCTCTTCCTTCCCACGTCCACATGACACTATAAAGCTTGTTGCATTTATTGGTGGGAATGTCCATCCCAAATGGCAAATGAACCCTGAGATGAGGAAAACTTTCAAGAAGATAGCTGGAACAGATGTAGAACCAGAGCTGTAACTAGATTATGGTTTCTCGTCCAATAGTAATGGCTCTGGGATGTTGGGTCCAGTGGGCACCCACTGTGATCTCTTAGGTTACTCAAGGATGCCTTTCTGGCCATTAAACAGCGACTGATTAATGAAGAAAGGGGGTCTTACCCAAATTGGTGAGACAGGGTCCCCTTTCTCAAACTACAAGCTGCAGCTATTTTCTACTATCTCAAAAAGTAAGAGAGTTTTATTGCAACTTGAAGGCCTTTGTCTAGGTGTATGTGTGCACGTGCATGTGTGCATGTGCATACACATGTGTGCATGTGCATGCACATGTGTGCATGCATGCACACGGGCACTCTGGAGAGCCCAGTGAAAGACCTAATTCACACCATGAAGGCCAAGATGCTCCAAAAGGAGAAAGTGTTTCTAAAGGCTGTATCTAAACAACTCATGCCTTTCACGTATGCTTTTAAAGAATGCATGCTACCATTTCCAAGAGCATTGGTCAAATTCTCAGCTGGAGCACACCTTCATAGCACCATTTTAACTGCTCCAATTAACAGCACTCTCCCCTACTTCTAAGTCATTGACCTGTTCCTTATTAACTTGAGCATTTAAATAGATCCTTTGCAAAAGAAAACAAGGAAGTGTTGAAAGTGAAGAGACAAGGTAAGACAAGGACAAATGCATAATTGTTTGGAGGATTAGTGGAAGAAAGAAGCTTGAAGTAGTGGGAGTTCACATTCTTTTGCATGCAACATATCCCAGTTAATGTACAACTTAGATGCGGCAGTTCTCTCTGGCTGAAAGAATCGGTCTGATTTGTTTTCCAGCTCATCCTTCTAACTGTTTTGAGTTTCTTCCTATATTTTATGGAGAATAAAAAAGAGGAGAAGATCAAAAGTGCATACACCTTCATGAATTAAACAGCATTAGAAAAGGAATGATTGCAAACATATGTGTTAACTCAGTGACCCACAGCCCCCCTAACTGAGCTCGTCTGAAGGAACAAAGCTGCTTTATTCTGTTCAGTCTTAATATCAAATAGAGGTTCTAGATTGTGTGTCCATTTCAGTAAATTGAGATGAACAAATTGCAAAACTTCACAAAGTTTTTTTTAGCTGCTACCTATGTTGTCTTGGGAATTCTGGGGATTGTAGTCCTCAAAATTTAACTTTTCCAAACTGTAGATCGGTGACAAAATTCTTGTTTGTCCAGAATGCATGTATTTATTTAGATTATTTTTATCCCACCTTCCTTCTTAAAAACACCCAAGGCAGCTTATATCATTAAAAGGACAATATTTAAAAGCTAATAACAGTAAGTATACAAATATTTAAAAAAGAATTACACAAGTACTATATTAAAAACAGTAAATAAAATCAGAACAAAAATGTATTTTAAAGCCAGAGATCACAACAATCCAATTTGAAAGACCCCTCTGAGACAGCCAATCACTAAGGAAAAACCTGCCTGAAGAGAAAGGTCTTTGCCTGCTTCTGGAAGGACAACAAAGTTGGGCCAGCCTGGCTTCCCATGAGAAAGAATTCCAGAGTTTGGGAGCAGCAACATAGAAGGCCTTCTCCTATGATCCCACCAAGTGCAACTGTGAAGAAGTTGTAACACAGCATCACCAGAGTTGCCCAGTTCCTGTAGGACACCATGGCATACATCACTGTAGTAGGCTTCAGTCCAATAGAATACCACTGAAGCAAAAAATCTTCCCTAGTGCAAAATTGCACCATTGCACAAATGATGATATAAGCAGTTGTAAAAAAAAAAAAAAACAGTTGCACAAAGGGTTCTGCAAACAAGCACATTTTTTCACAGCCTCTGCTGCAAAAGAAACTGTGCCATGAAATACACAGCTGGTAGCACAAAAGGTTTCATGCTCCCACAGTGGCATTATTGGAGAGAAGCCCAAGATCTTGACAGGTGCACTTGCTTCAAGACTGAGAGATAGAGCAAGTTTGTATAATTCACAGGATCACGTGAATATGGCTTTGAGTACAATTGTCGACTATACCCATCAATACCTTTCTCTTCAGGTAAGTGTTCCCTTAATGACTGGCTGTCTAAGTTGGTTTTTAAATGGATGGTTGTGCCTTAAGGCTTTGAATGTATTTTTGGAGTTGTTTTTGTTCGCTCTCTTTTAGTGTGATATTTGTTTGGTCCTTTTTAGTGTTTGTATCCTTACTGCTTTTCGCTTGAAATATTGTCTTTTAAAGATGTAGACCGCCTTGGGTCTTTCTTAAAGAGAAAGATGGGGTAGACATATTTTAAATAAATATATGTGTACATACATACACAAAATAAAAAAAATCTCCACATCAAAATATTTGAAGGATGATAAGGCTTTTTTCCTTGCTGCCGCGGTTGTATATTTTCTGTTTACTCTCTGTAGAGAGCAATATTGAGCTAGAGAGGCCAGTGGTCAGCCTAAAGCAGGTTTCTGTGTTCCAATGACTCTTGGCCTTTCTGAGTGAAATAGAAACAAAGATGAATAAAAGAGCTGAAAGATGACTCTTACAGTTAAACAAGTGGATGCATGGATGACCATTGAGGATCAGATATGTAATGCTGACTAAGCTTGGTGAACCACAGCTCAAGGACATTTGCAGATATAATTGCAAATGACTAAGAATATAATTTTTAGTGTTCTCAGCTGCTCAGGTCATGATGAAACATTAGGAGACTGAACACATTCTAAAAAGACCTGGAAGAGAATGATAATGAATGCCATTTTATTCACCCTCATGTGTTTAAGGAAACTAGTTCTGAGCTAATCTATTCAGGTGTAAATCAGACTTTCCCTCTCTTAAGTTTAGAAAATGATGGCAATGTCAAGCTGATGCAAAGGACAGCAGTCAACATATTACTTGTGGAGTGGTTCCAACATGGTGGAGATCTGAAATGCATGTTCTTACTGATACCTGCTCATTATTCCCACATCCAATTGTTTTACTGTAATATTCCTCTTCCCCTTCTTTGTTCATGGTTGCTTTCAACTCAACCAGAGACCTATGGAAGACCAAAAGCCATAGGAACATAGGGATGATGATTTCCTTTTGGAGGTGGTGGTGACAAAACAGAAGATCACTGTCTTCAGTACTCTAAAGTAACTGTGCAAGCCTTCATCCACACAGAATGTCCTCCCTACACAGGACTTACAAACAGAGAGGACTCAATTAATCACATCTTTTTTTAAAAAAAAAATCGCATGTGTGTGTAGGCTGGGCATTCCTACTTCTGATATAGGACCATACACATTTAGTCTGGAGTAAAAAAAAATGACTGGTTTTAATCATACTATATGGTACAATATGGTTCTAGATAATGTTTAAAGTGACACTGTCTAATTAAACATGTTATATTTTGCTGCAGGAAACATTGATATAGATGAGGCAAGCAGTAGTGCTTTGAAAACTGAATTTCCAAGCATTCCTTCTGGTGGTCATTGTGCAGAGAGAGGAAGTACACGAGAGCCTTGTCTCTCTTGCTCTGTTCTTCTGCCACAGGAGAAACTACAAAATAGGGAGTTGGAAGGCACCAGCAGTGTTGGAATGATGAGAAGGAAGATGGGTGAATAAAGAGTTTGATGTGCGTGGAATATGTGTATGTTTTTGGAAGAGTTAAAGACTGGCAGTTGAGTGGGGAGTTGGGGAAGATCAGATCCATGGATCCACATAACAGTTTATCAAATTCTAGAAAAATCACTTCTCAAACCAGGTTCCCAAGTCTGGCTAGGAAAGTTTTCTCCAGCAAAAATATAAATATAAAGGCTTCATGTGCCGCTTCAGCTAGAACACTACATTTTATTATTGATTATTCAAGCGTGTAAACAAAACTGGAATTTCAGAGTATAAATCTCTGAGTTTGAAGTCTCTGGGGTTGCTCTGAACAGCACTTTAAAGCTCTTCCTTCTTATGAGATTTACTTGAAGCTATGTCCTGACAGTGGGTGTTAGTGCTAAATGGCTTCTCTGCTTCATCACTATACTTGCACTTCCCAGTGTCCAATGTGCATCCATGGTTATTCAGTAGAGTTCTGTGTGAGTTGCCTACTGCTGCCTTGAGCTCAGTGTGCATTATTGCTAAAATTTTTGGGAAGTGCTGCAGTGATGAACACTGCTGCTATGCAAACTGGAGTGGGGCAGACCAAGACTTTCAGAAGCATAAAAAGATTCTGAGAACTCAAGAGGAAAAGGGTAGAAAGTCAGATGGGAAGAATTTCATTTGGACATAGGTGGGAATCCTATGAGTTCAGAGCTGAATCTGGAATAAACGGCAGTAGAAATGCTCCATCTGGAGGAGCCCTTCATCTCCACTGTTTAGTAAGAAAGTTCATTAAATCAAATCTTCTATTCCTTCTGGACTCACTTATTGATTTACAGTTTTGGGCCCAGGCTGATTTGCAATGCTATGTAATAAGCACACAAGATGGAGATACATGTATCATATCTGTATGTCAGGGAGATGATTAGATCAGTAATTGCCAACAGTCATTAGGCTCAGCAGCCAGAATTCTGTTGTTGATTCATGCTTTAATACGGAAAACTGGATAAGTCTTGGCAGTAAATTGCAACTCATTAACAAGGTGCTGTTTGCATTGATAGGCACACACTCGATTGCAGGATCAGGAATGCACACAGGAAGACAACCAATGCTGCATTAATGAGCAGCAATTTCTTTTCCTTAAAGAGGGATAAATTGGTAACAGGATTGTGACCAACTAACCACAGAACATTACTGATGTCAAAGGAGCTGAGCCAAACTAAGAACAGAGGAAATCAGCTCTATAACTTTTATTTCCCCCTGTTAGGCATCCTTCAGTCTTCAAAGACTATGGTAACGTGTTCTGTATGGAGGACTTGGAACAGCGTCTAGTGTGGCTGAGAAGGCCAATTCGAGAGTGACAATCCCTTCCACACTGAAGACAAATCCAATCTGTCCCCTGTCCAGCTCCCTGGTTTTGCTGCTTTTGTGACTTCCTCTTTGCCTCAGCCTGCTGGGCAAGGGTCTCTTCAAATTGGGAGAGGCTGTGATGTACCGCCTGCCTCCAGGCTGAACACTCAGATGTCAAAGTTTCCCATCTGTTGAGGTCCATTCTTAAAGCCTTCAGATCCTTCTTGCAGATATCCTTGTATCACAGCTGTGGTCTCCCTCTGGGGCAATTTCCCTGCACTAATTCTCCATACAGGAGATCTTTTGGAATCTGACCATCAGCCATTCTCATGACATGCCCAAGCCAATGTAGACGTTGCTGTAATGTATACATGCTAAAAATTTCAGCTCATTCTAGAACTACTCTATTTGGGACTTTGTCCTGACAGGTGATACCAAAAATGCATCGGAGACAATGCATATGGAATGTGTTGAGCTTCCTCTTCTGCCGTGCACAAAAGGTTCAGGACTCACTGCACTACAGGAGTGTGTTCAGGACACAGGCTCTATAGACCTGGATCTTGGTATATGCCAACAGCTTCTTATTGAGCCATACTATCTTTGTGAGTCTAGAGAACATGGTGGTTGCTTTGCCAATGCGTTTATCCAGCTCGACATCCAGAGAGAGGGTGTCAGAGATGGTTGAGCCAAGGTATTTCCCCCTAGCCATCAGTTTTTATTCATTTGGAAAATTTTGATAGTTGTCACCAGTAGAACTGTAGAATAGAAATTAAATAAGCAAATAAATAAATAGTCACACAAGACATGAAGCCCACTAACACAATAACATCTTTAAATATCAGGGAACAGAAGATATAATGATTATAGTATGTGTTCTATCACCTACTGTTAATGGAAATTTTGAACATAGACTTCCACTAGATTTACCCTAATCTGCAACAAGCAATGCACAGCTAATATTTGAGAATGTTCTGTGGAGAACATTACATTGAATGGAGGGACGCATGGGAATTTGTGGCTGTTGAAGCTGTATATAAGTAGCCAGAAATTTCAGTAGTCTCAGTTTGGTTTGCCTAAAAATATGTATTTGCAGATGTTGCAGAGTTTTGTATTTCTAATAAAATTCCTTTTGCTACACAGTAGAAGTAAAGAGATCACAGAGAAGAGCTACTAGTTCCCTAGAGTCCACCCATTTCTCATTAACTGGCACTTAAAGTCTCAATAATTCACTCTGAGATATTTGTTAGAGAAAGAGTAATAACAAAAGATCTTTAAGGTTTCTTGAAATTACAGACTTTTAATTTGTTTTCCTTTTAAAAAGTCCACAGGTCACATTACTCAAATTCTGTAGCTGGGGGTCTCCCAAAGGTTGGAATCAGGGGCAAAGTCCGCAATGCCAAAAAAGTTACTGATCTGCTACATTTGTTCCTTCCTCCTCAAAAGTAAATAAGATTTACTTAGGAATGCACTGTTTTCCTTTTTCTCCATTTGATGTGCTATATATTTCATCATAGGCGAGGTGGGATGCCAAATATAAAAGAGATGAAAGGTTTATAAAGCTGCTTTGACATTAATTTGTGCTTTTTAAGGGCAGGCCTATGATTTTCCTTACCACTATCTCTTTCTCCACAAAGAAGCTTTTCCTCCTATTTTGAGAGAGTCAAACATCATCAAACTTGAAAATGAAGGCCTCTGGTGTTTAATACTTAATTGTGCTTATGGCTATAATACTGTAGAAAGGAGCTCTAAAGAATTTAATATTTCATAATACCATATGTGATGCTGAACTGAGAAAGAGAAGTAGTGCTAGTCAATTGGCAATTAGTCTTTAATTTAAAAAAAATGAGTAACAAAGGAGATGTTGTGGAGTCATATGGTGTACGTGTGCATGAAAGAGAGAGGGGGGAAGACAGAGAGAAAGCATTTGCTAATTTATTTTTAGAACCTCTAAACCATTCCTAACTGTATTTTAATATGACAAAATCTGGGCTCAACTCACACAAGCACTAGTGAGCTTTATTTATTTAATACCCTGCACTTTCAGCATCAAAGTGCTCTTTGGATGACTCAGAATTCAAACGATAAAAATGAAGTCAAGTGCTCTCTCTTTCACTCTCTCTCCTGATATATATCTTGGAAGTTACAAGTACAGAAGAATGACACAACTTTAATATTGACTATGAAGACATTGACATTGTTAAAGGCTTTGTGTATTTTGGCTCAATCATCAATCCCAATGGAGACAGCAGCCTAGAAATCAGGACAAGACTGAGACTCAGGAAGGCAGCAATGAAGGATTTAGAGAAGATCCTCAAGTGTAAGGATCTGTCACTGGAGATTGAGACCAAAATCATTCATACTCTTTCATTCCTGATTACTATTTATGGGTGAGAAAGATAGACAGTAAAGAAAGTTGACAGGGAGAAATTGATTTGTTTGATGTGTAGTGGTGAAGGAGAGCTTTGGTCAGAATTCTCCTGACGTTAATAGCAGTAGGGCTTACTGCAGGGGGAAATTGCCTCTACTTCAGGGGTCCTCAACCCCTGGTCTGTGGCCCGGTGCTGGCCCATGGGCCTGCCGGAACTGGGCCGTGGATACGGATCTCCACTCCCTGCACACATACAGGGGTGTGTGTCACGCTCATGCGGTGGGCGTGTCATGCCCACTGCATGAGCATGGGGGTGCTCTTGCCTCCCTGGATGTGGAGCTCGCTCCCCCTAGCCGGTTCACAGCCCCAAAAAGTTTGGGTACCACTGCTGACTAATTGCCACTTTTATTCCTTGTTGCATGGCAATTGTGTGAATGGTTATGCAGCAAGGGATAACTTGCAGCAGTTTGCCACTACAGTTTACACGACTGCACTTAACCTCAGGAGGATTCTGGCCATTAGTTTATAAAACATACAATTAAGATTTGCCATTAATCTCTGATCCCTGGCATCACGTATGCTGTTCACTCACCTTTTGAACACTGAGGATTATTCAATGGAAACGTGGTAAGTTTCTGTCAGAATACCTCTATTTTCCACCCTTTAAAATAGCCTTAAAAATGATTAAAATAGATAACTCTTTATACCAGGATAGTGAAGTTAGTGCTGTTATCACTTCTTACACTACTTTTGCAACCCCTTTATGCCTTCATTCCCCAAAAGAGCAGCTCATTGCAGGTGATTGTGTTACTTTGCTATTTGTCACCTGTTAGATCTCAAGATTCCAACCTTAGATTAATCCTGCAACTTTAATTTATCTACCAAAGGAAGGTGGTGACCATCAAAACAGGGTAGTATTGTGTACATGTGAAAGGTGCAAGGTGGGTTAAAGTGTTTCCACTCACTTTGAATTGAATATCTTTAAGTTGCAAATCTGTTGCAAAGGTGCATCGTATTTTCTGCAGCATGGGGCATAAGAGTCATTTAGAGCTCAGTTCTGAACTTCTTGGGAAGTTACACTTTTTTTTCTCCCCCAGCAACAGATGGTACCGCCTCCACCTGCTGCTGCTGCGAGGTAATAGTGTTGATTTACTGATAGCTAGAGTTGTCTTCTAATAAATTATAATTGTTTGCCAGTGTATAGTTAATCAGAGCAAAAAGAGGACATAACAAAGGAATAACAAATGGTATGAAATGCATGACAAAAAAAGAAATGCATGTGTGGGAGGATGTTCTTGGCATCATATTCCACTAGTATGTTACTCATAGGCACTTGGTTGGTCAGGGTGGACCTACAGTTCTGAGTCTGACCCATTCCAGCTTTGGTTTGACACAGCAGGACTCTTCTTTTATTCTGATATAAACATGGCAGCAAGTTAAAAAATCCTTCCCTTTGTATCTTGTACAACAACCTTTTCCAAGCACCCACAGTACGTTGGGCAACAACGGACATCATCGCCTGCTGCTAAAGGGATGATGGCAATTGTAATCCCATGCATTTGAAAGACATCAGGTTAGAAAGGATTAAACTACTCCTACAGTTGACTTGGAGAGTGAAACCAGACCTTCACACTTTAAAGACTATTGTCACCTTGCAAATTCATTTCCTGTGCCCTCTATATATAGCCTCTATATATTCAGTGGTTTCACTTTTGGAACATATAGGTTAATGCCAACACTTTTAATGGTGCCTGGAAACACATCAGCAACTAGTGGAGCTGCTTCATTGGGGTGATGGTGGTATGAGATCCCTCTTACCAGCCCTCTTACCATTAACAATCTGGCTGCAGTGTTTTGGACCCATGGAAGTTTCTGAACACTTTTCAAAGGCAGACCCATGTACAGTGTGCTACAGTAATCTGACCGGGATTTAACTAAGACATATGCCACCATGGCCAGACCAGATCTCTCCAGGAATGGATGCAGCTGATGCACTAGTTTGTGCAAACACACTCCTGACCACCACCGAAACCTGGGCATCTAGACTTAGGGGTAAATTTAGGGGCACACCCAAGCTGTGTACCAATGTTTTCCAAAGTTGAATTCCCTGATGTGCCTTTTGACTGACCAGGCCCACATTCATTTTCTCTGGATTAAGATTCAGTTTATTCACTCTCATATAGTCCATTGATAACATGAGACAATGATCTAGAAGCAAAACAGCTTTCTTGGATTTCTATGGAAAGGAGAGTTAAAGTTGGATGTCATTTATATACTGATGACACTGAACCCCCCAAATTCTGGACTATCCATGCCAGCTGTTTCATGTAGATATAAAATAGCAGGAAGGACAGAACAGAACTCTGAGGAAAACAATGGGACAATTGCTAGGGCATCAAAGAGGAGTATCACCTTCTGATTTCTCCCCTCCAGGAAGGACTGAAGTCACCATAAATCAGTGCCTCCAAGTCCCATCCCAGAGAGATGCTCTTGGAGAGATGGGCAGAGAGACAATCTAGAAGGATACCATGATTGATGGTATCAAAAGCCACTAAGAGGTCCAGCACAAACAGCAGGAACATACTATTCCTGTTTAGTTCACAGTGAACGTCATCCACTAAGGTGACCCAAGGCAGCTTACATTACTAAAACAGTATTTAAAAGCTAAAGCAAAGGCGTACACATATTTAAAAAGAATTAAACATGTATTATAATTAAGTAGAGTAGCAACTAAAATAAATATCAACATCAATATTAAACGTTTTGGGAACCTACCGTACTGCAAGGACACATTCAAAACTACTACAAGCCACTCAGCTAGTACCTCTCTGGCAGCCTTTATAAGCCAGGAAAGGAAAGGATCTAAGAGATATGTGATAGACATCACCTCTCCAAGTGGCCTGTCCATATGCTCTAGTTGCAAAAACTGAAACTTCGCCATTAACACAGGATAAGAAGGGGCCATAGTGATATTCACAAGACCTATATCATTTACAGCCTTGGGCCTCCAGATGTTCTTGGACAGAAATCCTGGCCAGCAGAGGTGGTAGTGAAAACTTCTGGGAGTTGTAGTCCAAGAACATCTGGAGGCCCAAGGTTGGAGACCACTGATTTACAGCATCAAAGTCAAAACATAGTTGAGCGATATTGCCTGCAAAGTCTCATGCAAATTCTTCACAGCAGATTATAGTTTGCATTCTCTTCCTGTGTACCAGCATGTAAGTTCTTGCTCCACCAGATGACTCTTTGCAAATCCACTGCTGGCAGAGAAAAATGTCTTCACCACCACTGACACTGCCATGGAGTAGGCCTTCCATTGGGCCTTAGCTTGTGTTTGGTTAGATTCACTCCAAGGTTTCTTCCATCATTGCTGTAGTCTCTGTTCCACTTTTTGCATCACCACCTGATCCCCAGTAAACCGGGTGTCAGTTTGACACTACAGTACAGTGGTGTCTCGCTTAACGGGCACCTCGTTTAACGACGAATCCGCATAGCAATTACGTTTTTGCGATCGCAAAAGCGATCACATTGTGATGTTTTTAATGGTAAAACATCGCTTTGCGATGATCGGTAAGCTGTTTCGCTTACCGATTTTCACATAACGATGTTTTTAGAACAGCTGACTGGCAGTTCCAAAATGGCCACCGGGTAAAAAATGGCCGCCCACTGTGTTTTCGCGCCCATTCCTCGCTTACCGGGCAGCAAAAATGGTGGCCGTATGGAGGATTTATGCATAATGGTGAGTTTTTTGCCCATAGGAACATATTAAATGGGTTTTAATGCATTCCTATGGGCTTTTTTTCTCCCCATAGCGACGAATCTGTATAGCGACGATTTTTCCGGAACGGATTATCATCACTATCCGGGGCACCACTGTACTTTATTGGAGGGGATGCTTAGGGGTAGCCGTGAAAATGACCCTGGACAATTCTCCATTTCAGAGGTCAACCAAGATTTTGATAGAATAGCCTGCCAAAGTAATAAACTCCCCAAGAGCTCTCAGGTAACCATTTGTATCTATCAGCCTTCCTGGATGGACCATGTGAGTCTATCCCCCATTTCTGCAGAGGCTCTGAGTTTCAGTGTGTCTAAATCCTATCAGGTAATAATCTGTCCATGACAAAGGACCTGCAGAGAGTTCCTCCACACACAGATCACTAACATCACTACAGAAGACCAGGTCTTAAGTGTTCCTGCAAAATGAGTGGAACCACCTACCATGTGGAATAAAGACATGGAGGGCATGAAGTCCTGAGTGACTCCTGACAAAGCTGCCTCAGCATGGACATTAAAGCCCCCCAGCATAACAAGCCAAGGAGATTGTATTTGCGACATTTATGTCAAGTGAAACCTTTATCTTTACCTGTCCAATGTATTTATTAATTGTTCTGTGGTCCTTCTGACTCAAAGAAAGACTTGTTTCTTAATACCCATGAGAAATATTAGTAAGGGTAACCTACCTTGATTTAAGGTTTTAAGAAATAAATTATACATAGAAACTATAGTTTGATTACCAATCAGAACTTATCTAATGTTGAATTCATTTTCTTCCAAAGGATTCCTGCATTGTCTTTGAATTTGAATTGATAGCATGAAAACTGCCAATAGATAGTGAGAGATTTACTGCAATCTGTCTAACAACTTGCATAGCAAACTAGTGATGTCTCATAAATTAGCAGAGCAATTGGAACAAAAATCTGCTGGTTTACTTTTTATTCAGTGAAACATCCCCATATGATATCTACCTTTCTGTGAAGTTTCACTGTTCTTCTCTTATAATAGTTTTTTTTAAAGTTACGGACTTTTCTGACCATCTAAAATATCCCAAACCCTGGGTTTCCTTATCAGTGTTTTACAGACATGGTGTATTTTCTCCACAGGCTTTTATCTTGGCTACAAACATGCACTGTCTGTCAGGTATTCTTCAGTTATGGATCCTACATAAATTTGTCATTCTATCAGCTTCTGTGTAGGAGACTTTGGATGATGCAGCTGCTTGATTTAGTAAAATAAGCCTGCTTTTGGTCTCTTGGGTTCTGGAAACTATGAATACTTTACCAAGATCAGGATGTGATTGCATACCGCTGTATGTTTTCTCTCTCCAGGCGCTGCATTATTGTATTACCTATATAGGTAGTAATTTAGAAAATAAATCAGACAAATGTTTTCTCTTTCAAAACTTTGACTTCTTGTTGCAGTTCAGAGTACAGAGAACAGGAAATGCTGCACATTAAAGGCATGCGACTTAGGTATCTTTTTTTCCCCCTTCTTCTTCCATGCGAATGATAGGCAACGCCCTGTTTAGTTCTTACCTAAGTATGTGGAGTCCAAACGCCCGCGGAGGAATGCATTAGACCTACTCACCTACATCATCACTTTAAATGTATGGAAACAACAGTCTCAAGATGGGGAATTTGTTCTAACCAAGCACCATCTCCATGGGAACGAGAACCCTGACCTCAGATATAGTAGCCTCCCTCTGTTCAGACTGTCACTACCATGTGTTGAAAGCAACAATAGAGGAGTTCTGGCCCGTACGTCCCCCCTCAACATATGTGGCCTCCATACGTGACTGAGTGGGGCTTCAGTTTTCATACTGGGCCATTTAACTCATGCCATTTAACATTTAGCAGTACGCATGCAAAAACGCTGAGTGCACAGTATCCCAACTAGGTTAATGCAAAAGAACTTCTTGTATCAGTTGTTGTCCCAGGGGGACACAGAAAGGGTATGCCAGCCTGAAGATGAACTATTGTCTGTGTTCAAGATACATATACAGGGTTTCTAAGTTTTGCAGTGTCATGGCAACTTGAAGAACCACTGCTAGTACCTGTTGTAACCATCATCTGTTTCAGCAACTATGAATAGACCACCCATGTGCATACTATGGTTTTTTGTTGGACACATACAGGACATGAACCTGTTGCATTCCCGAGGTGTTTCTGTGTGAATGCAGATAATATTTTGAAAACCGGAGCTGGAGGAAAATATCGACAAGTACAGAGCTAGGAATGGTCTTCTCTTTGTTGTTATACTGGGTGCTCAATTATCAGCAGATAAAAGGATTCTGTTACCAATGTTAAAGTGGGAAGCAATCACATGTATGCCTGTATGTTTGAAGCTGCTGAAACAAATTAATGGCATTCATATAAATGACTTGTTTAGTCTTATATGTTGGTAGGAGTTTGGACCATGAATCCTAAAGAGGGATAGGTGAGGATTTTATTTCAGGTCTTTTCTTTTTTGAAAACAAGTCTTTCTTAAAATTAGCAAATGTCTTCATATTCAGGTCAGAAAGGATTTGAGGTTTGCAGAACTTTAAGGTGAGGGAAGCTGACAGTGACAGATTCATCCATAGAAAGCAAAGTGTTTTGAGTAGCTAGCTTTTAAAACTTTGGCTTTGAATCTCTGCATATTCCACAGTTTTAGGGCTGATTTAAGTTTTCTGTCTCTTTTTTCCCACCTCTCCTCATCTTTAGCACCTATATTGCTAGTAGGTCCAACATAGCAGTCTTCTTTCTTGGACCAGAGGCACTTTCTGAATTTGGCTGCGGAGATTTTTGTTTCATTTCAGTTCTGAAGAATTTTCATTGACAAGAGGAAATACTTTGAGGTTTAAAACATTTGAAGGTGTGCAAAATAAAAAAAAACTGAAAGAATCCCCATTCCTGTTCCCAGATAAGTGACAAAACATGGTTGACTGATCCTTTTAATTTTTTAAAAAAGCATAACAATCCCCATATTAGCTTCAGAGCATAAATCAGAAGCAGCAGCTTGCTCCAGAGCTGCCTGTTTGACGATTGCTTTTTATTAAATGTCGATATGCTTGCTGTGCACAAATCCCCATCTGAGTAACAGAAGGGAAAATTCTTACAGATTAGCAGAAGCATCTGGGCAATAGGTGTGGGCGATGGTTCAGCAAAGGATCCTCCTAGGAAACGAGCTCATAGAAGGAGAAAATACAGCATGGACAATGCATGGACTAAAAAAGGAAAAAAGAAAAAGAAAATGTAACATCACCAAAAGCTGTCATGAGAGACCCCCCCCAAAAAAAAAATCAATTCAAGAGTGTTGCTTCCTAAACTGGTCCTGTCCTTACACATGGATGGAAGTTATGACGGAGTGACATGAAAGAACAGGAGACTGACAAGTCAGTTGGAAAACAACTGAACATTTTGCCAATTGTTCTGAATAGTATTTTCAAGGGGGATTTTTAAGGCCTGAACTTCTGAACTTGTAAACGACTTCAGAGATTCATGCAAACCCGGAATGAGCTTACTGATAAATGTTTCATGAAAAGATTCAGTACTGCAAAGCCCACTGCTCAAAGAAAAGAAATGGCCGTGTCACTTAGGCAAACAGGTGTTCCCTGAAGAATGATTCATAGAAAAAGATGACACATTCACCTTTTGGTGAAGAGCTAGGTTATCTGCAGGAACTGACCAGTTATTTGTCCAAGACTGGAGAATCTTGGATACCTTGCCTGTCTATTTATATGATAGTTTCCCCAAAAGGGAGCTTGATACTTAAAATGTCCCCCATTCTGGGATACTGGCCAGTTCCAAGTCAGTTGAACTTCAGCAAGTTTGTTACATCACTCCCCCCCCCCCGAATGGCTAGTACCCCTCCACAGTGAGAGGAATGCCACTGACCATAGTAGATTGCAGCTAATTAAAATGTTATTTTTTCTGTTTTGGGGTACACAGGATTTTGTATCATTGCATACAAGTTGCTTACAAAATAAAAGGAAAGGAATAATTTAGTTAGCAGTTCTCTGCCACTGCATCATTTCCATCACCTAGGTAGAGATATGCAATAGGATATCAGCCATTATGTTTTCCACAATTTATGTGAAGTGTCTCCAATGCAAAGCCTGGGCATTTTTCCCTGTTTGAAGCAGAGCTCAGGCATGAACCAAGCACAAAAGAACAGGCTGACAGATCAAATACAAACAACCCATCCAGTGCAACAATGTTGGCTCATGGCAGCAAGAAGGCAATGTTTAAAATGTTGTCCAATAATGGACATTTCACAGAACTGGGAGAAGAAGAAAGATCTCAACATACAAAATATGTGCCACACCAGCAAAGAATATCTAATTCTCCTACAGGGGAAAAAGTGAGAAGAAGGATTTATGTTCATGGAGTTATTCTTTGGTAAAAGTGGGTAGGATTAATGGATTTACCAACTAACCTGTGTTTGGCAGCAATCCCCATCATCCTCAGGCATCATGGCAAAGGGAGATAATGGAAGTAAGCAATCCAATAGGGCAACTTTCCCCAAACAGAAGACAGCAGGGAAAGCTGACGTGTACTATACACAAATGCGGAGTAATTCTGTTCATCAATGCATATGGAGAGACAAAACTGAAAAATCACCCAGCTGGCTAAAATTCATCTTAATGACTTCAATTACCTTTATTTCTTAGTGCTGAGCAGCTATCAAATGTGGCATTTAAGAGATAAAACCTCAAAAGAACAATTTCACATTTGTATTTCTACACCAATCTGTGTGGATTAATGTTCACTACCCACTTTTTAAAGCTGATTGTTCATTATCATGGCCATTTATATATTTTTGTTGTTGCTGACTTTTTTGTCATTAGCTTAGAGATCACAGACTCATCTGAACCTCTTCTCTATTTACAGATGTTGTATTGAGACTATTTTGCTGGAAGGTTGCCATTTTTCCACCTTTAACAGGTTTATGTTATTTTATCACAGGGGAAAAATGATTTTGCAATAATTGACACTTACTATTTTGCCCCACAGGATATTGTAAGCATACGTATCGGAATGTTCTAATCCAGTGGTGTCGAACTGTGGCCCTCCAGATGTTCTTGGACTTCAACTCCCAGAAGCCTTCACCACCACCTCTGCTGGCCAGGATTTCTGGGAGTTGAAGGCCAAGAACATCTGGAGGGCCACAGTTCGACACCACTGTTCTAATCTGTTCCTGAGTAGATCTACAGCTACAGGTTCCATTTTGTAAAATTCCATGTTTAAGAAATTGTATCCCTAAAGTTCTTTTGCTGTACCATTAACCTTTTGGGGAAAACTGTAATATCACTAAAAAAAACCCAATCATAAACCATAGGATAGTAATATAAAAAGGGTCATCTAGTCCAGCTACCAGGCAGTACAGGAAATTCACAGCTAAAACATATTATCCAATATCTCTTTGAAAACTTGTAAGGAAATAGATCCCACCACATGTCAAGGGCATTCAGTCCACTATCAGAAAGTTCTACTAAATATTTCCTGAGAATCTCCATTCATACAATTTATTGATTAATTTCTTACTCCCTGGAGCATCAGAAAAGACCCTTTGTATATTTTCTATGAGACACTTTTCAAGCATTTACAAATGGCTATCACATACTGTAAACTTTCAAATTTCTCCTTTCTAGTCTAAACATGTTCAGCTTCTCCAACCATTCCTCATAGACTTTGATTTTTAGATCTTTTGCCATCCAGGTCTCTCTCTCTCTCTCTCTCTCTCACACACACACACACACACACACACACACACACACACACACACACACACACACACACACACACTCACACACACACACACACACACACACACACACACACACACACCAGACATGTTCCAGTTTATCAATATCCTTCTTAAATAATGGTGCCCAGAACTAGTCCCAGTGTTTGAGGTTCTCACCTAAAGCAGAAGAGAGAGTTAGCATTACTTATTTTATTACATTTGGATAGAGTGGCCTTGTGGGCCAGATGGGCGGGGTATAAACAAACAAACAAACAAACAAACAAACAAATAAATAAATAAATAAATAAATAAATCTGCTGGTCAGTGACGGTAATAAAATTCATTCATTCAGTCATTCAAGCTGTATTAATCTGTGCAAGTATTATAGGTAAAAGCAAAATTAAAAATAAAAATGAAAGAATACATCTTTTTTTATCTGTCATTCATCCTACATTCATACTTATGAATTTTTCTGCTTAAAACTTCAATTTTTTCCTGCTGGAATTCCTTTTGTTTGTTTTGGCCCAGTTCTCTGATCTAAGGTCATCTTAAATCCTGGTTCCATCTTCCAAAGAATTAGTTGCATTAGGTTCTGTTTTGTGCTGTACGTGATTTTACAATTATCCTCTCTATTTTTTTTTTTACCCGAGCCATTTGCAAAGATCTGAAAAGAACTCAAACCTATTTGAACTAGAAAAACTATTTGCCAAAGTATCATGGAAAACTTCGATTTTAGGAAAAACGAAAAGAAAAATGCATCCTCAAAGTTCAAAAAACAGAATTACCAAAGTTTAGGATAAAAAAAATATGACTGAAGAAATGATCAAACGTTGGGATAAAATAGGTTTACTAGAAATGTGAGAAACTCTGAAAAATTGGGTGTGACAAATCCACCCATCCCTAATTTAAAGTTGGCATTAAATTGCATCAAAACAGTTCAATATTCTCTAGTGCTGTGAGCCTCTAACAGAAGATGAAATGACTGAAACAAGGCCTCTTGCTTTACAGCCTTAGCCTATCTCTCCAATAAAATAATGAACAAACATTTAGAGAAGAACCTCTATAAAATCTAGAGGGCAATGAAAATGGAATCATAAACAACGGTGATTCAACAGGCAGCAGAAGCAGGGTTTGCTGGTGTATGACATGTTTGCCTGTCTCTACGTAACGATGAAACGTCTGTTGGGCTCTGGTTTGAAGGTTTTACTGATGAAACTTACTGTCATTGGAAGACCATTTCGTAACATCACAGTTTTGCCACTGATAAGACATTACACATGCTTTTAAGCAGAATACATATTCAACCATTGATCTGCTTTTTTTTCTTGTCGAGAAGTATAAGGGATAAAGCATATATCCAGCCCTTCTTTTTTGTTATACAAAATTATTTTCTGAATTTTAAAGGAAGGTAATCACAGCCAAGCAGTAAGAGGGAGATGCACAGAAATAAAGCTATTTCTCCTGTGTTTCCAATAAAAGCATAAAACTTTGACTGGGATGCAGATCAGGTTGGACTCGTAGCTGTAAGACTGGAACAAAGGGATAGAAAATATCACAAATTCATAAAATATGACATTTTAATCAAGTCTCAAGCTGTTTTCTAATTACATTTGACTGCACTTAAAAGGAAAATGGGAGGTGTCAGGTTAGTGTAGAGACAAGCAGAAAATTGTCCTCAGTACATCACTGATTATTATGAATACGATGGTGTCAAATTACCCAGAAAAAGATATGGTAGTAAAGCCTTCTAAGAGCCATATTTCCAATTTTCTTTTCAATTTCATCTTGAAATAAATTTGGCCACTAGTTTATACAGAAGCTGCCTTCCTGCAGTACATCTTTTTTATATTTAAGTATGTATAATGGATCTGCTAAAAACATCAGAGGCCATTAAGCTACAGAAGCATGAAATCAACTTGAAATTATTATTTTAATTCTAGGCACTTGTGCATAACAGTATGAGCACAGTGCCAAATAAACATTTATCAGAGCAGCAGCTAGTATTCAATGCACTAATGTGTGTTCCCCCCCCCCACACACACACTATGTAACCACAACTGCATAATACAGCCCAGGACACAGACTCATGGGCAAAGAGTTTCTAATCCTATATATATATATATATATATTATATATATATATATGTATAAAAGGAGAAAAGCAAGTTATATTTAGTTGTACAGAAATGAACTATTCTTACATTGCATATTCATAATCATTTTTCTGAAGTGGTATTATTCCAATCAAGCATCCCTTTGCTCCCAAAGACCCTAGCACTGTGGAAATGGCAAGCATTTTAACTATTGATTCTGCCCTTACCCATGACAGTCTTAGGAAAGTAGTGAAAATATAGGCTACTATAGGCATGAAAGAAATAAGGAGGAAGGGGAAGTGATGGACCTATTAATCATTACCTCAGGAAAGTCTTCAGTTGATAAGGAAAGTGAGAGGATTTTCTCCCTGGTTATTGTTGTTCATGGGTACAACATGGTGTGAATTCCATGCTCCTGATTTCTTGTTTAATTATTCAATGTTATATATAAAAGAATTTTGTGGATATATCCAGAAATCATACCTATGAACATGAGCAGGAGTGAGGACCATCATGCACGCTCACCCCAGCCACAACGTCCTTGCATACATTCTGTCCTGCTTTTCGTATGAGTGGGGAACCCAACAACGCAAGGTTCTTACTCCTGAAGAAGCTTCTATGTCCACAGGAGTGCAAAGGGAAGATTACGGCATCTAAAATCTCATGTCACAGGTGGACCATCTTGTTTACGTCACCAGTGAAGACATATTTAGAACACATGTTGTTGCACTGAGAGCTGCCAGTATGGTATAGTGGATAGTATGTTGGATAAAGACTCAAGACACCTGAGTTCTAGTCCCTGCTTGGCCATGGAAACTTACTGGGGGATGGCAGGAATAAACCACTCCTTGAACAACTCGCATACCTCAAAAACCTTGTTAAGGTCTCCATAATTTGGAAGCACATTGACAGCACATAACAATGTGGTTGCATACATATTTTGTGCTTCATCAAACTGCTAAATGTAAAATCTTGTTTAAATATCATGGAACACATTAGTCCTATGTCTCCAAACCTTATTTCTTTCCATTGTCCCTCTCTGCACCTCATCCCTTCACCTGTCCACCCTACCTTTGCTCTTCTTACATCCAGTTCAGTAACCAGAGTCTGTCGTGTTTTACTTTCTTGAGCCTCCAAGCAACTGAAACCGAATATACATAGCCCTATATATTACTCTAAGCATACAGAGAATGTCTGATTGAAATAATGCTATTTTCTTGCTCTGCATAATTGTTTCTCTGTCTCCCCTTGTTTGATTGTTTACTGCATCAGTTTTAGACTATAAGTTACATTGGATAGGGGATCTGTCATGCCTTTTCTTTCTAAAGACCTCTGGTCACTGATGACTGTATAAATATAATTATGCAAAAATAATATTAAAAAAGAATGGCAATAGTAATATGCTATATGCACCATTTTAGATGCATAACATACTTGCAATGGCAGGTGTATTATATATCTATGTGTGGAATCATTCCATGCATGTAGAACACATTCACAGTCAATCCAGTCAATCAGTGTCAGCTCTGTCAATCTGTACCAAATAAAGTGTCATGGCCCATGGGTGAATTCAAAAAGTAGCATTTCCAGAAGTGCTCATCTGTTGAGCAATGCTCTGCCTCTCAGCATCAGTGCCACAACTGCAAAACAGAGTGTAATCATTCTAAGTCAAAAGTTGCAAGTAATTGGTTGCAAGGATAGAATAAAATGAGAACTCTGATTCTCATGAATTGCTGTGATGATATTTAGAGTGACACAGACCAATGTCAATAAAACAGAACCCAATCCATCTGATTTCTGGAAAACTAGCTTTGAAACTGTTCCTGAAGGGAAAGTTTTCTGTTCCTTCATATCTCTCACAGCCAGTTGTCCCCAAGAAACACTCCAAATTGGAGGATATTCTTGAAAAGTGGAGGTGGGTAGCACAAGAGGTGCTGGAAGAGAAGGAGACTGACTTGAGGCAATTCTCTCTACCCAGCAAGAATATCAGTGGATCCAACCAACACTGTTCAAAAAGGTTTCCTCACCCACCAGAAAGGCTTTCCAGGCAAAACAGGGAGCTGAAAAAGAGGTGAGGACATGAATTTTTCCTTTCATCAAATTACCATCTTATGATCTGCGGTATATTCAAAGCCTCATGAACCAGAAACGTGTCTAGAACTAACAATAGCCTGAAAATGGCCCAGATCTGTTGTTAGTCACAATTAGCTAATTGCTGTATCTCTTTTAATGAACAGTTGTTTATCAGACCTCTTGTCTCCAGTACTTCCTTCTTGACCTTGTCAGAAGTGGCAACAGATGGTTAAATGTTCTCATCTTACAGGGAAAACAGGAAATAATATAAATTAACCACACACAAAAACTGCAGTGATTAGCCATCATTGGAGGTTTTGCCCTACCTTGTCTTGGTCTCAAGTTGGAAACTTTGCAGAAAAGAGAGAAAGATGGAAACTATGCCATCAGATCCATATTGCAGCCTGAGGAGCAAATAAAAAGTGTGTTCCTCTTTTGTTACCTGTAAAATAAACAATAACCTGTAAAATAAATAATAATAGCATGCTGTCAAATCAATTCTGACTTATGGTAACCCTTTCCTGGGTTTTCTAGACAGAGAATAAACAGATGTGGTTGGCTGTTCCCTTCTTCTGGAAGTGCCCGGGGACTGTGCAGCTTAACTATGGCTGCACAGGCTGACTCTTCCCCCAGGAGGCACAGTGCGAAATCAAACGGCCAATCTCTAGCTCCACAGCCAGGTACCTAAACCACTGAGCTGTTTGGATAGCTGTTACTTGTAGCTGGAGGAAATCCATGGAGCAGGGATGGGAATGTGTGACTTTCCAGATGTTACTATGCTGTAGCTCTACCTCCTACCATTGGCTATTTGGTTAGAGCTGTCCTGGATGTCAGCTGTAGACCAACACACCTGGAGGTCTGCATATTCCTGATCCTAACAAACTGGCTGAAATCCTTTTGCTTATAGTAAGAAAATTCATAGCTTTCATTCTCTTCTTGATTGGCAGCAAGTAGAAGGGCGGGGTATAAATCTAAATAAAGTAAAAGTAAAGTAAATATAAAGTTCCTGATGCAAGTCTTTGGTGGGGAGTTGGCACACATTAAAACCAGCATGCGCATGTGCATCCAAGAATCACTCTTATTTGCCAGCTAGGAACAGGCTGGACATTATGAATTTTCTTATGCTAAGCAGCAGCATTCCAGTCACTGTTACACTTCATTGAGGATGCTTCTACTCTAGGAGGAGTTTTGATCTTATTCAGGATCTATGGCAATCTTGACAAAAATGCATCTGAGGATGATCAATTCTGCACATACACAAGCAAGTGCAACTGAGAAAATTAATTCAGATGTCATAGAAATGAGACAGCAAAACAATAAGTCTTGTAGAGGGACAGAAATGAAGCAAAGTCATGCTACCTATTTAAGGTACTGCATTATCATAAGCAGACACTGGTGCTGAACCTAGTATTCTCTCACTTTGTCTTTGAATAAGCTTCTAGGCCCCATAAAGTTGTTTTACCCAGCATTACGTTGATTGTATACTGTATAGCACTTGCAGGTTTCAGTGTGTAAGGGAACTTAGCCTCACTGGCTACAGCAGCCAGACTCCTTTTTATCACCTCTCTACTGGGCCATATTACAGTGTCTAAGGAACTACAGCTAACAAACAAAGCACATTCAAGTTTTTTAAAATGCCCATAATCCCTCAGGAAAAATTAATCCAAACTTCCATAGTTTTCAAGGGATGATGAGAACTGCAGTAAGCATACCAGATATACATGTATGCAACCATCATTCCAGGTGCTTAGGGCTATAGACATACCCATCACCAATATGAATGAGCTGAGAAACTCACCTAATTAATTAGAAAATGATGGCATTAAAGTCCACCAACTGGGTCAATAATCTGATCATCCCTGGTTAAAAGTATGAAAGCATTGTAGTCTACCTGAAATCCAGGATTCACACTATGCAGAAGAAATATTTATTTGGTTCCCACAACAACAGGGGCCCAAAGCCTAAGGAAAGCAGATTCATGATCTTGAATGAAAAGGATAGATATTGGCAGGTCATTCATTGAAGACTCTTCAAACGTATTTATTTTCAATGTCATCGCAGGCAGGTTCAGATTATTCTGCCTCTCTCTTGGCATCAAATCTGCAGTAAAAGATCAACTTCAGCAAAAGACCAACAGTATGTTGGTGACTTTGCTACTGTCCATATGTTATGCAATGATGCAGTAATAGCAATTTCGATGAGAGAGGAGCGTGATTATATAAAGAAGGCAGTGATGGAGAGAGTGAAGAGGAAAATATCAAACTCAGAATGAATAAGATCCAATTTGGCAAGTGAATCCAAAATCTAAACCATACTTGGCATGACATGCCTTCAGGCTTAGAACGGCCTACTGTACTGCCTTGAGAATGGCTGTATTTCTTTCATGATATATTCTCAATGAAACAGTGTTGACAGCCTCAGTGAGGCAAAGTATCAAGCCTACAGGACAGCTCAAAGCATAGTGTCATGCACAGCATACATTTAAAGCACATGTGCCTGAATTATACAGTCATGGCCAAAAATATTGGCACCCTTGCAATTCTGTCAGAAAATGCAACCCTTCTCTCAGAAAATTGTTGCAGTTGCAAATGTTTTGGTACTCACACGTTCATTTCTTTGGTTTGGATTGGAACAACAACAAAAAAAAATAAGAGAAGTCAAATCTGATACAATCTCACACAGAAACTAAAAAATGCACTGGCCAAAATTATTGGCACCTTGTATACATTGTAAGAAATAATTGCTTTTCAAGTATGTGATGCTCCTTGAATTTGTATTTAGACACACCTGTCACAAGTGAGAGGTGTGGGCAATATAGTAATCACGCAACCAGTTCAGATGGAGAAAAGTTGACTCGGCCTTTCTGTTGTATGTGACACTGAGCATGGAGAAAAGAATGAAGTGTAAAGAGTTGTCTGTGGATTTGTCAGAAAAAATTGTGAAAAACCATAGACAATCTCAAGGCTACAAGTCCATCTCCAGATATCTTAATCTTCCTGTGTCCACTGTGTGCAATATCATCAAGAGGTTTACAGCCCACAGCATTGTAGCTAACCTCCCTAGACATGGACGGAAGAGCAAAATTACTGAAAAATTACAATGAAGGGCTGTTCGAATGGTAGATAGAGAACCCAGATTAATTTCCCAACAAATTCAAGCTATCTGCAGACACAGGGTACAACAGTGTCAGCTTGCACTGTCCGTCACCATCTGAATGAAAAGGGACGCTATGGAAGGAGACTCAGGAGGACATCACTGCTGACAAAAAGGCATAAAAAAAAAGACTGGAGTATGCCAAAACTTATGTGACAAAACCACAATCTTTCTGGGAGAACGTACTGTGGACAGATGAAACAAAAGTTTAGCTTTTTGGTCATGGATATCATGACACTTTACAGAAAAAGAAATGAGACATTCAAAGAAAAGAACACAGTCTCTACAGTTAAATATGATGGAGGTTCAAAGATGTTTTGGGGTTGCTTTGATGCTTTTGGCACTAGATGCCTTGACTGTGTGAACTGTATCATGAAATATGATGATTACCAAAGAATTTTTGGGGCGCAACGTAGTGGCCAGTGTCAGAAAGCTGCATCTCCACCAGAAGTCATGGGTCTTCCAGCAGGACAATGAGCCAAAACACACTTCAAAAAGCACTCAGAAATGGTTAGAAACAAAGTGCTGGAGAGTTCTGAAATAGCCAGCAATGAGTCCAGATCTGAATCCCATAGAACACATGTGGAGAGATCTCCAAACAGCAGTTGGGAGATACATCCTTCAAATCTGAAATCCCTGGAGCAGTTTGCAAAAGAAGAGTGGTCCAAAACTCCAGTAGGGAGGTGTAAGAAACTTGGTCATGGTTACAGGAAGGTATTGATTTCAGTTATTTTTTTTCCAAAGGGGGTGCTACCAAATATTAAGTTAAGGGTGCCAGAAATTTTGGCCAGTGCATTTTTGAGTTTCTGTGTGGGATTGTATCATTTTGACTTTTCTGCAACAATTTTCTGAGAGAAAGGTTGCATTTTCTGACAGAATTGCAAGGGTGCCAATATTTTTGGCCATGACTGTATATATGCAGCAAGCCAGTCCCCACCTGAACGGTTGGGTCTGAGAAAGTTTTATAGGATTGCTTACTAGAAGATCCTACCCCAGAAGCATAAATATGACAGAGTCCTTGGACAAAATCTAGGCTAATGAACGGTCATTGCAGATACAGTGTCAAGGGTCGGTCTGGAAAATGTTGTTTCCTCTGATGAATCAGGAAGCCTGTATAGAGAATGAACCCATGATACCATTGTGAATAAGGAACATTTCATGAGAAGAACAGATCATGCAGAATATACTACTGGAGGCAAACCTGAAAAAGAAACTAAGAGCACCATGCCTGACAACTGACTCAAGGATGGTATAACCAGCCAAAAGAGTCAACATGCTACAACACCAGAGCAAATGAAATAGTATGTTAGGTCATGGGCCCATACTGATTATCAGGAGAGGTCTTTAGAAACAGCTGAAACATGAACAAAGACTTATTCATATTCATGCAGACTTGCCATAATAGAAGGATCAAGATTACAACCAAGTCATACTGGAAATACAGAAGATATTTGTAATCAAGGAGTTTAGGAGGTGTAAAACTCAACCTTAAACTGAAGAAAGTAGGAAAAACCACTTGGCTAGTCAGTTGTAATCTAAACCTAATCCCTTACGAATACAGAGTGGAAGTGAAGAACAGATTTAAGGAACTAGATTTGGTGGAGAGAATGCCTGAAGAAATATGGGTGGAGGCTCATAACAATGTATAGGAGGCAGCAACAAAAACCATCCCAAAGAAAAGGAAATGCAAGAAAGCAAAGTGGCTGTCCAAAGAGACCTTACAAACAGCAGAGAAGAGAAGGGAAAAGCTAGGGAGATATAGAAAGTGACAGAAAATGGAATGCAGACTTTCAAAGAATAGCAAGGAGAGAGAACAGGGCCTTCTTAAATGAACAGTGCAAAGATATAGAGGAAAATAACAGAAAGGGAAAAACCAGAGATCTGTTCAAGAAAATTGGAGATATTAAAGGAACATTTTGTGCAAAAGATGGACATGATAAAGGACAAAAATGGTAGGGACCTCACAGAAGCAGAGGACATCAAGAAGAGGTGGCAAGAATACACAGAGGAATTATACCAGAAAGATCTGGATGCCCCGGACAACCCAGATAGTGTGGTTGCTGACCTTGTGCCAGACATCCTGAAGAGTGAAGTCAAGTGGGTCTTAGAAAGCCTGGCTAACAACAAGGCCAGTGGAGGTGATGGCATTCCATTTTAAAATCTTAAAAGATGACACTATTTGTCAAGGATTTGGCGACAGGAAAAACACAGAGTTATTGAAGACACTTACAAGTTCTTCATTTGCAAGATGGTTGTATTTAGAGTATTTACAAGTATGTACAGGCAGGCATCACATCAGCATGGCAGGACATCATTACACAAACCGACATAGAGTATTGGAGCAAATGGTGGAGAGAGGAGAGAATGATACAAAGACACTGTTCACTTATATACATATACATGGCATCTCTAGTCCAATCAGAAGACACATGACTTCATCTTCTGCACCTGGTGTCTTATTTCCAGACATTGCATCATCTTCAGAGTGACTCAGCATACTCACATTTGTGCACCATGGCAGCTCGTTAATAATACATTTATTCAGGTTCAGGCCTACAAAATTTCTATATTCTGACACTATTAAGGTGCTACACTCAATATGCCAACAAGTTTGGAAAACTCTGCAGTGGCCAGAGGATTGGAAAAGGTAAGTCTACATCCCAATCCCAAAGAAGGGCAGTGCCAAAGAATGCTCCAACGACCATACAATTGCACTCATATCACACACTTTCAAAAATCTACAAGGTAGACTTCAGCAGTATGTGGATCGAGAACTCCCAGATATACCATCTGGATTTTGAAGGGGCAGAGGAACTAGAGACCAAATTGCTAACATGCGCTGGATTATGGAGAAAGCCAGAGAGTTCCAGAGAAACATCTACTTCTGCTTCATTGACAATGCAAAAGCCTTTGACTGTGTGGACCACAGCAAACTCTGGCAAGTTCTTAAAGTAGTGGGAGTGCCTGATCACCTTATCTATCTCCCGAGAAATCTATATGTGGGACAGTAAGTAACAGTTAGAACTAGATATGGAACAACTGATTGGTTCAAAATTGGGAAAGGAGTACAACAAGGCTGTATATTGTCTCCCTGTGATGGTATCAACCAGGCTTTAGGTCCAATACAGAAGAATTCTGCTCCCTTGAAGTCTGCTACAGGCGTGATCATCCAGGACTGAGCACAGCAGATGGACCACTGGGTGCAGCACTACTCTGAGTTATATTCCAGAGAGAATGTAGTAACCAAAGAAGCATTAAATAACATTGAGTGCCTGCCTGTCTTGGAAGAGTTGGACAGCGAACCAACATTAGCAGAAATAAAAGCGGCCTTGGACTCCCTCGCCTCTGGCAGGGCGCCTGGAAAGGATAACATCCCGGTTGAAGTTCTGAAGTAAAGAGATCATCACCACCGAACTGCATGAAGTATTTTCATCTTTTCTGGAGCAAAGGTGGAGTACCACAAGACATGAAGGATGCAAACATCATCACATTGTATAAGAACAAAGGAGACAGGGGTGACTGCAATAACTAGCATGGCATCTCTCTCTGCTCAGCATTGTAGGGAAGCTGCTTGCCCTGAAGAGACTCCAGGTGCTTGCAGACAGAGTCTATCCAGAATTACAGTGTGGATTTCAAGCTAATAGATCCACCATTGACATGGTATTCTCCCTCAGACAGTTGCAGGAGAAATGCAGGGAACAACAACAGCCACATTTTGTGGCCTTCATAGATCTCAAAGCCCTTTGATTTGGTTCACAGGGATGACCTTTTTAAAATACTTCCCAAGATTGGATGTCCACCTCTACTCCTTATTATCATCAGGTCCTTTCATGAGGGAATGAGGGGCACTGTAGTTTTTCATGGCTCAACATCAGATCCCTTTGACATCTGAAGTGAAGTGAAACAGGGCTGTGTCCTCACACCAACCCTTTATGGGATTTTGTTTGCTGTCATGCTGAAGCACACCTTTGGAACTGCAACAGAAGCTGTCTACGGGCTAGATCAGATGGAAAGCTCTTTATTCTCTCTAAACTGAGAGCAAAGACCAAAGTCTAGCTGAAATGCATGTGGGACCTCCTCTTCGCCGATGATGCAGCCATTGTTGACCACTCTGCTGAAGGCCTCCAAAAACTCATGAATCATTTTAGCAAGGCTTGCTAAGACTTTGGACTAACAATCAGCCTGAAGAAAATACAAGGCCAGGGCGTGGTCTCACCCCTCTCTATTACCATATTCACGCAAGAATTGGAGGTTGTTCATGACTTTGTGTACCTTGGCTCAATGATCTCTGACACTCTTCTCTAGATGATGAGCTGGATAAACACATTGGCAAAGCAGCTACTATGTTCTCTAGACTCACAAAGAGAGTATGGCTCACTAAGAAGCTGACGACATATACCAAGATTCAGGTCTATAGAGCTTGTGTCCTGAGCACACTCCTGTACTTCAGTGAGTCCTAGACCCTTCTGCATGGCAGGAGAGGAAGCTGAACATTTTCTATATGCGTTATCTCTGATGCATTTTTGGTATCACCTGGCAGGACAAAGTTCCAAATAGAGTAGTCCTAGATTGAGCTGGAATTTTTAGCATATATGTATTTACTGAAACAGCGTCTATGTTGGCTTGGGCATGTTGTGAGAATGGCTTATGGTTGGATTCCAAAAGAAAGCGATGACAAACCTAGACAGCATCTTAAAAAGAAGAGACATAACCTTGCCAATAAAAGTCCACATAGTCAAAGCTATGGTTTTTCTAGTAGTGATGTATGGAAGTGAGAGCTGGACCATAAGGAAGACTGACGGCCAAAGAATTAATGCTTTTGAATTGTGGTGCTGGAGGAGACTCTTGAGAGTCCCCTGGACTGCAAGGAGATCAAACCTATCAATTCTGAAGGAAATCAACCCTGAGTGCTCACTGGAAGGAGAGATCTTGAAGCTGAGGCTCCAATACTTTGGCCATCTCATGAGAAGACAAGATTCCCTGGGAAAGAGTGAAGGCAAGAGGAGAAGGGGACGACAGAGGACAAGATGGCTGGACAGTGTCATCGAAGCGACCAACATGACTTTGACCAAACTCCGGGAGGCAGTGGAAGACAGGAGGGCCTGGAGTGCTCTGGTCATGGGGTCATGAAGAGTCGGACATAACTTAATGACTAAACAACAACAAATAACTCCTTTACTGTTTAAACTCCTTTACTCTTCGGGGCCTTGGTTCTTTAAACAGCCACATTTTATTTTCTTATTTTCTCAGAGTTAACTGCTTGTTTGAGAGTATTAGTTTCCTTCAGAGTGTTGGGCAGAGATCCAAGTCTAGCCACCTGGAATGTCTTGGACGATCATGTAGTTATCTAGATTATGTGCCTGCTAAAGATTATGGCTAGTAAGCAGAATTGTTTTAAGCCCTTTCAGGCTGGCTGGTTGGTTGGTGATTCACTTATTTATGTATCTACACTCTTCCTTTCCACTATAAAACAGCACTCAAGGTGATTTATACACATCTTGAAAGAATAAAAAATGGATGAAACTACACTATAACTAAAAGATCATAAAATTAAGTATCCAGCCCCATTGTAAAACAACATTAAAATCAAGTAAATACATTAACACAGTTAAAAGCAACAAATGTTACAGTGAAAAACTACACAGCAGGACATATAAAGTGGTCATGGGGAAGCCACTAAGCTCATTAAAGCCAGGTAGGATACATTTGGGAATTGGTATACATGAGCCTCAGGAACTTCCCTGACAAATGAGCCTTGGTGTAGTTTAAAACTTCTTCAGTGTGTGAAGTTATGTCCACCACCATTTTTTGAGAAGGTCCTCACAAGGGGAGGGACATCTCAGCATTGTAATCTTGCTTTGTGGCTTGTTAAAAAAAGTCTTTAACCTTCACTTATTAGTGTGCATATTGTCCTCAAATCCTGTTGGGAAGGAACCTTGTATTCTGGATGTGTCATTTTTCATGTGCAATGTGACGCTGATGGCTGATGTAAAAATCATTTTTCCAGCAACTCTAACAGAACATATGGTGGCCAAGGTGTATCTAGCACTTGGAATAGATGCAGATTGTATTAGCAACAGAGACCATGAAGCTCAAGGCTTATCATGGTATCATGCTTTCAGCTTTGCTACAGATATGTGCTTCACTTATTTCTCAACATTTCTAAAGTTCTATTTTCTCCAGTTAATTCAGCACATTCTATTCTGACTGAAACAAAAACTATTTTAGCAGTTACAAAAGTGGGTACAATGTGGGACATCTTGTGAGAACAAGGCTTACTCTCTTTAGTCAAGGAGATCTTTAATCAAATAGAATGGTTGAACCATTGGTTCAAACAATTAAATCAGCTCTCCACAAAATTGTGGTAAGAGAGTCTTTCTTCCGAACCGGATCCATGAACACACCTGTCACACACACCCAGCTCCTCTATATGTTCTCCCTAACAAATAGATTTGCCTTCGGGCATGACAATTTGTCTTGTCTCCACTTTCGCTGCCACCAGAGGAAATCCTTCCTCAATTACCAATTAGGACCACAGAATCAATCGTGTCAAATTTAACGTGTTTATTAACAGATTAACATATTTAAGGATCAAGGAAATCCTAGGTGGTATTGTATTTGATATTCATTAAACTTCATTTAAATTAGAAATATGCTGGTTACTTTGTATTTAGTTTCAATCACTTTATAACAGTTACATTCACTTCTCTTATACATTTCTTTTCAAGTGTTTCTTTCCATACCAATTCTTCAAACTACTTAACTCTTTCCCTAACTCCTGACTAACTGTCCTACCTCATGACTAACCAACGTCCCTGACTCCTGGCTAACTGAAATCCTAACTCTAACTGAAACTCTAACTGTCCTCCATTCTCTTCTTATATTTCCTGGTTCCACCCTCCTGCGCAACCATTGGCTACTGAATCAGTATTCCATTGTGATGGACAGGTGTGGTTTTTGGCCTGTCTGTCACAACACCCTTGGCTAACTCCAAAGTAGTTCCAGCATTGTAATCAGTTTAATATGTACTGAGAACACATTTTCTACGTGTACGTGTAGCCTTTCAGCCTCATGGTCCCCAAGGAGCTCAATTCCAAGTAGGGCAGCTAGAAGAAACTATAAAGAAGATTATTACTAGACAGTCTACAGAGCTGCCAGTCCTCAGATCCACTCTGCGTGAAGATATCAGGGACTGAAAACCAGCAAGGATAACTGTGTAGCACCATGTCCATGTTCCAATTATATTGGAACTCTGATAGGAGACAGGTGTTAGCACAGCAGAACATACCTGAGGCTAACTAAGCAACCTTGACACATTCAAAGCAAATAGCAGATTCTGAGACATAAATAGAAACTGAGCCTCAAGCCCAACAGGTCAGCGGCAACTACAATGTCTCCTGTGACTCACCTTGCCCTGCAGCCACTGGAATCAAATACAGCATGCATCTCCCCGCAGAGGATAATGAACCTGGAGAGCTCCTTAGAGACTTACTACGGTGCCGGTAGTAAAATGCATATTTCTGAGCCGCCTAGGCAAAGACTCATCATTGCTGCAAGACAGCTTGCTACATAAAATGTTATTCTAGTGTGCTGAAGAATGAAAGGACAGAGATGTCACATGTGTTTCTGTTCCTTTAAGGATAACTCCCAGAGAGACGATAGTCATGTAGCTGAAAAGTGGCAGAAAACTGCAGTACAGTCTGACGTGTACAATACAGTTCATCTGAATTAATCAGCTGCAATATTTCAATTAATAAACAATGACCAGCTTGCTTCCATAATTGTTTTCTGATGTTAAACCCACTGTCTATAAACTTATATCCTGCATAATTTGGGTTTTTATGCCGTCCAAATCTATGTAAATTTACCCAGATGAATCAGAAATAAAGGCATATTTTCTGTCTTCTCCCCTGACTCTGTTTTATTGAGCACTTTCCTCTGGTCTCCTGGTGCTGAATTATAGATCACAAACTCTTCAGGACAATTTGACAGGGACCACCCATCCTATACTTTAAAAGCTACCCATCCTAAACCTGCAGCGCGAGGCAACTTTGAGGGTGTGTATTTGGGATTATTTTATTTAATTAAAATCTGACGTTAGCCCACATTATCACTGGTTCAGTCACTAGGTGACAGATCCCCTCCAAAATTATGATAAAGCTCCTAATAATTAAAGGAAATCCTCAAAAGTAAGGCATCTTCCCAGGAGCAGGGAGTCTTGAGGTTTTGTATAAATGCTTGCTGAAGGTTTGGGGCAGGAACCAGAGAATCAGGTTATTTAATTCTTCACCCTTGGTATTTCTCACTCTTTGAGCTTCCACTTTTCTATAAGCCAACCATTTGGTAAACCTGGACTTGCTTTTGTTTTCAAGTATGCGTACATGTGTACACACTTATCAAAGGGGAAGAAATAAACTACTCCTTGATACATAAGGTGAAGTGAAACTGGGAAATTACAATGGCTAAATATAGTGGAGGAAGAGGGGGGGAAATAGTAGAAGGTACAGTTGCCATGTTGCTCTGCTAGATGGATTTGACTTCGCTCTGCTACCTGGTAACTATTTATGCCATTAACTGGCCAGGATTCCCCATTTCACTTACAAAGAATATCAATTGAAATAAATGCTAGTCATGTGGTTGCTATAAAATAAAATGTGAATGCAAAAATAGGCAATACCTTTACAGACCACTAAAAATCATCAAGCTTTTGCGAATTAAAAAGACTACGTTATTAGGTGCGTACTGGTATGGAGACCTATAAGACCAAAAATTCACAGCAAGATGGATTTTGCCAGGCGCCTCTCTCTTAGAGATAGGTCAGGAAATATTACAGTTGTTTTATGGAATATCAAGTTATATCTACAGTTTACAGTTAGTTTGCTTTCCTATAATTTTGATCATTATGACTCTATCCTAAGCAATCAGGATATGTTGTTCTTTGAGTTATTTATTTAAAATATTTTTACCCTGCCTTTCTCCTTGAAAAACCCCAAGGTGGCTTACAATAATGAAAGACAAAAACAATGAATGTACAACAGTGATTAACATCATTAAAAGGCAATATTTAAAACTACAAACAATGAATAAAGAGGCACCTTACATCATTAACAGGCAATATTAAAGCAAAGATCAATAAGTATAATTTTTTTTTAAAAAAGTCACTCTGAGAAATAGAAAACAGATGTAGTACTAAAAATCCAGTCAAAACAGTAATGCATAACAAACTGTCTTAAAATCATACACAGGTAGCTGGTTACTGAGGGAAGGCTTGCCTGACTAGAAAGGTCTTTGCCTTCTTGTGGAACAACAGCAAGTATGAGACCAGTCTGGCCTCTTGTGGGAGGGAGTTCCAGAGTATGGGAGCAGCAACAGACAAGGCTCTCTCCTGTGTCCCCATCAGATGCACCTGTGAAGGTGGCGAGACCGAGAGGAAGGCTCATAATGGGAGATACAGTCTTTAAGATAGTCCAAATCATATCAGATAATGTTCAGTCATGACAATGGAATTACTGAAAGTTCCTCTACGCCCAGGTCACCGATATCTACACCGGTACAGAAGACTATGTCTAAAGTGTGGCCTGGGGCAGGGGGCAGTTACCATTTGGGACAGACCCATGGTTGTCGTGGAGATCATGAAGTCTTGGGACACCCCTGAAAGAGCTGCCTCAACATGGATTTTACAGTCCCCCAGCATGACAAGTCGAGGAGATTCCAATACCAATGTTGAAACCAGCTGGGTTAGCTCTAGACAAGATCTCTGTTGCACAGAGAACTGGTGGACAAAGTTGAGTGAGGTTAACACCCCCAGTCTCGTTGTACCAGGTCTCTGTAATGTAAGTAAGGTCAGCATGTTCATGCAGGATCAGGTTCTGCATGGCTGTTGTTTTCCCATTCACTGACTTAGCATTTATTACCATTATTTCCAACCCTGGAATCTTGTCATCAAGGCTACCCAAACAAACTGAGTTTGGAGAATGCTTAGGGGCAACCAAAACTCTGTTGTTCATCCATCTAATATGGTGCTGAGGTTGATTACGCATGGCATATCTTCCTGTTCCCTGAACAATTCCAATGGGTACTCCCTCATTGCATCCATTACTCTTCCTCCCATAAAAACACATTCTTCCACAAGCAGCCCAAGACACAGTTACAAGTTTGTATACTGCTACCAGCTATTCCTCCTGCGGCTCCAAGTGTGGTGCACTTAGTGCAGCACTTCATGTGTGCACAAGTTACTCACAAGACGCCAAGGTACCCTGAGGAGAGAGGGACTGAGATTAAATCAGTTGAAATCTACAGTGTGGTCAGAAGTTCAGGTTATTTTGAAGGTTGTGGGACAGGGGAGTGGACTCCTCCCTGCAAAAAGGATTAAACGCTTCCCCAAATGGTTAAAATGATGCCACGACAAAGTGATGTAAAACTGATGTTCCTGTGCAGTAGAAACACAACTCATGTCTTTGGCCCTCAGAGAATCCAGTATTTCAGCCCAAATCTGTAATTGCTACTTTGCGACATTCTTCCTCAAGGAAAAAGGAAACCTGTTGCTGCTTTCCATTGAGACAATCAGTGAAGTTACAGCTATCACATGTTGAAGACTTAGAGAGTTGAATTTGCACTGGTGCATGAACCTTTGCACATGATGTTGCAGCTTTTCAAAAAATCATCATTATTAAACCCTAAACTGACAGTCTTCCAATGTGAATGCTAGAAAAGCCCAAAGGGATGGTGGTGGCTTTTTCTATGTTATAACTGTGTTTAGTTTTTTTGCAAGCATTAGGAGTTGAGGACTAGGAGAGAGGATAATGTGTGAGGAGACATGGAGAAGCAAGGAGAGAGAATGGAATTAAGATGAAGGCCACCTTTATGCATTTTGACAGAAGTCATAGTATCATAGAATCGTCATAGGGTTGGAATGGACCTTGGAGGTCTTCTAGTTCAACCCCCTGCCCGAGGCAGGAGACCTAATACCATCTCAGACCTCATATTATCCCAGACAGATGGCTGTTCAATCTTTTCTTGAAAACCTCCAGCAATGGGAGACCCACAACATCAGGAGCCAAGCTGTTCCACTGATTAATGGTTCTCACCATCAGGAAATTCCTCCTTATTTCCAGGTTGGGTCTCTCTCTGATGAATTGGTTCTTGTCCTACCCTCAGGCGCAATGGAGAATAAACTGATGCCCTCTTCCCTGTGGCAACCCTTCAGATATTAGAAGACTGTTATCATACCTCCCCTCAGTCTTCTCTTTGTTGAGATAAACATACCTAGTTCTTTTAGTTCTTTTAACATGGAAAAGACTAACACAGTTGTTTCTTAGGAAATTGGTCACTTTCTAGCATCACTTTGTTTTCAGGCTGAAGTCTGTCATATATTCTTGAGTAAGTGCCAATGAATTTACTACTATTTTCTCCAGAGTAGTCACATATAGTGTTGTGCCATTAAATGCCTTTTTAAAGAGAAGGTGCTTTGCCACTCTCTCTTGGTTCATCTGTTTTCACACATTGCTTGGTGAAGTTCTCTTGAGTTTAGAAGCATTTACTACTCAGAAATGGCTTTTTGTGGCAGCTGTTCTTGTCCACGTCTTGAATAGCCTTTGTGTGCCTCAAGCAAGCTGAAAGCCTCAAGAGTCTGAAAACATTTTCCAGGTCTGAAATTGGCTATCAAAACTTATATATTTTCTCAATACAAGGGATGCAGTATATACTGAATATCTGCACTTCCTACCACTGTTACGAGACCGGAAACCTCAGAAGCAGAACATATGGCAAAGAAAAGAAAAAAAAAACACCCTGAGCACAAGTCAGACAACCAGCAAGGAACTGAAGGAACCCCAACCTCCTGTTTCTGAGCTGTCAAGTACTGTACTGGTTCTTAACCTTTGTTACTCAGATGTTTTTGGACTGCAACTCCCAGAAGCCTTCACCATCAGCTCTGCTGGCAGAGGTTTCTGGGAGTTGCAGTTCAAAAACACCTGAGTAACAAAGGTTAAGAACCACTGAAGTACTGTATCATTGAAAGAAGTCCCTCTAAGTGCAAATTAGGAGGAGACAGTTGCAAATGAGCATTGATGGGCCCACTTCAGGATGTGAATAATGACCAAATAATTCACATAGTATGAAAATCTAGCCGCCTGGATTTGGGAAATAGAATATGGCAAACTCCTTTCACCTGGTAAGGGTGGAGAGAAGAGTCAGGAGTTGTGAAGACTCAAGGGACAAAAGGAGAGAGAGAAAGACCAACAAAAAATAAAAGTGTGGGAGGAGAGAAGAAATAAGTGGAAAGGAAAAGAAGTAGGGGGTGAGCTGATAAATTACTAATCTATGTGAATCTAGTATAGAAGAAGTACCAGGGCCCAGAATGATATGTACTGGAGAAAAAAAAGGCGAGAAAGCTCTGAGGTGGTGGTAGTACTAGTAGATTTTTAACATGAGTGGGTCCTGTCATTATTAGTAATAATATTTATTTCATTATTTTATTTTATTTTATTTTGTATACCACCCATCTGGCTGGGAGCCACGCTGGGTGGTTCACAAGAGAATACAACAATAGACAGCAATTATAGTAAAACATTGCATGATATCAACATACATTACAAATTAATATTTAAAAAAACTAATTAAAAACTATTAAGCATACATTTCAAATTAATATTAAAAAACTATTAAACTATTAACTTTAAAAACAATACAATAAAACATTCAATAAAGTAGTAGCAACTCTTCACTGCATTCAGCCCCAAAAGGTGTCCATTGGCTTGAGCCTAAATTCTCAATTTCAACAGATCGCTTTGCAGATAAAGGTGTCTAAATAGCTCTGCAGAGATAGTGCAACGATACTGGTGAGAATTATGCAACATCTTTTATCTTCATATACACAGGAAAATATTCCTTTTGAAAAGAGAAACTGTAGCACGGAAGGGCCCCTGTGTACCAGCTACATAATCCCAAGTCATTGTAGCCTTTCATTAACAGCACAACCATGTTCTTGGAAGGTTTTGAGTGTCCCCCAGACACTTTGATAAATGCCCTTATGCTGCATACATTCGAATAATAAAATATTGTAAATCAAACTCTCTCTCAAAAAAAATCTTTATCCAGTTTCTCAAGGTAAGAAATATCGGTGGTCTTTTTCAATCAACCTACGGCAGCTTTGCCAAGTTTTTCCCCCCTTCTTTTTTGTCTCTGTTCTTCAGCAACTCCTTCCATATTCATGTCAGCACAGAAGCTTGCAGTGGAGCTACTGGTGTATGAATAAAATATTCTTGTGTGTTAAAATATATAGCAACCCTTCACCTCCTTAGAGAGGAAATGCAGAGGGCAAGAAGGGAAGGAGGGGGGAAAACAGCAGCCAAGAGATTAAAATTTTAAACTTCATCCCCCATCATTTCACACACAACATCAAACAACGTTGAGTATTCGCTTAGCTTCTGCTGACATACTGCCAACTATAGTTTGTGTCGTTCAATCCTTTTCTTACTCTTGATTGGTTCCATCTGAACGATCCAGGAAAGGCAATATTTATTTTTTTAAAATTAGGAGGTGTTACTTTCTTCATCATTTCTCTCCAATATAAAATGTCCTTCAAACAAAGGTTTGCGAAAACAGACCTCTTGAGAATCACTTTCCCTGCAGGTCTGCCTATTTTGCCTTCAGGGTCACAGTCAGATGGGTGCATTCCAGGCTTCCCTTGCCACTCGCCTGGCTTGCTTTCCGACCTGGAACTTCAGGCTGAGTGGCCACAATTGCCAAGACGTTGACTCTCTCGCTATATCGCTGTTGTAGATCCAAGAAACAGTGTTGACGTTTTTAGGTAGAATCCAATGACTTCATTGCATGGCATGGCAAGGAAAAGAACTCCCTCATTGTCTTCTCTTTTTGCAGGTTTCCAGAACCAATGAAGTTACATTTTAAAATATAAAATAGTATAGACTTCATTATTACATCCAACCACCTCTTCTGGTATGTTACTTAAACTTTCCTCTTTTACCAGGGACAGAGATTATTTCTTTCCAGTTCCAGAAGGTGTGGTTCCATACTTTTAAGCTTGTTCCAAAGGTCCCTTTGGTACAATAGAACCAATTTCAAATTTTAATGAGATCTGGGCATTTGCCTACCTTGGAGTACTTTCATCATTTCTGGCATTTTATGCTGACAATTACAGACTTGTAAATTTGGCCCCATTTTCCTGTTGGTATAAACTGGTAAAATATTATGCTATAGGTATTAAGAATCTTTCTCAATATTTTTCCTTCTATCAGATTATTTTTCAATGTTTATTTTTTTAAAAAATATATATCTTGAAATAGCAGTTCTTGAAAGTGGTTCCAGATTTCTCTTGGGGAGATCTTTCTTGGGAGAATAAGTGGACTTTGACCACAATTGTCATTTTGCTTAAATCTTTCTATTTATCCCAGAATAGCAATTTTAATGACATTCACACAGAATGTAACCTTTTAAAAAGCAAATATTTTTCGAACAAAAGCATGTGTGACTTTGTCATGCACATCAAATACACGGGGACATTTAATTGCATCTAACAGTAAACAATCTGTAATTTTAATGAGCTGGACAGAGATAAAAATGCTGCCAAGAAATAACTCTGTGAGATCTCATCTGGAATACAATGGGAGTAGTATACGATAGATTAGATTAACGAACATCCAGGGTGATGAATTGTCATCTATTAACAATATCACATTGTGCTAAATCCTACTTTATACATTCTCCCCAGGCTTCTCAGTGCTCTTCTTCATAAATTTAATGTCTTTTTAAAAACTGGATAATGAATTTTAAACAGTTCGGTTAAGCAGTAAAGCTCATAGAATGCATTGGTTTTGTGATAGCAAAGCTAGGGCCAGGGAGAAGATGGTGAAAAGAGACCCATCCTGAGGGCAGGTGGCAGGAGAAAGAAAAAAAAGACTGAAAATGAGATAAAGAGACAGGCAAGAGAGCGGCACAAGGAAGAACACATGAAAAAGTAGAGGGAGAGAGACAGGCAGGTGTCAGACAGATAGAGCTGAAAGAGAAATTCTCCCACAGTTCAGTGACTGGGTACTTCATGGTAACATTTCCCAAGTTCTGAAGTTATTTGAAGAGAAACTGATTGAAAGGCTAACTGTGCATGTGGAGAGGGGACCAGAGTTCAATACGTGGGGAAGACGCACACACACTATCAAGCTTTGGTGGAATCAAATGTAGCCAAAGCTTTAAGGGTTACAGCTGAAGAGCCTTGATGCTGTCTCCCTGGAGGACAGAGTAGAGTTGCCATCATTCATAAAACCCACTGAGGCCTATCTCTTTCTTCTTATCCACGTGGGAATAAATGACATAGTCAAGAGGAACTATAAAGAAATCGTAGCAGACTTTGAAGCTTGGGGAAGGAAGCTCAAGGATTTTGTGGCCCAAATAGTTCTCTTGCCTACCCTACCATTACTGAAAAGAGGAAAGGAAAATACAGTGGTGCCTTGCTAGATGATTGTAGCGGAACCAAAAAGATGATGTCATTCCTGCATGTCAATCAAGGGATAGAGCAGGAGGGGCGGAGTCAGAGTGGCAGTTGGACAGTGGGAAGAGACAGTTAGGGGGTTGGTATAAGATAGGGATAGAGAGAAGTAGGGGCAAGAAGATGTGGAGAGAATGCTAGGGTTTAGGAATAGATAAGAAGGGGTTAAGAAAGGGAATTGAAAGATTGAAACATGTGGAACAAGCAGGAATGAATCTATAAACATAATATGAGAAACACCACTGAATTAATACATGAAACAGTTATATATTTAATTCTCCTTATGATTTTGTTCATTAATAAAAGAATGTTTGATTAAACCCTTTGATTCCTAAATTATATGATTGTGTGTGGGATTTGAATTGGTATTAAGAGAATACCTGGTGGCAGCGAAAAGGGCGTATTTACCTATTTACCTTTGTAGAGCCCAAAGATATAAAGGGCACAAGGCAGATCGCCACAACGATGATAATCTGTTCCACTGAAATCGCTGTTTAGCGAAATCATTGTCTAGCGAAAAGCATTTCCCCATTGGAATGCATTGAAACCTGTTTAATGTGTTCCAATGGGGAAGAATCATCATTGTCTAGTGAAGATCGGCCATAGGAAAGCCGCTTTGCGAACTGCCGATCAGTTGTTTAAATCGCTATCTTGCGAAGCTTAGGTCCCGAAAACACCTGTTTGCGAGTGCAGAGGGAGCTGTCAAAATCATCATTTAGTGAAAATCGGTTTGTGAAGCAGGAACCAAACATTGTTCAGCGAAATTCCCCCATAGGAATCACTGTTTTGCCAATCGCTATAGCGATTGCAAAAAGCCAATGTCTAGTGAAAAAATTGTCATGCGGGGTAACTGTCTAGCGAGGCACCACTGTACTTCATGTGAGCAACTAGCTATGAAGATGGTGCTGATGTGAGGGATTTGGATTCTGGGATCACAGGATATGATTCCTACAAAATGGACTGCTGGCAAGTGATGGGTGACACCTCACATTGTTTCAGAAGAATGTGTTTGGCCACAGCATGAAGAACTATACCAGGGGGGCTTTAAACTGAATTGGGGTATGTACACAAGTCAGAGGTAAAGACATATGAAAGCTTATGCACAATAAAAGGAAAAGAATGAGCAGCTCTTACAGGCCCAATAATAGTCTGCATGAAAATTGTGAAAAAGAAATCAAATGCACAGTTACGAGATGGGGACTATTTAGCTCAGTAAATCTGTGAGTGAGAAGGATCTTGGAATTGTTGTAGATCACAAGATGAATATGAGCCAACAGTGAGATGTGGCTGAAAAAAGACCAATGCTATTTATGCTAAATTAGCAGAAATACTAGTTCCCCTTTATTTGGCACTAGTTGGTACTAGTTCCTCTCTTTCTGGCACTAGTCCAATCTCATCTTGAGTACTGTGTCTAGTTCTGGACACTGCACTTTAGGAATGATGCCAATAAACTGGAATAACTTCAGATGAGGGCAACAAGAATGATCAGCCTGATGAGGAAAGACTGAAAGATCTGGGTATGTTTAGCCTTCAGAAAGGAAGATCGAGGAGACATATGATAACACTTTTCAGCTACTTGAACAATTTTCATACAGAGAAGAGGCAGGATATGTTCTCAATCATAACAGAGTGCAAAACATGTAATAATGGTTCAACTTACCAAAAACCATGTTGTGTTTGAATATTAGGAAATACTTTGTAACTGTTAGAGCACTACAACAGTGGAATCAATTCTCTCAAGTGGTGGTGAACACTCCAAAACTGGAAATATTTAAGGAAGACGCAGGTGCCACAAAGGTGAACACCGCAACCCTGAATTGTACCAGGCCTCCCATCAATCTCCTAGGGGTTCAGGTTCTTCAGGAGGATCTTACTCCACCTGGAAAACCTTGTTGGCGTCTTTAGGGCTCCATCTTATTCTGCTTCCTCTATTACCATGTCTGGAAAAAAGTCCCCTGTCTGGACCCCTTTCCCATTCTCTCCTTCTCTCCTCCCAATATCTTCTCCCCCTCTGTCTCCAGGATTTTAGACAGAGAAGGTACATCTCACGCCACATGTCCATGGACAATTATGCTCCCACCTTACATTCTCCAAGTGGCCTGGGTGGTACAAACTGCCTTCCTGAGATCAATATGCTAAACATCTAATACAAACTTTGTTAAATTATACCTCTTGAGTTTTATTAGAACTTTTAAATGCCCGGTTGTTGTAAATTCTGATTTTCCTCATTTCCCCTGATTTTCTGTCAATCTGGCTTAAATAATAAGCCAGTCTTCCATATGGAACGAGTTCATTGTATTAATTTAGAAATATCTGAAATCAAAGAGGAAGACCTATTGCACTATTAACTCACCGCTCTTCCTTTTTCGGTGAGTAACATAAATCCAACCTAATGCTATATTTTTAATTTTATAGCTTTCTCTTCTAAAAAGATTGCATTACTGACTGAATTAATTTGGTAATCATTACAAATATTGTAGAGATCACTGAATCCATTAAATTTACACTGGCTTGTCATATGTACTACTATTGTAATTTCATTTTAATTTAACTTTATTTAATAGGCTCTTCAATGATTTCTGCTCTTAAATTTAATAGGAGAAATCTATCAATATTTATAATAGAAAACTTTTCAGCTTGTGTATGTATACTATGTTAAGAAGCACTGGGGTCATGCAGACCAGTTTTCTAGCTTTTAAAAAGAGGAAGAAAGAATCTGCATATTTTGCCGAAAATAAACTTCAGATGAAACTTCAGGCCAAATTTAGGATCAAGAGCTGATTGAAATAGTGAACATATAAGTTCTTCTCAGCATGCCTCCCTGAAATAAAATGAACTTCCTCCAAAATGACAAGACAACTAGTTAAGAGTCATGCCCTCTAACATTTCAAAGAGGGGAGGTTTTTTCTATAATGAGTATGAGGATATATCTGTAGTCATTTTTTGAAACCAAAGATCACTGCTCATACAAGTCAGCCGTCACCTCTGTTTCCTTTTAATGAATACAAACATTAAGGAGCAGTGTTGAGACTTCCATCTGAACATGCTTAAGGAGAAATTGGGACTAATAATTTGTCCTCTCCATCTAAAAATGCCTACACATCTCTTGTTTTTTAAAAAAACCTAACAACAACATTGTGGCCAGGTTATGCCTGTGCAATGGGAACAATGTTATTACTAGCGGTAGATTGCTGTTGATAAAATTCATTTTTCCATTTGGAGATGCATTGGATTTCATCACATTGAAAGAGAGCTGTACAGACCCCAAAAATGAAAAAGAAAGTCTTTAATCAGCAACAGTCTGCCAATGATGTTGACATCATTCCTGTTGCACAAGTGGAGCTGCACAATAGGACTGTGCCCAATTTATGGCCAAACTAGCTGTGGTGTCAGTTATCTCAAGAATTTTTTTTAATTTACAAACAACAACAGCAACAACACACAAACCAAAACCCAGACACCATGCTCCAGCCTTATCTTGGCTTAGATTACTGTGCAATGAAGAGATTCTTTGAGCCATTGCCCCTATTGTGATCCTAACTCTGATTGCCCACAACCTGAGGGTCACTATTTTGAGTCAAGAAGAATATTTCCATTTCAACCAGGGAACCATTGCTCCCAAAGTAACCAAAACCAAGAGCAGGCACCCACAGAAAGTAGGAGAGCTGAAAAATGACATCCTTTCTCTGTGCCATGGTCCCAGTCCCAAAGGCCTAACGAGTTAGTGTAGTAAGTTGCATTAGAGTAGGCCCATTGAATCGAATCCCCACTGATTCAATCAGCCTACTCTAGTGCTGTTTATTGTTCAAAGCAATAGGATTTCAGCTTCTGTCTAGAACAGGAATATGCCACAGATCTCTCTCTCTCTCTCTCTCTCTCTCTCTCTCTCTCTCTCTCTCTCTCTCTCTCTCTTTCTCTCTCTCTCTCTCTCTCTCTCTCTCTGTGTGTGTGTGTGTGTGTGTGTGTGTGTGTGTGTGTGTGTAAATAATCCTTCAGGCTACATGCCAAGCAGGGACTGAGGCCAGTAGTGAGATAATAGGATAATGATATAACATGAGATTGTTTCTTATGTTGTGATTTCCAAGAATTCCAGCCCAGTTGGAATGACATAGCTTCAATAGCCTTTGGCATTGACAGTAAAGATTGCTTCAGTGACCAAACTCAACAAACATTTGCTTTTGAAAATTAAAGGTGGTTTAGAACCAGAAACCAATTCTTTCCCCACACAAGTATCATACAACCAATTATTATTAGGGAGCCAAAAGTTGCAAAATTCGCACTATGGCAGGAGTCATATCCTGCAAGCAGTTCTGCAGATGCAGTTGTGTAGCCAGTTGCTCAATCAGTTGCATAAACCAAATACATAATCAGGCACACAGATGTAGCATCATAGTGAGCCAAGCATAATAGGATTTCTGCTGGGCTGTTCTTTAGATTGAAACCAAGCCAAATTGGGTCCCTTCGGACTCATTTTGGACAGGCTCTACAGTCTCCAACAGAGTTTAAAATCAGGCCAGGTGTAGAGGATGAAGTAACACACTAGGACCCAGAGCTGGGCTGAAATCCCCACTTCAACATGAAAGCTCATTGAGGGTGGCAGTGGCTTTCCACTTATCTTTACATTAGTTGGAGTTGACTTGATGGCACATAGCTCACAAAGACACACAAAGCCCAAAATTAATTTGATCTGAATTAAGGTGTGTTTGCACATACCCTTTCAACCAACAATAATATGTTTACTGTTTCTTGGTCATTGTGAACATTGCTGAGAAATGTGCTAGTTTTTCTCTCCCTATGAATCAAACAAGTAGATACCTTTAGATCAGGAGAACGGCTAAGTCAACGAAGATTTCCAATTCTTTTCCTGTCATGGCTTTTGTGCCATTAGCTGCGTGACAAGCAGAAATTCAGAAGGTGGTTATTTTTCCTGTTCTGCAGCTGCAGTATTTCAAAAAAAGCCTATTCTGATGGATTTCTGTCTTTGAAACAACTAATAAAGCTAAAAATTCATGCCAGGGACCTCTTTAGAGCTTTTTATAATAGGGATCTGAATTGACATCTGTTTGGCATTTATTCACCTTTCTCTTAAAAGGTGATACTCTGGTTTGGATTGCCTGAGTCTAACCGAAAAACCACTAGATGCTTATTTATATGAGGTGGGCAGGGACCGTTATGTCATGCACACCTATCCATGCTGTGTTTGCTAAAAAGATACTTCTTACTGCTCTCATTGGAAGCTTTCATTTTGACAGCAAAAAAGAAAAAAGAAAAAAAAAGAAAATGCCCTACAATCAAGCACTAATCACAGTTACATTTGTAGGAAAGCAGGGGTATAAGTGGACTTAGTAAAATGGTTATTGACAAATTTCTTTTGTAAATAACCATTTTCTTTTTCAGAGGTTTGTTATCTAGTGGAGGGAATTCTACCTATTAAAAAAAGAGGCTGTAGTGGACCTTTGTCAATTCCTTTACCTCTTCAGTCTTCTGTTTCCCTCCCCTTCATAACTGCTCTGGAGGATTGGGGAAAAGTGGCATTGATGGCTGGGAATTACCCTGGGAAATCTCCCATTGGCAAGCAAAAGCATTCTGAGTGGAATTTTGGCTGGGGACCCCTCTGCTAAAGGGAACAAAAGCAGGCTCAGTCTAATGTTCCGTTAGTTGATTGTTCCTTTTTGTGAAAGGAATGGAAGATTGTCCCTTCAATAGACACAAAATCAAATAAATAAATAAAAAATAAATAAATAAACACAACAACATGCTAACATGGATTGTAACTTACATAACTTTAAGTGTTATAGACTTGTATTGGTGACACTTGAGATATTACTTGTTTGTTTTCTCTGCAATAATTAACATTTGATTAAACTTATCACTTTTATCACACCTGTGTCCATAAACCACCCTGTTTATTGCCTCCTAGACAGTTGGTCGGACATGGTGGTGCTGCGGGTTAAACTGCAGAAGCTTCTGTGCTGCAAGGTCAGAAGACCAGCTGAATTCACGCAACGGAGTCCCAGCTCCTGCCAACCTAGCAGTTCAAAAGCATGCAAATGCAAGTAGATAAATACGTACCACCTCTGTGGGAAGGTAACAGCGTTCTGTGTCTAGTCGCGTTGGCCACATTACCATGGGAACTGTCTACGGACAAAAACTGGTTCTACGGCTTGGAAACGGGGATGAGCACCTCGCCCTAGAGTCGGACACGACTGGACTAAATGTCAAGAGGAATCTTTATGTTTACCTATGTCCATATGTTTCTATCCTTCTTTCCATAAGGAAGGACTTTGGGAGAGTACTCCATTTGTCAGGAACCAATGAAGCCTGATCCTGAACTCTGACCAACATCCAAAGGGAGTGAAGTCCGTTTGCATTATGCTTGAAGAGGGTAGAGGAAAGTCGGTAAGAGGCACAAGAGGCAGAAAAATCCCATGATGCTCTCCCTAAATCACTGGCTTTAAAAATACTGTGATATCAATTTAAACACCTTATCATTTGCTGCCCTTTCATGACATCCAAAAGTTGCTGCCTGAGGCAACTGCTTCACTCTGCCTAATGGTAGGATCAGCCATGACTTTCCTTGTAACCTTGTGTCATTCTGCACTTTGAGTATGTGGCAATGCTGAAGAACAATAAAAGTGCTTTTATGCTTCTTTAATATGTTTTTGTTATGCTTTTACATTAGTTATATTGCTAACATAATTGGCATTCTACATTTTTCTTGCAATTCAGATTTCTTGCAAAAAATGGTGAACAATAGGAAAAAACATAGTAGATGAGACCTTTTTGATATGCACTGTTTGGTCCATTACGAGCAGTTTGCTTCAATTGTGTTTTTGATTATCCAGGAAAAGAACCCTCCAAACAGACAACCAAATAAAGAAAATCACTTTATTGTGTTTATTCTTGATAGTTTTTGAACCGCCAGAGTAACAATACTTTTCCAAGTACAGAATGATAATATAAGAGTTGAGATAAATAGTGAAATATTCATAGCTATTCTATTTTTGCTTTCTTGGCTCACCAGCACATTTTCTTCCAGCTGTGTATTAAAGACAGTGACCATAATATCTTACTCTTAAGAGCTTCTAGACTAGCGTAGTAATTTAGTTATATAGCCCCCAGTGAGTTTAATAGCAATGTAGTTGCATTTGTCAATTGGCGATACATACAACCCTCTAAGAGGAAACTAACCTCATATTTTAAACAAACACACACACACACACACACACAGAGAGAGAGAGAAAGAGAGAGAGAGAGAGAGAGAGAGAGCTTCCTGACATTGTACTTTTCTCAGTCTATCCCAATTTTACAACCAATTTACTCTACAACCTGATTAACATACTAATAGCATTCTCTATAGCTCCCAGGAAGAATTGCAGTTAAGGTTATCCATTAAACCTACCATGATAGTGTCTGCTAGTCTTACTAGGGAAAGCACTAACTTGTTAAAGGCTTTTTTTTTCCTTATTTAGCTTTAAGTACAAGCACAAATTGGAGGTGTTGTTATTCTTATGTGCTCTCAAGTTGCCTCCCAATTACACAACCAGACCTATCTCTCCAAAATGTCCTGTCTTCAACATCTCTGCTCAGTTCGTGTAAATTCAAGGAGATAGTTCAAACTTGGTTTGTTCTAGAACCCACTTTGTCTTTCAGGCAGTCCAGGGTATCCAAAAAAAAAAAAAAAAAAAAAAAAAAAAAGCTCTTTTCCAGCACCATATTTCAAATGAATCAATTTTCTTCCCGTCAGCTTTCTTTACTGCTCAGCTTTCACACCCATTCATGGTGATCAAGAACATAAGAATGTGGGTGATTTTGATCTTGGTCTCCAGTGCACATCCTTACACTTGATGATCTTTTCTAGTTCTTTTATTGCCGCCCTTCTGCCTCTTAGTCTTCTTTTGGTTTCTTGGTTGCACCAAGGTATACCGCCTTCACCAATGAAGGCTGAACCATGGTATACAAAACCTTTAACAATTTCAGTTTTTTTCATTGTCATCATTACAAGTGTGTAGTTCTTCTGTAGTCATGATTTGGGTCTTCTTAATGTTCAACTGCAGCCCTGCTTTGATACTTTTTTTCTTTCATTTTCACTAAAAGACATTTCAAGTTGTTATTGCCTTCTACCAGTAAATAGTGCCATCTGTATATTCTAAATTATTGATATTTCTTGCACCCGTTTTCACTTCATCTGAATCTTGTTTGACTTTCTGTTTATATATTGAACAGATAAGGGGATAAAATGCACTCTTGTCCAACACCTTTGCCTATAGGAAACAACTCTGTCTCTCCATATTCTGTCCTAACGGTAGCTTCTTGTCCACCATACAAGTTACGCATCAGGACAATCAAGTGCTGAGGCACACCCGTTTCTTTCAGAACAACCCTGACAATAAAGCTCAAACTGGCAAATAAGAGAGTCTCAAAAATAAATCAGTTCCTCTCATTGAAATCAGTTGCTGTGGGATGGCAGTGCAGAAAAAAAGCAAACTCCAGCCTGGAAGCCTAAAAATAAAACTTGAATTGCCAAAGAACAGGCAGAGGGGCATGAAGGAGTAAAAAAAAAAAAAGACCCTACACACACACACACACACATACACACACACACACACACCTTCTCAGCCAGGAGAGATATTTTAGGGGGGAAAAGCTAACACAACAATCACTTAAAGATACTCTCCCCAGCTTCACTAATTACTATCTTATTCCATGGGCTGGCTAAGATTAAGAAAGTCTTCTGTTCGCAATGGCTGCTGCAAAAGTGAAATGCCTGCCATGCAGCTCCTTGTAGAAGCAACTCCCAGAGAGCACTTGGAGCTCCATGTTCAGCTGCCTGACCTGACAATCAAATTTTCTCTAGGTCCATCCCATTATTGCTTAGGGAATTTGATTGACAGCAGACTGTCTGGCCAGGGGGCTGAACCGCCCCCAAATGATCCAAACGAATCAAAAAAGAGTGAAAAAGTTCATCGGTTCCATTTGTTGTGTTCCCCGAACCAGCAACAAAATGAACTGGCAAGCAGGCTTTATTTGTGGGATTCTTTTGCTCATTGTTTTTTTTTATAATGTCCATCTCCAATCACAAACAAAGGGGCGCCTGTGTCAAGGGGAAAAAAAGAAAAGAAAGAAAAGCACATGGCACATGGTAAGCAGACTTTGCTGAGCAGAGCCTCTTTGCCCTCCCTCCTGGAGTTTGCCCAAGAAGAGTAAATTGCATTTCTGCAATCCAGGAGGGGAGGAGGAAGAAGCAGCCCATTTATAGCTGCTCCTTCCCTACATCAGCCCCTTTTGAGGCTTGCAACCTTCCCGCCAAGCCTCAGTTTTAATGGGAGTCTTACTGGTCACCTTCGGGGGCTGGATAGGAATTTTTGACCCACTTCCTGATTGGCTGGTGGGAGTGGAGCTTTTTCACCCATCCCACATTGGTAGAGGGCATCAGGGATGCTAGTTATGGGTGGAGTTTGTCTTCAGTCACACTGAAGTGCAGAATGCAAATGGATTGGTGAGTTTCCCTTGGAGCACAGGGCAGGTTATAGCCTATCCAAACTTCCAGCGCTGCAGATTGTGCAGTGCAGGGGGGGGGAGGATGGGCTGGGGCCACCTGTAGGCCAATGGCCACCAAGAGGGCTCAGGGCCCAGAGGTGGTCAGATCAGGGCCAGCCAGGGCTGCACTGTCTTCAGGACTGGGTGACCTCGGGGCATGGGACTCGCCTGTTTTTAGGAATAGGGGTCCAATGAGACCTCTGCTGCACACCTGATTCCGCACTATGGCTGGCACCTATTTTGGTTGGACTCTGGCGTTAATAATATGGTTAATGCTTATTTATTTATTTATTTATTTATTTATTTATTTATTTATTTATTTATTTATTTATTTATTTATTTATTTATTTATTTATTTATTTATTTATTTATTTATTTATTTATTTATTTATTTATTTATTTATATATCCCGCCTATCTGGTCATTGCCAGATCTTTTACATCGTCGGAATACCTCATACCTCATTTGAGGACCCACATGAAATGACTTGTTTTTTTAATATTGAAATTATATTTTAATCTTTTTGTATTTTGTATTTAACTCAGCATTTTGGAGAATGTACGTATTTGTACTTTTTAATCTGCTAGCATTGTGTCTGTTCAGCTGGCAACATGCTTGTATATATATTGGATGACCAAAGTGGTCAAAACAATATACTCTAGAGAGAGTCTATTGTTTTGACCACTTTGGTCATCCAATATATACATTAATATTAATAAATGTTTACCCCTATTATTAATATTAATAAAGTGTCACCCTAGTTTACCCCATCACCTGTGTCTCGTCCCATTATTCTGGGATGAGATGGGGAGGCAAAGGTGGAAACCTTAGAGAGATTCCTTTTGGAGAGAGGGCCTTTGCTCTTTGAGGGAGCACCTCCAATTCCACCTATCTCCTCAAGCCCACTTCTTAAAAAAGGAGGGGGAAAACCCCTCCAACAATCTTGCATCATGAGTGGGTCAGGAGGGAGGTACTGCTTGCCTGCCATGAAAAGACTGAAGAGAAAGCTCCTGAGGGGACACTGCACATTTCAGGAGCATGCCTAGAGTGGGAAATAACCTACATGTGAAAACATGTAAATTAGAGAGACCTCCATTTGGTGGTAAGGTCCATGCCTTGTATGCAAAAAGATTCTGAATTTGATCCATAATGTCTCCTGAATGGGTCAGATAACAAATGGCATGAAAGACCTCTCCCTGAAACAAGAGACAGCCACTGCCAATCAAAGCACACAAAATGGATCCTTATGAACAAAGCAATACATTTTTGGCAGCCCTTAAACAAGAGAGGGAGACAAATGAAAAATGATTTGAAAGGGTTTGTAATCCCTTCCATGTGCGCTGCTCCTCTGCGCCAAATCACTCTGTTCTTTTTCCTTCTTTGACAGTATTCCAAACATATACATTTTCTAGCGCCTTCAGAAACACCTGATTATACAGCTGCTTGGCACCCCAGAGGTTTATTGGAGGGGGTGGGTTGCAAACAGCTGGGGAGACAGAAGTGCTGCAACTTGTTGCCTCAACGTTTCCTAGGGAGAGAAAATGCCATCACATCTTACCACAATCTGCGGCATGATTGGAGGCCCCAAATCTCACAAGCTGCATGATTCCCTGCCTTCTCACTACCCTGGACAGCCAGATAGCTTTGATTTGCTCCCTTTCCATCTTAACAGGAAGCATGGCCACCCACTCATTTTTAATGACTTGGTGCTCCAGGCATATGTTGGTCATGCTCAAAGGCCAGAAATAATTTTTTTTCAGGTCTACTAGATTGGAGCCTAATAGTATGCATGTTTTTCACCTCCCTTGAGGTACTACTACTATTCACTCCCTCCATTTTTGTTTGTCTGTCTTTTTATTTGTTTATTGTGATGGTATGCACAGATTGCGTCCTGCACCCATTATTTACAGTATTAGTTCCTTGTTACTTCATTGCCTAGTTCTCATTGCTCATGATAAGAGGGCAGCAATGGGATTGGGGAAGTCAGTATTAAGTTGAGCAACTGAGTCAGTCATGTTAACAGGGACAGATGCATAGGAGCAAGCTTGGTAGTGGCCAAGGCTTTAAAAATAGCACTAGGTCTCTTATGGGAGAAGACTGATAAATCCATTGGCTATGACTGACTTACTTCCAATATATGGTGTTGAATATGTTGCATATTTGGTGCCCTCTTTCTTCCATCCCTGTTTTCTTCATGCTTGCCTTTCTGGTCTCAACAATATTGTTTACTCTACCCAACAGAGACTTCCGCACATCTCTTTTGCAAACCCCATGAATTATTACAGCTAACTTTAATACTAAGCATATATAGTATTATATAGACACTCACTTGTATATCTATTCCATTTTTTGTTCCAGATAATGACTCCAAGGTGAGAAATAAATAGCACCTGTTTAGTAATTTATCTGTTCAAAACATCTATCTATCCATACAGATAAAAAATGTTCTAGACAACATGAGTCTATTTTTTTAATCAGCTGTAAAGACGTTCCCTGGGAGACTATTCAACAGAATGAGCAGCAGAGCTTCATGTAATAAATCCTTCCCACACAACCTTGTTCCCTAATGGATCTCCTTGTTGACTTTCTGACATTATTCCTCATGGAAAGAGAGAATTTTTCAAAGGATAATCTACTGAGCCTTGTTTCTCCAGCACTATCAACACTAAATGTGGTGGTCATTATGTCAGACCAAGTTAAGCCAATTTTGAAAGCTGACCCTTGCACCATACACAGCCTGTGTATGGTGCAAGTCTGTCAGCCATGTCTGTTATCCTCATGTTTTTGGAGAAAAGGTGGGCAGATCCATTGTCACATAAATTAATCCAAAGGCTATTGATTCTCCTTCCCCCTTCAGCTATCTATAGCCATGCTCAAAGTACAAGTGGGCAAGGAAGAAAGGAGTAGGCCACTTAATCTTTATGATAGTTCACCTGGCCTCTTTTAGTTTCCACTTCAGTTTCCTACTGCCGACAGTGAGTCGAGTGAACGGGTGATGACAATTTCTCCAGACAGCAGTGATCATTAACACTGGGCCATCACCCTGAACCCCCCCCCCATTTTTTTAGGTTTTTGCATCTCATTGGATATGGATTCCCACATAATACAACATTCATTGGATATCAAGGAGCCTCTCAAAAACCTGAGTTCATCCGAGTTGTGTAGGTCTTGTGGGGAGACCAAAGCACACAGGCTGGCAGAACGTAAGAGATGGGGGACATTAGGTTCTCTCCCATTGCTGTTTTAGAAGCTGAGCATCCAGATCCCTCTGCAATGGACATACCTGTGATGTTCCAGTGCAGCAGGGGTTGAAGGTGGCTGCAGCAAGCGGGGTTGCGGGGTTGCAGGTAGCTGCAACAAGCTTGCACATGCAGCAGGAGGGAGGCAGTGTTTCAAGAGGGAGAGATACAGTCCTAGCACAGGTGGACATGGCAGTTCCAGGTGAGATAACTGCTACACTGGGCACAACACAAGTAGGTATTTGGCCTCAGACCAAATGCTGATCCCCACACAAGTGCCTGTAGGCCAGATGCCACAAGCATACTAGCCAGGGAAAGCTTCAGCATGATACCCACGCCTGGGAGTGCTCAGCAGCCTGGTGGAATGTTAGGATTGGATAGAGTGGTCAATAGATTTATTCCTGATATAAGTTACAATGTTGTGCCTCGCCATGCACTTCCTGAGGGTGATCAAGCCTTGCCATTAGGTGATCACCTCCTTCTGGCCACAACTGATCAAAAACTGAAAGGGAAAGTATGTAGATGTTTTGAATTATAGAATAGGAAGCTGGAAGAGAAGAACAATGACAAAAAGGAGGATAGGAAAAAGGAACAAATGTGTAAGCACAAGCCGGGCCAATTGGACAGAAGCACAAGCTGAGCCAATTGGTTGCCGACCTTTTTTATTTAAAAAATAAATCGTCCTGCCCAATTTTGGGAAGAGGTTCAACAGTGGCCACTTGGTGCAAAATGTTCCCAGTCCAGCTTTTACTGCACTTGGTGGGACAGGTGGTTTATTCCCACTTAGTATGCTGGGAATTTAACACCCGGGGATCTTGTAACTGACACCCCTGTATGTTTCGCCACCAATGTGCCATATGTGGAGGATCTCATGCATCGGCCACATGTCCTAGGGGAAGACCAGGGGGAGCTGGAGGATGAGATAGTGGAGGTAACCAGAAGATGGCTCCAGGGTCTGCCAACCCTCCAAAAGGGCCCCAGTCCAATTAAGGTGGAGGTTTTGACAAGTGGCATCGAAGTTATCCAGACAGAGTGGTAACCAATTATGTTCCTAAAGGGTTTTAAATTTGGAATGACATCCCTGCCACGGGGGTTAGGGTGGCCACTTTACTGGAAATGTGATGTCAGTCAAGGGGCAGGAATTAGGTGCTGTATGGTTATGGGCCAAAACATGGGCCAACTTGGTGATGGCCTTCTGGTGGACAACCAGGTAGTTGTACACATAGTGAATTCACTCACATTCAGATTCCAGAGGGTAATGGGCCTGGTTAGGGCCCTTACATTGCATTACCTGCAATTCAGCATAGTCTTCCATTCCAGGCATGTCCCGGGGGTTGACAACACACTGGCTGATGACCTGTCCAGTCAGCAGTCGACCTCTTCAGGGTGTTGACACCAGGGGCAAGGCTCAACCGGAAGTCCCCCAGATGAGGTATGGAATTTGGAAGGAAGAGGCCAACAGAGCCATGAGCCTGCCGTGGCCTCTGGCAGTTGTAGTAATTTTGCTGCAGCATGCACCTTTTTTTTCTCATTTCGGCAGGAGGAAGAGCTGCCCCAGGGATCATTTGGTGTAATTCTGTGTTCAACTGAAGTGAGAGGCACCCAATGCAAGGGAAAAAATGACATAATCAGCATTTTTATGCTAAAACCCAGAGAAACCAGGACACCACTGGGCCTTTTCACATTAGAAAGATGCTGGAAGAATTGAACAGGGAGTGGACTGGGGCCAAAGACACACACACACACATACACATTTCACCAGATATATTAGTCAGGCTTGGTGAGGTATGGTGAACGGTGTGCTCTGATCATTTTGAGGCATGCCTTTTACAGCAGCGGCTTTTTGGGGGCTCTCTAAATAAGTGAGCCGGTTGCAGTGAGCAAAAATGCTATCTCTCTATCCTCTTTGCAGAGGAAGGATGTGTGGGTTGCTGAGGAACAAATAGTGAGTTAATTGCCCCGAATTATACAGGGGGGATTGGGTGTGTTTGTCAGAGTCAGCGCTAGATTGGTACCTCCAGGATTTACAAGGAGGCCTTAGCGCCAAAATTTTCAGCTTGGTGGGAGGCCTGGGTCATACAGTGTAGCCTCTAGGCCATAGCAGATAGTGCGAAGCAGGATAGGATCATGGGAATATCAGGGGAGACACCCAGCAGGTGCTAGAAACTTCTTCTCTCAGAATTGCAGTAAAGAGGTGTAGCTGAGGGGAGGGAAAAACAGGGGACCCCAGGGGATGCTGTGCGCCAGGGGTCCCGAGGCTTGCCTTGAGGGCAGCCTCCGGTGTGGAGGACCAAGAGGGTGCTGTGCTGGAAGACAGCACTTTTTCAGCACAAGAACTCACTGGGAATAAGTCTGGACCAATCAGGAAGGATTGACGCTGGTTCCAGACCCGTTTTGTATTATGGCAGGCCCCCTTGTAATAGGGGAAGTTAAAGCATTAATAAGTTAATAAAGTTCTGGCCCCAGTTTAACCCATACATATTGTGTCTCATCTCATTATTCCAGGCTGGGCAGGCAAAGCCAAGTATCAAAGTAATAGAGAATAAATCCACTCCAAAAGCAGGCAACAATAATAAGAAAGAAAAATCATCACCAGACCTATGTAGCCATTAATGTATATTACCACATGCAAATGGCTCCTTGGTACAGTGGCACAGTGAAAAAGTCCATCCTGCTGGTCCATTAACACTCCCCCCACACACACAGAAACAAAGAAAGTAATCCCCCCAAAAAACTCAAGAAAATATACACTATTAACAAAATAAGTGCACAGTGACTGTGAAAATGAGTGTGAGACTTAGCAAGTTAGTCTATCAGCATTCAACTGTTGAGTGGTGATTTTATTCATTATTGGTGTGTCTGGAGATAGGAAGATGGACTGATTTTCCTTCAAGATCAATTAATCCAAAAGTCAAAGTAGATAGTGTGATCTTGTAAATGGTTCTTAATTGGAACTTCGTGCCTTAACACATTTCATGGGATTTGAAATCTTTAATGTTTAATCTTCTTTTGCATGAACGGAAATGCTGGCCTCTCTGAGATCTATGAGAGTTTAGTCATTGGCTCCAATGGACTCAGCAAAGTCTCTTGTTCTTGGCCCTAACTAATGTGTGCTGCATGCTAATAAAGTTTAATTAAATTGATTATTTAGTGCATGCAGCTGCCTCTGTTTAGCAACCCAGTTCACAGCATCTGCAGCATGATTCCATGATACATACAACAGAGAGTTGTTTGGGTAAAAAACCCATAGGAACCAGAATTTCACTAGGTGAGTCATATGGGAATAACCAGCTTGTAATTAAAAGAGATAGATATCTTCAAGTCAAAGGAATGTAGGCTCATTACTTTTCTTAGTCTCATGTGTAAAACAGTCTCATTTATCTTGTCGTGAGAACAATGTAATCCACAACATCTGCCTTGTCTTGTGAAAAAGATACTTTAAAGGAGGACATTCAACTTGGGAAAATATATATATTTTCTGCTAAAGTTATGGGTTTCCTCTAGATGCCCTGAAAGGGAAGCCTATAATTGTCTAAACCTGTTCTCTACTTCAAAACTTGTCTGAAAGCAAAATCCATTCGTAGGTGATATGGAGCAGTAAGATTTTCTGACAGAAAAATGTGAAAATATGATTATTTCTTTTCATATATAAAATGCCAGCCACAAGCAAGACATTAATGATGTGCATGGCTACTTCTAGCTCATATCTCTGCCCCAATTTTCATGGTAAGATCTTGTAAAAAATGTTGTGTGATATGACATTGTGGTACTCAGTGTCTCTCCCTTGGAAGTAGAAGTCAGTGATGTGTAGTAGAACAGTGAAGTAAAACTATTAGTCCAACAGCATACAGTTATGCCTGGATCTGGGGTTTGACAGCAACAGCTGTGTATCACCCTAATATATAGTTTGGGCCTGAATGAAATGCTTTTCTAAATGTTGCTTCTTTAACTAAGATACTACAGAGTTCTGCTTCTATCAGTATAATTTGTTAGTGATGGGGTGTTGTAGGGAAGCCTTTCACATTGAAAAATCAGCTCCATATCACCACTGGCAGTCCTGATCCAGTGGCAGGACCACTGGAGGTGATTTTCAAATATGGAAGTTTCCCTGTCCCTCTTCCTGAAGCTCCTCAGGGCTTCCTCAGTACACAAGGGATTCCTAGGGCATCATAGAACCTGAAAGGGGGTGGAAATATAAATTTTCAGATTAAATGAAGAGCAACAGGATTTCAGCTATGATGTGAGATTGGCTTCTGTGAGCACTAATTCAGTGTAGAATTATATTCTTCTACTTGCCTTATTACAGACCAGCTCCTATTACTTTGTTTGGTAGGCCTTGGAGAAAAAGCAAATACAAAGAAATTATGGCTTTCCCAGTTTTTAGCAAGCTGTCTTCAAAATGCAATAAAGATTTGCTTGACTATTCATTTCTACTTTAATTTCTTGCTTTGTGCTACAAGTCATCTTTTTTCACTTCTTTTTGTATTTTCAGGATATGATGAGGCTCAGTTGACATGTGGGAGCTTCTCCTGGTGGCTTGGTGAGGCTCATGACCATATTCATTTCTTTGTATTCTTGAGGTCCAGAGACCCCAATGAATACAAAACAATGAATATAACCCTTTTATGTCCATTCCTTCATTCCCTATTATGCGCTCGTGGATCAACTGTTCCAGAGTGGGGCATAAGCAGAGAGGTATTTTCCCTTCCAGCTGCTTGTTGAAGCCTGCCTGAAGGGGCTGGGGGATGGCTTGGTTCCTCTTTCCTCCTCTTCCTATGCCTGCGCAGCACACCCAGCTTCTGTGCGATTGTAGGGCTTAGCAAGAGGAGGAGCAAAGGGATCAAAGTGCTGCAGGGTCGCTTTGATCCCTGCATTCCCCCTTCTTTCTAAGCCCTGTGGGGTTTAGCAAGTGGAGGGGGAATGGGATCAAAGCAGTCCTGCAGCCACGGCTTCACAATCGCTTTGATCCCTGCTTTCCCTGCTCTTGCTATGCCCTGGGGCACAGCAACAGGAGGGAAAGCAAAAATATATATTTTTTTTAAAAAAATGACCCTCTGAACGATGAATTGATTCATTGTTCCTTGAGACATGAGGGGCAATTCATGGTTCATGGCTCATCAAGTTTGAGGACCCATGAAGCAAGACAAAGTGCTGTTTTGGTGCTTCATCCCCATCTCTAATTGCAACCCATGGCCTAGTAAATAATTCAAAAACAAACATAAACTTACTTATCAAAGATCTGACAGCTTTAGAGCATCACAGATCAAGTCAACCATTAGGACTGGATTCCAAATGTCGATTAAATACATTAAAATATAGATGGGCAAAAGCTCATAGGTTACCCCCTTTTTTTTGTGGCACAGATCCACCACCACCCCTTGTGCAGAATCATCTGTCATCATTTCCCACTAAAATATATTTCCTCCATTTTCTTCCCTTTCTCATACTTCAGGAATGCAAGTAGATGTTGTGGTCAATGGTCTCGTGGGCCTTTGTGTACTGGGAGGATGCATTAGAATTCTGCTGCACCACAAAGAATGTCTGTAGTTGCCTCTAGATTTCATCATAGGATAATTGAGTTAAAAGGGGCCTATAAGGCCATGGAGCCCAACCCCCTTTTCAGTGCCAGAATCCAAGCTGAAGTATACCAGACAGATGGCTAGTCTAATTTTCTCATGAATGCCTCCAGCACTGCAGCATTCACCAGCTCCTGAGGTAATTGATTCCATTGCTGTACTGCTTTAAAGCTAGGAGTTTTTTTTTCCCAATATTCAGTCAAAATATGGCTTCCTGTAAGTTGAGCCCATTATTTCATGTCCTGCACTCTGGTTTTACGGAGAAAAGATCTTATCCCTCCACTGTAAGACTGCATCATATCTACTCTCAGTATTCTTTTATTTTGGTGCCACATGCAAGGGAAGCACCAAAAGTAGTGGTGATGTGGGATTAAAATTCTATTTTAATTTAGTTTTAAATCTTGATTGATGTTTAATTGTTTTAATACGGTTTTGTATATTTTAACCTGTTATTACTCTACAGTATTAATTGTGAGCCAACTTTGGTCCCCTATAGAGAGAATGGTGGCAGATATATATTTTGTTCATTCTAAGGGGTCTGGGTGGCATCATGGAACTCCCTTGTTGTACAAAGTTGTCCACCCCATTCTAAAGCAAAAGTAGTCTAGACAGATCTAGTCTGTCAAGGACTCTTATTCCCAACTTCATAGTTCTGAAGATAATGTCAGAATGAACTGTACTATAGAGTTAACAGTGTTCCATAAGAGAACTACATCAGATGAAAGCTCAGAGGTTACTGCTAATGTTAACTAATCTGACCATGGGGAAAGTGATAAATAAGCATGCTACAGACATAAAGTCAGACCACAGAACACAATGAACAGCAGTGTTCACACAAGGGAACGGTATGGATGAAAGGCATGGGAACAGGGCATGACTGTCAAAGGAATGAGAGTGAAACAGCAACGATAGAAAAAGGGTCAAAAGACTGGAGACATAGGGCAGGAAAAAAGGGTACAGGATAAGACCATAAACTACATCTAAGTCTAGCTTTAAGTGAATGTTCTCACCCTAAAGAGAAACAAACATTCAAATGCTATGTATATGGTAAACACATCTTCTCTTGCCACTGGAAAATTCTGGAAGGAAAAGCAGTATTTGATGAGGTCTTTTTCTGCCTCAGAATCCCTAAAAATGTTACCTCACATAAAAGAGCTGGCCTTACAAAATTTCAGTGTCTTCAATTAAGGACATTATTAAATATGGAAATAATTCCATAGACATGCTCAGATCGAGTCCTATGTGGCAACAATCACATGTCTTAAACATTGTGTTACTATTCATAATTCTTAGGTGGCAACAATCACATGTCTTAAACATTGTGTTACTATTCATAATTCTTAGTAAAGATGTGCTTCAGATTTGGAAAATATACAGAATCAGAAGCAAAATTGAGATATTTATCCACTTCTGAACCAATCTGATGTGAACCGAGGAAGCCCAATGTGGTGCTCGAATCAAATGGAGGTTCTCCAGAGACACTTTCATGGATACTGGGGTTTTAAAAAACCTGATTTTTTTTTTTAAGGACCTAGTGGTGGGAGCAATGGAGGCAGTACTGTTATAGAAAAACAAGGAACCTCAAAGCAGAAGGAGAGATTAACAGTTCCTGCACCAATAATAAGGCCAAGCTGTCTTGGAAATCACAGAACTCCCAAGAGAATTCCTCATCCCTGTGATTAGTAGTTGTTTTGGATAGCAAGGATATTAAAGAAAAAAGAGAGGTTGCTAAAATCACTTTGAATTTCAGGAGGTAAGCTGGGTGCGCATTGCAGAAATTTTTCTTCTTTGCTGTTTGGCAGCTGCAGATTTCAATCCAATCAACTGGGTGCCTGTGTGTGTGAAATGTCTACTATTATGTGGAATTTGAGTTGAGCAGCAATAGCTACAGGACCTAAGGCCTTGCCCACACAACCAGCCCCCACACCTGTGTTCCAGACAGGGTGGGTGGCACCCTTGCTACCCAAGGTAGCAATCAGGTATGCTACTCAGTGGGATAATGAAGATCCCATCCCCTTCATCATTTTTTCCTGAGTAAATTAGAGTAAATCCCATGGCTTCTGGTGGGGGTGGGAAAGGAAGAAAGGAAGGAAACTATTGGGAGCTTTGCGTGAACATTGGACATTGAACAGTATTTAATGGCATTGAGTTACACGGAGAAGACAGACACATACACACACATAACAGAAACGTCTTTCAGGTTAGAGCCCTTTATTAATTTATTTTCCATTTTCAATTTTCCCCCACGATTTGGATAAATACAGATATTTACAAATATTTTGAAATATTTGGTTACAAATCAAATTGGATGTGCTAGAAGTCACCTTGAAACAATCAGTTGTGATGGGTAAGACAAACTGTTTAGTTTTAATCAAAGTGGATGGTATTTGCACACCTCTCATTCTTAGAAATATTCATTGTGATATAGTGGGTAGAGTGATGGACTAGGACTCTGGAGAACAGGGTTCGAATGCCCGATCAGCCATGTGAACGGACTGGGGGAGTGTAACTGGTAAAACCATTCCTTAGGTAGCTCATTTACTTTGCAAGCTCAGTTAGGGTCACTATAAGTAGGTTCCGACTTGACAGTACAAAACACACAATTCTTAGAACTATACAGAATTGATCCTTAAAAAGATTCCCAATATGCTTTGTTTATTCTTAACAAATCCAGAATCTTTTGATCAATTCTGTAATGCCTTTCAGGGGGTGTGACCTAAGGGTTAAAAAAAAGGGGGGTGATAGAAATATAAATACATTTATGAAGCTCAGATTAGATTCTATTAATGGTTTTGCACTGTGGGCAATATATGCAGAACAACGAGTCTTTCATAGCATTTCACCTTCATGTTCAAGGAGATCAGTGTATTTCTTTTTAAATTAGATTGTTCTGTTTGATTTTATTTATACTGCAGATATAATATCAACTTCTAATATCACTGGCATTATCCGTTTTTTCTTTACATAATAGTAGAATTTTGTATGAGATCAGTTTATATTTTACTTTTATAATTCCAGTTCTCAGTGCTCTATTCAGACCCATGACATCCCAGTCACACTAAGTGTGATTTAATTGCGTGCTCTGGGCAGATTTCTTTCTTTTAAAATTTCATTCCACTGAATTGCTCCAAATCTATGTTTCTATGGCAATGAGGGTGGTCTCTATTGTTTTCCTGTGTCAATCAACTCAGCAGTGTTTGTGTTGAAGGCCTGTGTAACTCAGTGGGAGAGAGGAGGTAAGACCAGGATATTTTCACAAGGCTGGAAACTTTGGATTCAAGAGAAGGGATGACTCAAGACTAAAAAGCAAGTTGCCATAGTAACAGAACTTGTGCCTATTGTTTTCGGTTTGTCTGTCATCCTAGTAGTGTGTGTCTTGGGAGGAAGTGTGAAGATTGTCTTGCCGCTTTTTAACTCGGAGTCCAGAATGCCAGTTTTTCAACTTCCACAGTAAATATAGGCTTCGGCAGCCTTTTGCGACTCAATCTCTCCCTGTAGGTGCTATATATGTGTTCCATTAGTTTTTGTTCCAATTACAAACTCAAACATACTTCAAAAGTATTTTACAGTTGCCATAATATGGGTCTCCAAATCCAGGTAACATTATTGGTATCATATGCAAGTGTTCATATTACAGTATGCAGATGAAACCATATGCTTATTTTTTTTTTGTAACAATGTTAGACATGGGTGACTAAGCTCACGTACTTACTTAGTCTCAAAGTTTACTTGGTATCTTTGAGTCAATTATTATCTCTTAGCCAAACATATATTTTGGGGTAAAATTCCAGGTGTGTACATTACTGGTGCACATAAATAAAGAAATGATTACATTTCACCACACAGGGGCTTCTGGCAATACTCTTTCAAAATGTTTGTAGGTGTTTGTTTTTTTTTTTTTTTTTTGCCATCAGTTCTTATTATTTCTGTATGTTATTGAAACCAGATTTTCTTTGGTTTAAGCTGTGAAATTACTATTTTTCACTTTGTGACTGGCAATGGTCTTACCCAATGTTAGCAGAACTTTGGTGCCTGTATCTTGTGATAGTCTCAACCATTCCACCCATCTTGGTACTATACACTTGTATGGTAATTTTAAAAAACAGCCATCCTCAAAAGATGTAATGTGCCATCACTTCTGACATGCCATGAGTATATGAGACAATGAAATCCTCAAATGCTCTGCTCAGATCTTGCAAACCAACAGCATATCATATTAGATTATTCTCCTTTCCTAGCACTATTGTCTTTTCCAGTGAGTTTTGCTCATGTCTTGCAAAGTGACAACTGTGGATTCCTTTAGTAAGCCAACTCAATTCATGTTAGGTCTTTCTCTTTTCCCACTCCCCCCCTTACCACCTTTCCTAAAAATATTGTCTTTTCTGGTCAGTTCTGTATTCTGATTATATGTGCAAGGTAGGAGGGACTCCATTTATTCATTTTTCCTCTAGTAAAAGTCAGGGAAGGGGACTCGTGACTCACAACTTGCGACTCACTGTCAAGTCTGACTTAAATCACATCTGTGACTTGACTCAGAGTCAATTTGGGCCTTTTTTAAAAAAAGACTCAGGCTAAACTCGCAACTTGGACCCATTTTTATGAGTTGCCCTCTCGAATCCCACACCCTCCATTTCCCTCTCTCCTTCCCAACAATCAAGAAACAATACATGTGGGGGAGGCGATGGGGGACAACATAGAGGAACACACTCCCATAGTTACGCTCCCTACTCCAGAGTCCCTCCTAGCTCTTCATCAAGGGCCCTGCACCCAGACCCATGTGCATAGGCAGCTTCTACAGCAGCTGTGAAGGGACATAGAAGTTCAAGATGGCAGCTGCTGTTGCTGGTGCCCCTAGCAGCAGTGGTTCCTCCCCAGGTGGTGTGGAGAGTAGCAACTGGGTCAGCATGGAGGTGGACTCAACCAGTAAGGGGAGAAAAGTTGCACTGGCAGGAGGGACTTTTCATTTGAATTTCTTGGCTTCTTCCGTCAGCATTGCCTAACGTGCTTTTTCTTTTTTCTCTTTTCTTTCTTTCTTTCTTTCTTGCTCCCCCCCCCCCCAATCTTTTAATTTGTGGAAGAAAATTTTTTTTCAGGCAGTGAATTGCCAAGGAAGGGATGTAGCTTCTAACTTTACTGGGTATTTTTGGGACTATAATTTCCAGAATTCCCCAGGTACAGATTTGTGACTTGGACTTGAGACTAGGGACTCGGACTCTAAGACTCAGACCCAAAGACTCAGATTTGGTCTTGGGACTCGGACCCAAAGACTTGCCCACATCCCTGATGAAAGTTCAGACTTGATTTGATTGAGCACCTGTTTTTCTGCCTTTTTGGCTGTCTGTTTTGGGCATCTGTAAGGCTCTCATCCACCACCAATTTTCAAATGACTTCACTTCCCCTCCTTCCTTCCTTCCACTGTTCTGCTCACTAAACAGAGCACTTGAGGGGTGGAACAGAACTCTTCTCCCTTCCTATCTTACTACAACCTCTCATAATTTAGATCCAGTATCAAATGTGAGTTTTCGTGGAGGAAAATCTTCAAATAGCTAAGCATGCAAAATGGGGGAAAGAGCAATTTCACTGCCACCACCTTGTTACCCATTTAAGTATAGAAAACAACCCTCACCTTCAGCTGTTTTCTTTGTGTTTTTATTTTAGCCAAATGAGCTAATATGTGTTTAGCAAACATGCAGTCTCTGATTTGGTCCTCACTTTCTTTCAATAACACACACATGCTCTTCCTAGTCTTTTCCCTAGTATCACTTTTCTATTTTCTGCAACATCCTTTCATTTACCTTCTGCTTCTTTCTGTTGTGAGCCAAACTGCTGTTGATCAGAGAGATAGAAATGTCATGCTATGACACAAAAAAGGCTTTTGCCCCCTTTGATGGCTCAATGTAGAGGGTTATAATGCCTTCAGCATAGACTCTTGTGCTGTTGTTGCTGTTGGTTTTTAAAGAAATATGCACAAGTAATTTGAATACATGAAGTGGGTGCTGTTTTATTTTTTTAGAAAGCAGGTACTTAGCTGTTCATTTTCACATTACAAGGGGCTGCTGCTGAAAATGTTTAAGTAAATATTCATCATGGCTGAAATCCTGTTGCACAACTGACCACATGATGTCATCAGTTGCATATATTAATTTTTGTTTTAAAGCTTCCTATCCTCCCTTCCCCGATCCTAGTGGTGGTGATTTGCGGGCATTAAATCCTTCCCCAGCCCCCAATCCTGAGATTCCTAAAGGCTTCATGAGGTGTAAAAGGATCCCTAGGGAGCCTCAGAACATGGGAAAGAGGCTAGGAGGCTTTAACATAAAGATTAAGGTCTGCAACTGATGACATCATCAGGAGTTATGTGCATGCAGTTTTGCAGCAGGATTTCAGCCATTGCGTTATTCCTAAGGGCTAAGATGAAGTATCAGAGGCTCCTGTTGGACAAGAATCCTGTCTGGAGCCAATTAAACTTCTCCAGGTACCCTGTTACATTACTTAGGAGTATGTCCAAGAGCCGTTAGTTAAGCAGGTCAGTGGGTTTATTTTATTTATTTATTTGATTTATATCCTGCCTATCTGGTCTACCTGACCACTCTAGGCGGCTTCCAGTATAGGATAAAACAATAAAACACAAGAACATTACATAATCATTTGATACAGTTACAATAAAATGGAATGAGAATAAAATAAGAAGGAATAGAAAAGAAATCAGGTATTCACTGGAGGGAAGGCCTGGATGTACAACCATGTTTTTAAATGGGTTTTAAAGATTCCCAGCATAGGGGCCACACAAATCTCTGAAGGGAGGTTGTTCCAGAGGCGAGGAGCCACCGCCGAGAAGGCCCAGTTTCTTGTCTTTTCCTTCCGGGCTTCTCTCAGCATCAGGCTCCTTAGCCTCACCTCCTGACTCGCGGGGGTGATCCGGGTAGACCTTGGTGGGAGCAGGCGTTCCGCCAGATATCAAGGTCCTAAACCGTTTAGGGCCTTGTAAGTAAGCATTAAGACTTTGAAGTCGACGCGGAAACAAATGGGCAGCCAATGCAATGCAGCCAGAGTTGGAGAAATACGTTGGTATTTTCTCACTCCAGTGAGGATTGTGGCCGCATTCTGCACCACCTGAAGTTTCCACATCAGCCTCAAAGGCAGCCCCACGTAAAGCGTGTTACAGTGGTCTAATCTTGAGATTACGAGCGCATGCACCAAGGTAGTGAGTGCCGCCATGTCAAGATAGGGCTGCAGCCGGGCGATCCGCCAGAGGTGGAAAAAGGCGGTGCGGACTACCAACGCCACCTGGGTTTCATCTGGAATCACTTTTCATGGTGAAGCAATGAGTATGTCCAACATGATATAAAACTGATATTTAGTAATCCACTGAAAAGATCCAGAAAAGCAAGACATGAGTAACATATAAATGAGAAGCAGGATAAAGAAACCCTAGGTGTTAAAAAAAAGCAAAGTAGACCAAAATCAGTGGCTGAAATGTCCAAGGTTGTGCAGAAGTCATTGAAACTGAGCATAATAGATGAGGATTCCAAAGGATCGAAAGGCAGGGCTGGGAACCAGAGAACTTGGATAATCCTTGGAGGGAGAGGAAAAGCCATCTGGGGAAGTTTTCATTTGCAGGAACAGCTCTTCGCTGCTTGATTAAAGCATTTCCCTGAGAAGCCCAGGCCTTCATACTATGGGAAGGGATATCTCATGCTAACTACTAGTATCTGCCTCTATAAAACAGGCAGGGGTTGTTCTTATATCCACCATGTTCACCTAGCACAGTGTTAACTTCTAGATATATATTCCCATCCACTGGGGGAAGAAAAATCAAAATTCTATTAACAAGCTCTGTCGGTGTAATGATGAAAAGTATCATCTGTTTTACAACAGATGGTATTGTTCTTGGGGGCATGATTCATTGTTCACTGCTTTCTGTGTCACCATAATATAGAGAAACTGTATGGTATCAGCAGGATTTACTAACTTCATTTTTCTGTTTCTTTTGAATTTGGCTGCTTTCATATTTCAGCATGAATTCCTGAACAAGACAAAGTGATGTCTAGGTGGCATAGCACAGAAATGAGGAGACCAGAGATGGAATAGGCAGAATAAATGCCCTCTATTGTAGATGTGAAGAACAAAAAAATATATCTTTGGGCCCAGTTAAAGGATGGGAACGTTACATGCACAACAGGGTTGTTTGAGGAATTTTGTCACTGGTGAGGTGCTATCAATAAATTAAAATAAGACATTGTGGCAGTCTTATGGAAGCACAGCAAGGCCACAATATGTAGGAGAAGCATGGTGAGACATGTCTGGATAACAAAAATATGCTTTTTAGCTTACAGGCAGAGGAACAGGAAGCCAAATGTGGAGACTTGTTAGCTATAGCTGCCATGGGAAATTACTTAGGGTAACTTACATATTTTGCTCATGGCAGAGACCTGGTACTGTTGCTGCAATATGTCTCTGGACATAAGAACATTAAAGTTGGGTCCAGTCACCTGAATCAAGCTATCTGGTGTCCAGGAGCATGGTGCAGTAGTATCCAGACTCACTCTGCAGAAGAGATTAGTAGCAGAGGGTCCAAATAGAGAATCAACCAACATTGGTAGAATGAAAGCTAGGGAACCTTCCTTGCTTGCTTCATGAATTCTTATAATCTCTCGAGTTTTCTGCATGTTTTGGAGTTCTGAATGATGTAGTCCTGCTTCTGAAGTGAAACAAAGGCATCAGAAATTTTCTCCCAACTTTTTCTTTGTTTCCAAATGTTGCACATAGCATTTCATGTTTTGTTGTTCGTTATGCTTTCAAGTTTTGTCTATCCATGCTGCCATGAGTACTTTGATAAAACAATACAGGGAAAAAGGCAAGTTTGATGTGATTCCACAAATGATTGCATCTGGATTCCTTTGTACGGTGTCCCATGAATGTGTGTGTGCACTAGAAACCATCACTTTCATCTACCAGGATGTTTACAGAGTTGTACTGAGGCAGTTGTGAGGTATTTTCCATGCTAACTCCAATACACTGAGGATTAACAAAAAGATTAAAATAAGGCTCAGTTTGTGGTTAAATTTTCATGCCTTTGTCTATTCTTTCCTGAATTCACATCCAGTGTCCCTCCTGAGTGAGACCAGTGTTATATAAGTTAACGGTTAACCAATTGCTGTTCCCAGTTCTCCAAATCACATTTACATCATTCCCCTTAACATCTTAAAGAAATATTGACCAACAATCTAAATGCTCCAAATTGTTTTCCAAACCATGTGGCATATTTTAATAAGGCCTTCCAATTTTCAGTGAATTTAATGTGCCTTATTTCTCCTCTTTATAATCTAACTTTATTAGTCATTTTTTCCATCAACATTGTATGCCATATCTTATTTGTAAATGCTTGTAATGAGAGATCTTGAGCGTTTTTCCAATTTCTAGTCATCTCAGATCTTGTGGTGCCTATAAGATTTGCAATTAATTCTTTGCATCTCTATCCATCTAATTACCTCGTGCCAGAATGCTTCTATTTTGGGGCAAGAAATCCACATATGTTCCAAAGTTTCTTTTTGTCCACAGTTCCTCCAACATTTATCCGATATATCTTTATTAATTATATATAACAATATAAGATGACAGTTTACTATGTTAAGCTTTGTATTTTATTATTTGCAATATGACAGATTATCTTTTCTTTAGAAATATGAGAGAGAGAGAGAGAGTGGGGCCAGTGTACTAACTGGTAGGGTATGGTACTTCTGTTCCTAATTCTACTGAAAAACGGATTGTGGAGATCACATTACATTACATTGGTTCACAGAAGAAATTGTTGAAGACAATGAAGAAAAACAGGGACTATTGGGTGGTATATAAGTTAAATAAAGAAAATAGATTAACAAATGACATTTAATTATATAATCACCACACATCAAAATATAATCACCACACATCAAAACTGACCTGATGGTACAAAATATCTTTAGGGTTTTTCTTACTTACCAAACACTTGTATAGGGACGAGTTGAATTGTTAAGTCTATGACATGACATAAATGCCAGAACTCTACCAATATCACCTAAGACCATTCCCAGTCACAAGGCAAAAAACCCCCCACAAAAACAAAATCATAAATGTGTCAGCTTCTGAATATTTGTTCTCCATTCCTTTTTTAATATCTGTAAAAATATTTTACAGCCATATACAGAATCCATTTGCAAGCACAAATCCCTGTTTTGGCCAGGAAGGAGTTAAAAATTCAACTGGGTCCTGATTGTCAGATTCAGAAGTTCAGATTGCTTCATGCCTGGAGCTGATTTCCCCTTTGAAGACTGGTGTCAGAAGCCTAGTTTCAGAGATCCAGACAGAATGTTTACTGAAAGCACTCAAGACTGGGACAAGCACAACTGCTTGTGCTTTTGTAATGCACATGCCTTACAAGACTGTATGCTAATTCCCTGGAGAAACATGGCAAAATATCCCCCTTTCTGGAGGACTGTTTCCTTTAAAGCAAACCCATTTTTAAATAATATCATCTGTCTTGTAAACCTTACCACACATGTTCAGATTATAACAAAGTCACTGTTTTCCCCATATGAAATCCTCTTTTGAAGATTAATATTTCAACCTATGCAGCCTGGATTATTTCCAAATAAAAATAGCAGATGGGGCCAACTATTCTCTTTCAACATAAGCAAAATTGGTATTTTCAATTTATATGAAATATTTTAAATCTCTTTGCAGCTCTTTGGGTCTCCTATTTCTGAGGGACAGTTTTACTTTTTAAAAAATCGTAACTCAAAAACCATATATCAATCTTCCCCAAATTGGCACAGAGCAAGAGCTGACTGTTGGCTATACCTGTGGCAGATTTGGTGCTAATCCAAAGACCAGTTTCAAAGTTATAATTTTTGTTTGGGCTACTGCCATTTTTAGAACTGCCTTGTAAAATGTTGTTTTGTTCTGCTGCACAGTAACATACTGCAGCTAGAATGCAGTGAAATGGGAACTGTAATACTCAAATACCACACAAAGTAAACATAAGACATTCACCAGTATAACTACATCCAAAATGTTTTTCTGTATTACTTTATCATTGTGCATGTGTGCACAAAGAGGAAACTGGAAATTCTGGATGAACGTGACATGCTCTGATTCTATTTTTTTTTTTTTGTATTTTCTAAAATGTTTTATTAAGTTATAAAATCAGGTGTAAACAACATCAAACACATATCAATATTTATAGAACAACAACCATGGAGTAGTTCTTATAGTTAACACTGGAGCAAGTTAAAAAAAATATTCTTGGAACAAAATTTAGTGCTGCTAATTGCCTTTTTAAAGACACCCATTTAAACTAGAATTCAAGAAGTCCAATGCAGAGCATAGAGAAACCCAATCAGTCTTGAATGTTCTCTGGAATCAGGTGATCAGATCATCAAGCAGTCAGGGTCATAACCCCTTGATAAACAGTCTTCTTCTTGTCTTCTTCATGTGCTCATCAAGTGCTTTGGAATGATTCTAATGGTACCCTGAAAAAAATAGTAGCTGCTAATTATACCTTGAATCTCCCCAACACACCCTTTGGGGGAAATGGGGTAGTGAATGTAGAATGTCAACTGAACCTTGTCATGACTGTCATGTAAGTGGAATATTCCATATTTACAAAGCCATATTTCAAATCATTCCCCAACATGATCTCTCTGAGGGCTGTGTTCACTGTAACTGTTTTTCATTAATTAGCTACCTCAAGGCTTGTGGGGTGATGTTTTATGTCAACTTGTGTGCTCATTGCTTGAATCTGAGAGCTTTTTCTGTTCTAAAAATGCAATGTCTCAGCTCCTGCTGAGTACACTGTGAGGGAAATATATTCATACTTTTTCCCCTCCCTCCCTCTCTCAGCTGTACATCTTAACAATTATTCTGAGAGCCAATGAAGCCAACTGTGGGGAGAAGAATGCATGAGCTATGTTTTACCCAAGCTGCTGGTCTCATTTTATGAGGGAATACAGAGTATATTGTGCATGAAGGTGGCTTGTAGGTGTAGGATCTGCTCATTTCACAGTTGATTTTCCCGTCACTGCCTTTCGCCCTCCTCCCCCGCCCCCTGCCACAAAACCACTGAGGATATTCACAGAGGACAGAACTTTTGCTGTGGATAAGAATTTATCTCGGAGTGAGTTTCTTCATTTCGGCAGAATTGGGTTGGGGAAAAAGAGAGGGTGGCAGCATGACAAAAAAGATGTGTGGTGGTGGAGACAGCAGGGAAGAAAAGAGCTACAAAATAGTTCTTCGAAATGCAAAAGAGAGAGCAAGCAGATTTCTTAATGCATGTTGGAGCACTGAAAAAATAGCAAACCAATGTCGGCAAGTACTAACAATGAAAACTGTATAGGATATACATAGGATGAAATCCAACACTGCATTGGATATCATAAACAACAAGAGTGAAATGCAAGAGCCTTTCTCTCTTTTTTTAATGGGCATTCTCCTCTTCCTTTTTTCTTAGGGAAGCTTGTGTCCCCACCTCGGGGGGGGGGGCAGGGCATTTGCCCCAGGTGTCAAGGATTCTAGCTACTGTGACAAACCCAGACCTACTGGGATCTGCCACACGTTAACTAAGCTGCCACCAACCATTCCCTTTAAGAAGTCACACAGACCAGGGATGGATTTTTAAACAAATAAAGAACAAGGTTTATTTAAAACACACACAGGGAAAATAAAATGATCAGGTGAATAAGATATAGTAACGTGGCTTAGTTTCACTCATACATACACACAGTTTGGTTCACACAGAACCCTTAACTTGAAGCACAGACCCTGAACCTATCAGTTCTGGCTAACCATACAGACACCTGAACCTATCAGGTTGGTACTCTGACACACAGTAGTACCCTGTCTGACACACAGACTCCCACACCAGCTTCTTCTTCCCAGCTGCTGCTTCTTCACATCCCAGCGTCTCCTGAACTCTTCACACACGCTCCACATATATATACAGTACAGCCCCTCCTCCTGATGTCCCGCCTTCCACTCTCCATAGGATGGAACTTTCCCTCCAAACCCATGACAGACAGGTAACATCAGTGCTGTATGTAACACCTCCCCTCTTTATAAGTTGTTTTGTAGGGGGAAAGCTAAGGTGCTTTTCACCAAAAAACAACCTGGATAAAATACACAAAACAGTTATACATACAATATCATACTTACTTATACTTACATTCTAAGTTAACCATAGCAATTAGGCATTTAAACATTTACCATATACATTACATCAATTTACCTTTATTCATACAAACCAAGTTCAAAAAACAGGTACATTTTAACTTTTTGTCATCAATATATATACATAGTCCATGTTTCTTTCGCCGTCTTCATTCTTCAGGTCTTCTTGACAAGGCGTCAGCAACACAGTTCACTGACCCTCTGACCACCTTCACTTCAAAGTCATAGTCCTGCAGGTTTAAAGCCCACCTCATAAGTTTGCTATTGTGGGTTTTCATCGTCTTTAACCATTGCAGTGGTGAATGGTCAGTGCACAGAACAAAATGTCTTCCCCAGATGTAAGGCTTGGCCTTCTGGATCGCGTAGACTATGGCCAAACACTCCTTCTCCACGGTTGCCAAATGTCTCTCACCTTTTTGAAGTTTCCTACTCAGGTAGGACACTGGATGCTGGTCACCATTCTCATCCTCCTGGCACAGAACTGCTCCTACCCCGCTGTTAGACGCATCGGTGTAGATGATGAACTCCCGGTCGAAGTCTGGAGCACGCAGCACTGGAGAGTTGATGAGCGCCTGCTTCAACCTCTGGAACGCCTCCTCACAGTCGCTGGTCCACGGGATGCGGTCATCAGCCTTCTTCCTCGTCAGATCAGTCAGCGGAGCCGCAATCTCGCTAAACCTCGGGATGAACTTTCTGTAGTAGCCCACCAACCCAAGAAATGATTTGACTTTTTTCTTGGTGTTGGGTCTGGGCCAATCACGAACAGCTTCTATTTTGGCCTCCAGGGGTTTTATCACTCCTCCCCCTACCATGTGACCCAAATATTTTGTTTCTGGGATACCCAGCTGACACTTGCTCTCTTTACAGGACCTAGGCCAAAGCACTTCCTCCCCTGGGTTAAAGTGCCTCTCCCCGGCTCTCTGGACACACCAGGCTTTCTTTCTGACCTTTTGAGCTTGCAGGGTCTCTGCTGCTAGCTCTAGGTTTCTCTTTAGGTCATTCATCAAGGTGTCTCTATCTGTCACAACGTCTTGTGGGTCATCCTGGGTGATCTGCTCCCAATTTTGTTTGATTAAATCAAGGGGCCCTTTCACCCTTCTCCCAAATAAAAGTTCAAATGGACTGAACCCGGTACTGGCTTGTGGCACTGATCGATAAGCAAACAAAAGGGATTGCAGCTTCTGGTCCCAATTGTTTGGATTCTCTGCCAAGTAAGCCCTAATCATGCGCATTAGAGTCCCATTAAACTTCTCAGTTAACCCATTACTTTCAGGATGATAGGCAGTGGTTTCCTTGTGCTTAATTCCACAGATTTGCCATAAGCGCTTCATGAGCTTCGATGTGAACGATGCTCCCAAATCTGTGATTATTTCTGAGGCAAATCCCATCCTGGACATATACCCCACCAAGGCATCTGCCACTGTGTTAGTTTCAATGTTAGTCAAGGGTATGGCTTCAGGGTACCTCGTGGCATGGTCCACAATGGTGAGAATGAACCTGTTCCCCCTCTTTGTGGCCTTGGGCAAAGGTCCCACAATATCCACCCCTATGCATTTGAACGGAGTGTCAATCACAGGCAAAGGGCACAACTTTGCTTTGGTCCTGTCGCGGCTATTCCCCTGCCTTTGACACACATCACATTGTTTACAGAACTCCCTGATCTGCTTCCCTATGTCAGGCCAGTAAAAATTCTGTGTGATTCTCTGCTGTGTTTTGTTCACCCCTAAGTGTGCAGCAAACATGTCAGAGTGCCCCCTTTGTAAGATCATGGGGCGATACTTTTCAGGTACCACCAGCTGACCTCTGATCCCATCTCCCCCTTTTGAGATATTCCTCAGGGTCTCTCTATATAAAATCCCCTTTTCCTCCAGAAATCTCACTGGGGTTTCAGGTGTTAGCTGGGCGTCAGTCACCTGTTCAAAACACTTTTGGAGAGTGGCGTCTGCCTTTTGCTCCTGTCCAAATCTGCTGTCTGTGGTTAAGGTTTCCACCACAGCTTCTGAACTCCCCCCACCTGCTTCCGTCTCTGGCTCATCAGTACCCCCCTGAACTGTCCCCGTGGTGGCTTGTGAACGTGTAATCACTAGCACCCATTTCACATGTTCAGCCAGGTCATTTCCCACGAGCACGGCTGCTGGCAGAGTCGATGAAATTGCTATCCGCCAAACTCCCCTCCAGCCTTGAAAGTTGACAGGTACCTCCGCGACTGGCAGTGAGATCACCTGCCCCTCAATCCCTGCCACCTTCATGCTCTCATTTGGGATTAGATATTCCCTAGGAATAATATCTGGATGGCACAGGGTCACCTGGGAACAAGTGTCCCGCAGCCCCCGATACTGACGGTCAAGTATTCCTACGTCCACCCCTGCTGTCTCAAACAACTGAGAATCTGTTCTCACCAGTAGGCAGCGCTTTACCTCCACAAGAGGACCATTTTCCTCAGCCTGATCAGCAGATGTAACTGTTCCAGATTGAGTAGCCATGGCAACAGGCTCCCTCAGTGACAATGAGCCTTGCTCTTTCTGGACACAGAACACAGCTTTTGGCTTGGTCCCACTCGAATCCTGAGGCACAATTCCTTTTAGCTGCTTTAATTTCTCACACTCTGAGATTAGATGGCCCTTTCCCTGACAGAAATAACATTTTCTGGTGTATTTTGAGTCTTTCTCATCCTGTTTTGGTTTTCCCTCCAAAATCTGAGGTCTTGGTTTCATGTCTGAGGGCTTCCCTGCACCATGGGCCCCTCCCCCTTGCTGGTTTTTTCCTGGTCCCTGAGAGTACTTGCTGTAGGTTTCTTTGGGTTTACCTACAGATTTCCCCTCACCCAAGGGCTTTCTTATTTGGGAAATAAAATCTGCGATCTCGGCTGCTTCTGCCACAGATTTTGGTTTCCTTTCCCTCACCTGGAATTTCAGTTCCCCATGCAGGACTGAATAGAACTGTTCCAGCGCTATCAAGTCTTTGAGCTGCTGAAAGGTCTCTGTCCCCTCCTGAGATAGCCATTTCTCTAGCAGCCTCACCAATTGGGCCCCCACTTGGGTAAAAGTCTGCTCTGGTTTCTTTGTGAGGGACCTGAATCTTTGCCTCAGCTGTTCCGCATTTATCCCATGTCTTGCAAACACCAGTTTTTTAAACTCTGCAAAATCTCTCATCAGTTCCTCTGGCATCTCTGAATAAACCTCAGCCAGGCTACCACTGATTAAAGATCGCATGATGGTCATCTTCTCAGTTTCCCTCACTGAGAAGTCCACAAACGCTCTTTCCACTAAGGAAAAGAACACCTCAGGACAATCTCCCTTGTGGTACACAGGGAATTTCTTCAGGTCAGCCTTAGACAATTGGCCTCCCTCAGAATCCCTATTGTTATTATTGTTCTGGTTCATCATTTCCAATTTTCTTAATTCAAACGCCATTCTTTCTTTTTCCAGAGCAATTTTCTCTCTCTCTAATCTTTCTTCTTTCTCCATTCTCTCTATTTCAAATTGTCTTTGCCTTTCCCTTTCCTGCATTTTTTCTCTCTCTAATCTTTCCTCCACTTCAAATTGCCTCATCCTCAGTTCATGCTGTTGGGCTATGAGCAATTTTCTGAGTTCTGGGTTCTGTTCTCCCGTGCTGTCACCTTGCACTGAGCCAAATTCATCCTCAGAACCTTGGTCTATCTGGGGGTCTTTCACTTCACCCATTTCTGCTACTTGGCTTCGAGTCAAGGGCATAATCCCCCCCCCCAGAACAGGCTGCTTCCAAAAAGTCAAGCCTCAAAATAAAACGACCACTTTTTTTTTCTTTTGCCTCAGAACCAGCTTTCCCTATAGATTGCTGCTGTCCTTTCAGCACTAACTTGCAACAGTTGCGAGCTAGAGTCTACCCCCCTCTGCTGGGCCTCTCAGCAGACAAGCTAGCTCACTTCTACTTTACAATTTTGCCTCAGCTTTTTCCCGCCAAAACAGGCTGCCTCAGAGCTCCCTAATCTAGTCCCCAATCTGAGGTTACACGTTCTTCTACTAGTGCACCCCCCCGTGAGGTACACCTAGAAGATTACCTACGTGCTCTCAGATTGTCCCTGACTAGACCCCCCTTGCTCTGGGCACACTTGCCAAGGCTTTGCTGGACCGCTGGACAACTGGACCAGTCGTATCCCACACGCTGGACACCAATCAATGTGACAAACCCAGACCTACTGGGATCTGCCACACGTTAACTAAGCTGCCACCAACCATTCCCTTTAAGAAGTCACACAGACCAGGGATGGATTTTTAAACAAATAAAGAACAAGGTTTATTTAAAACACACACAGGGAAAATAAAATGATCAGGTGAATAAGATATAGTAACGTGGCTTAGTTTCACTCATACATACACACAGTTTGGTTCACACAGAACCCTTAACTTGAAGCACAGACCCTGAACCTATCAGTTCTGGCTAACCATACAGACACCTGAACCTATCAGGTTGGTACTCTGACACACAGTAGTACCCTGTCTGACACACAGACTCCCACACCAGCTTCTTCTTCCCAGCTGCTGCTTCTTCACATCCCAGCGTCTCCTGAACTCTTCACACACGCTCCACATATATATACAGTACAGCCCCTCCTCCTGATGTCCCGCCTTCCACTCTCCATAGGATGGAACTTTCCCTCCAAACCCATGACAGACAGGTAACATCAGTGCTGTATGTAACAGCTACAAACCTTGATCCACACCAAACTTGGCCAAGGGATATTTCTTTCCCCTCCTCCATCTTAGAAAACCCCTTATCAGATAACTTGTTTTTCCAAACTATGTGTATTAACTATAGAGCTGTGCTAGAATGAAATGTGTGGTGGGGAGGGGAGATCACCAGGCAAATGTACTCTTCTACCATCTTCTTTGAGTCAGTATAATAAATCATGCACATTCTAGTGTCCATTGAAAATAAATTGGGGTGTGGGGGCACTGAAGCCCTTGCAAAACATGACCTTTAGAGTGCACAAAGGAATGGTTTGAGCTCCTCAAAATGTGTGGTGGTTTTTTTCCCAACCAAATAATATGGAGGGTAAGGGTTCCCAGGAGAACTTTTGATTGGAGACTTTTTTGGGCCCCCAGGGAGCTATTTTGCCTATCCCTGCTCTAGTAACATATTGAGAAGAACTTAACAAAATTAAACGTAAGTCTTAACAGAGGAATTCATATGAGTTATAAAATATTTTTGGTGACAGATGCTGAAATTTGATCATTGCAAATGAATAACATCAATCAATTTTGTCATTAAAACTACACCTCACATTTTCTTTCTGTAGCTGCTTAGTGATAGAGGGTCAGGACTATGCCATTTAGAAAGAGTTGGAAAATATTCATAAGAACCATACCTGAACATTCAGGGCCTCAAAATCTTCCATTTACCTTACATGTACCGTGGTGCCTCGACTTACAACTGTCTTGACTTGCAACCAATTTGAGTTACAACCAGCTCCAGTCACAACATTTTGCTTTGACTTGCAACCGGCGCTTTAAGATACAACCGGAAAAAAAGGCCTCTTTTCCCCATTGTTGCCTCCCTCCCTCCCTCCTGTCCTGTCCTTTTTTTAACCTTAGAGGTCATCTTAGGTTAAAAAAGTTTCCCCCTAGTGGTAGTGGATGGATTAACCACTTTTGCATTAGTTCCTATGGGAACTAATACTTTGAGATACAACCAAAAAACAGCCGGAATGGATTAATTGCTTTTCAGTGTGTTCCTATGGAAAATTGTGCTTTGAGTTACAACCAACTTGAGTTACAACCATTATCCAGAATGAATTAAGTTTGCAACTCAAGGCACCACTGTACATCGTACACATGTACTTTTCTTCCCAACCCCCCACATTTCTGTAGCCTCCACAGTTTCTAATGAGCAATTCCTGCCATTATCAGATTTGGCCTTAATGCTACACATTAATGTTTTCCAGCTTAAGTCTCATGACCCCTAAGGGGGTTGAAAAGTGTTTTCTGGGTGTGTGTGTGTCCTACATTGCCTTATATGTGTAGCCCTTGTTAAATAATTTCTTCTTTGACCTTTCAGAGTGGGATATTAAAGTTCGTATGTACCGTATATGTATGTATTAGAAGTAGCCTCTACCTTCTCAGAAGAGATTACTTTACCCCATTAAAAATGTATCTTGATGCAAATATGGCAGGGGTGGCAGGTTACTTGGCTATTACAGAAGGGGCTCATGATTCAAAAAAGGATTGGGAATTACTTCTATACATCATCCAGCATGCTGGCACTTGGCATGTAATGTATACATATTCCTCCTATAGCCATATGTCATTTCATTTCTTAATGAGAGATGGGCAACCTGCAGCCAACTTAAACACCAAGGGAACCCTTGATTGCTCTGGGCTTATTTTCCCCCACTTCCCTGCTTATTAGCTGAGCAGATGTGGAGGGATTTCAGTTCTAATTCTGCTTTTAATAGAAGTAGAATAGCAACCTTACTGGCGAGTCCTAATGAAAGCATCTCTTAATCAAAGTGATGCTTCCCCACCCACACACACAAAAAAACTGCTGCTTTCTTATCACTTCTAGTAAAGCAGAGGCATTGATGTTGGAAACACAGACCTAGATTCAAATCTCACCATCCCCGTATGTCGGGATTGTGTATGTGAGAAAAAGAGACAGAGTTTGCATGCAACCTTTGGCTACACCATGTTCACTTGATGTGCCCCTTGCGGCTGAAAAGGATGCCCACTCTTATCTTAAACTTGTTCTTCAAACATGGATGCTCTTTGCTGATTGTCAGAGCATCTTTGCCCAGCCAGCCCGGAATAACAAAGGAAGACACAAGAGGTGGGTTGAAAACTGAGCCACACTTTATTAATTAACTGAAAAACAACATCCCCTTAACAAAGGGACCTATGGAAGTGTGGAATCATGATTTGAATCTGGGGCCAGCCTTACCCCAGACCCAGATCTCCTCCTGTTGAGTTCCCATAATGCCGGGGTATCTGCAGAGCCCAGGCTGCCCGAGGCTGCTTATTCTAAATCACTGGTTCTTAACCTTGGGTTACTCAGGAGTTTTGGACTGCAACTCCCAGAAGCCTTCACCACCAGCTGTGCTGGCTGGGGTTTCTGGGAGCTGCAGTTCAAAAACATCCGAGTAACAAAGGTTAAGAACCACTGCTCTAAATGTTCTGAGCCCTGTAGATCCCTTTGCTCCTCCCCCTCCCAGCCCGAAACCTCCTGATCTTCAAAGCTGAGAAGTGGACCGGCTTACACCCCTCTCAGGTGCCCCTTGTAACTCACCTAAAAACACATGCCTGCCAGTGTGATCAAATAGAATGCTTGATGAAACAAGAACCCTTTGACAAATACGTCAACAAAAACGGGATGGCCGAAAACATACCTGCTCCCCTTTAAGCCAATTCAGGGGCAGGTCAAAAATTCCTATCCAGCCCCGAAGTGACCAGTTACTTTTGTTCTTACATGGGTGGATGGGTGGGTGATGCTTCAAAGAAGAAGGGGCAACGCGCTGGGTGAGCAGCCTAATAAAGGCTTGCTTTCGTGCTTTCCTCTTTGGCCTCCATACCGGCTTTCCTGATCCAGCCATGCCCCCGCAGCCACAAACGGTCAGTTGTCAACTCTTCATGGAGAAGTAACATCATTACTACCCACCACCAAGTGAATGTTTTTCTAAGGCTTATTCTTTAGCACTGAAAGATCACAGAGACATGTTGGCATAGGACTTGCACACTGTATGTCCTTTCCAACTGCATTATCCTACTTTCTTTATCAGGAACAAAGTGAGACAATTTTCAAGTTACAAAATAATTATTTCCTACTATAAATAAGCAAATGCAGCCTGGGCCATCTGAAATTTCAATTAATTCCTTTGGAAATCCTTGGATACTCTGCCTGCGCCTTCATATTTGTCTTGATATCTTTCCCGAAGTTGTTTCATTCATCTCTCTTTCCCTTTTTTTAAAAGGGTTTTTTTTCCTAGTAATAAAAATATTGGTATGTTTTATTCACCCAGGAACCTCTATTTTCATTTCAAAACTTTGCTATAGGCATAATTCTCTAGCAATTCTAAACAATCATGGAAAGGCATATTGTTGTATTGTTTTTCTATGCTTATTTCTGTGTCAGCCTGAAATTATTTCTGAAGACTAGGAGAAGGATTTCTATGACATGTCATATTTTCCCCGCAACCTATGTTTGACCTTATAGGTGGGTTTGAAAATGTTTATGAGTAATCTGGTGAGAAAGGCCAGATTATTCATAAACATGTGTGAACTTTCTTATGGGTTCAAATGCAGGTTTCAGAGGAAATGTGAAATGTTGTGGAAATCCTCCCCTTACTGATGACAGTAAATTCAGGGTGTGACTACACTGCATTATACTCAAGGTTTTTTTCATCAGAGTTGGCACAGTTAAAATGATATATTTTCTGTCAAGCACATGATGAAAAGCTAAACACGCAGAAGGCCGGTGTATTTCTACAGAAATTGTTTTCTTTTTGGAAAGGTGGCAAGGAGTTGTTTATATTGTGTAGATTCCCCTCACATCACCTTTTTTTTTGTCTTTTCTGGTGTGAACAATTGCCTGCCTTGGTCCAAGAAAAGTTCAGTAGTGTCCTATGGTTACATTGACAGTAACATATTAAGTGAGATGTACTATATCATCACAGCAGTATAATTCCCCTCAAGTGAATGCCCATGTCCTCTGAACATTATTCCTACTTTTTAAAAAAAAACTCTGGCTGTCAAATGTAGCGCTGTGTCAGATAAGTGCCAAAGCTACAGTGCTGAGGCTGCCTTGTTTACTCGTCAGTCTGATTTCTTCCTGTGCCTGGTCTTTCACTGAGACAGTTACAGTGTCTATCCTTCTTTTATATAGAGCCTCGTGGCACAGTGGTTAAACCGCTGTACTGCAGCCAAAACTGTGCTCACGACCTGGGGTTCAAATCCCAGGTAGCCGGCTCAAGGTTGACTCAGCCTTCTATCCTTCCGAGGTCGGTAAAATGAGTACCCAGCTCACTGGGGGGGCAATGTGTAGCCTGCATAATTAACTTGCAAACCGCCCAGAGAGTGCTTGAAGCGCTATGGGGCGGTATATAAGCAGCACGCTTTGCTTTGCTTTTTGCTTTTACCTTCCTACTTTTAACAGCACTGTTCTTAGTTCTTGCGGGAGGCTGATAAACATTTCAAAGTAGATCGATGTCTGTTTGAAAAAAAGAAAATTAAAAAAAAAGATTCCAGACTGTTTGGAACAGACTCTTACACATGAAGGGTAAGGATGAAGGGAAGGGGTGTGGAAGAGGGCAGCTGGGGAATGCACTGTGGAATCCTGTGAACAGCAACAGCAATTTGGACAGTGGAAAATAAGAGGGGCCCAGTTTTAAAACATGTGAACTTAGCCAACTTAATCTACTCTTCTTTCCTTGCCTAGTCACCCCAGAAGATTCAGTTTTTAAAAAGTTTCAACCCTATTGGTTCATTAAAGACTGTATTCATTCCTTCATACAAAGTGTTCCATTAACTAAATGGTAGCTTGATGCATGGATAATTTTACATAAGTATATACAATAAAATGCAATCCAACCATTTAAAAATAGTTATTTTTTTCTTTGTTTTGTTTGGATTTCTATTCAATCCTGATTATTGTAGTAAACAGACATGACAGGGCCCATGACAGGGCCAGACCAAGATGCTTTTGATGCCTTCCCCATCTATGCTTATCAGCAGAGGGTAGACAATTATATAGTTGTATCTCAGCCACTGATAGATCTTCTCTGAATCTAGCTAAACAATATTCAGACCCTTCAGTACCTGCAAGGAATGCTCAGGAAAAAATGAGACTGCTGTTTTATCTTTCTGGGTGTCTTGCCACAAAGGCAACTACTGATAATGTGTGTGTGTGTTTGTGTGTGTGTGTAAAGCTCTTGTTTTAACTTTCAGGGACACAGACTTTAATCATAGCTCTGAAAGTCACTGTTTGTTTACACTGTCTGTCTTCCCTTTTTCCTACCAGATTATTAGGCTGTTCCCATGAAGGCCCTGGTGATCGAATCCTCCCTGCTTCCTATGAATATTAATGTCTCTGTTTATCCTGAGGGTGTGCTGTGTAATCACTTCAAAAGAAAATTCATAAAGGACAAACCCTCTTCCCCAAAGAGGCTAAAAAGTACATGGTGCAGAAAACATCAGAACAGAAAGAAGACCATATAACTTCAGGAGGAGGCAGATAAGGGTGACTGGGGAGTGACTACAGATTAGAAAGACAAGGTCACTGTATGCCATTTGGGAAGCTGAATGATTTTGTTCACAGACAAGAAAAGGACATGTCCCTCTTCTGCTGTATAGATGTATAGTACATGGAAAGAGTGGGTGTTTGTCATAGGACTTAGATAGTTGCTTCATAGTTTTTCCTGTACTGCTTCTTGCACAAGTAAGTGGTAAGATAACATCCTGCTATTCTCACATAGAAGTAGGGATGCTGTTTTGTACAAAATGGAAGCTTTGTCTGATGTCTTTCTTTCCACTTCTCTCCCTAAATAGGCTACTGTTGAAACATTTAGGAATAAATTATTTGTAGTTGTTGTTTAGTTGTTAAGTCATATCCAACTCTTCATGACCCCATGGATCAGAGCATGCCAGGCCCTCCTGTCTTCCACTGCCTCCCAGAGTTTTGTCAAATTCATGTTGGGAGCTTCAACGACACTGTCCAACCATCAAATCCTCTGTCATCCCCTTCTCCTCTCGGTTTCAACATCAGGGTTTTTTTCAAGGGAGTCTTCTCTTCTCATCAGATGGCCAAAGTATTGAAGCCTCAGCTTCAGATCTGTCCTTCCAGTGAGCACTTAGGGTTGATTTCATTCAGAATGGATAGGTTTGATCTCCTTGCAGTCCAGGGGACTCTCAAGAGTCTCCTCCAGGACCACAATTCAAAAGCATAAATTCTTCAGCAGCTGCCTCCTTTATGGTCCAGCTTTCACTTCCATACATTGCTACTGGAAAAACCATACCTTTAACTATGTGGACTTTTGTGGAAAGGGTGAGGTCTCTGCCTTTTAAGATACTGTCGAGGTTTGTCATCGCTTTCCTCCCAAGAAGCAGGTGTTCATGGAGTCCAAGAAGGTAAAATCTGTCACTGCCTCTATATCTTCCCTTTCTATTTGCCAGGTGGTGATGGGACCAGTGGCCATGATCTTAGTGGGTTTTTTTATGTTGAGCTTCAGACCATTTTTTATGCTCTCCTCTTTCACTCTCAGGGATGAATTCTAGGAAGGAATAAATCCTTTACAGATTTGCTTAGGATGATATTTTTGTTTTAACTAACTGTGCCGCTTTCTGAAGTTAACCCTAATGTGCATACCAGAAATGAAGAATGTTGTCTGGCAACAAGTTTCATGATCCCCCATTACTGGCTATAAGATAGAGGGAGTGGCAATGCAACAATACCCAATAGATCACACATTCCCTGACCATCATGTAAGCCACATATCTATATTGAACTGCTTCAACCTCCTATAGCTTGTTAAAATGATGAGGAAAGTAGAGTTCTGGATTTCGTTGAGAGAACTCATATCTTCCCCTTCTATTTGCCAGGAGGTGATAGGACCAGTGGCCATGATTTTCATTTTTTTTATGTTGAGCTTCAGACCATTTTTTGTGCTCTCCTCTTTCACCCTTATTAAGAGACTGTTTAAGTCCTCCTCACTTTCTGCCATCGGAGTGATATCATCTGCATATCTGAGGTTAATATTTCTTCCGGCAATCTTAATTCCGGTTTGGGATTCCTCCACTCCAGCCTTTCTCATGATGTAATCTGCATATAAGTTAAATAAGCATGGGACAATATACAGCCTTGTTGTACTCCTTTTCCAATTTTGAACCAATCAGTTGTTCTATATCAAATTCTAACTGTTGTTTCCTGTCCCACATATAGATTTCTCAGGCGATAGATAAGGTGGGTCAGCCACTCCCATTTCTTTAAGGTCTTGCCATAGTTTGCTGTGGTCAATGAAACAGAAGTAGATTTTTTTTTCTGGAACTCTCTGGCTTTCTCCATAATCCAGTGCATGTGAGCAATTTGGTCTCTAGTTCCTCTGCCCCCTCAAATCTGGCTTGTACTTTTGGGATTTCTCAGTCCACATACTGCTGAAGCCTACCTTGTAGAATTTTGAACATACCCTTGCTAGTATGTGAAATGAGGGCAATTGTTCAGCAGTTGGAGCATTCTTTGGCACTGCCCTACATTGGGATTGGGATGTAGACTGATCTTTTCCAATCCTCTGGCCACTTCTGAGTTCTCCAAACTCTCTGATATATTGAGTGTAGCACCTTAACAGAGTCATCTTTTAAGATTTTAAATAGTTCAGCTGGAATGCCATCACCGCCACTGGCCTTGTTGTTAGCCATGCTTTCTAAGGCCCACTTGACTTCACTCTTCAGGATGTCTAGCTCAAAGTCAGCAACCACACTGTCTGGGTTGTCCAGGACATCCAGATCTGTCTGGTATAATCCCTCTGTGTATTCTTACCACCTCTTTGATGAGGTGGGGAACAGTCCTTATATAGCCTACCATTCCCCCTTGTCCAAAACCTCTCTCACGAGATACCAGCACAGCTTCGTGTCATCCGGGGAATCTGGGCAAAGGTAAGCAGTGCTGCGGAACCCTTTGCAGCTACTTCATTCTTGCCATCTCCTGTTTGACCACATCCAGCTTACAAAGGTTTATAGATCTTACATTCAGGGTTCCTATGCAGTATTTTTCTTTGCAGTATCAGACTTCCCTTTCACTTCCAGGTGCATCCACCGCTGAGCGTTCTTTCAACTTTGGCCCAACCACCTCATTAGCTCTGGAGCTACTTGTACTTGTCCTCTGCTCTTCCTCAGTAGCATGTTGGGGGCCTTCCAATCTGAGGGGCTCATCTTTTAGTGTCATACCTTTTAGCCTTTTGTTTCTGTCCATGGAGTTTTCTTGGCAAAGATACTGGAGTGGCTTGCCAGTTCCTGCTCCAGGTGGATCACATTTAGGCAGAACTCTCCACTATGACCTATCCATCTTGGGTGTCCCTGCACAGCATAGCCCATAGCTTCTCTGAATTACTCAAGCCCCTTCACCATGACAAGGTAGCAATCTGTGACAGGGGAGAGAACAAGTAGCAAATAGGAAAACTGGTTATTCATCAAAATGTTAATATTTTTTTTTGTTTAAGATTGCATCCTATCTGGATAGCATTACACTCCACCTGCTTTTCAGAGAATACTCATCCAAAGGCCCAAGTAGCTACACAGACACTGAATACCTTTCAGCAGCTTTTCCTAGTTCACTAGCTATGACTTTTCCTGGGAAGAGGTAGTCTATCCACAGTGATCCATACTGTGGTAATCTCCCATATGGGTTATTTGCTCTTCAAAATAAATGAGAAGACCCAGATATTTTAAAATGCTAGAATTTTAATTGATGATTGAAACAGGAGATCAAAGGTCATCTAAAATGTTTTTAATAAATAAATAAATATATACCATTACAGAACATATCATCTCAGACAATCATGGTGCCCACTGCTGTCAAGACTTCCTTATAAGAGTAGTCACCAAATGACCCTTTGTCTTGACATGTTTGTGCTACTCTGAAATTTTTTCTTGGTTTTTTTAAATGAACTCTTCATTGAATATGACTTCTGTATAATTTGTATGAAAATGTAGTGGACAGTATTATCCAGCCTGATCTCACCAGAAGCAAGAAAGAAGTGCTGAATCAATGTACTGAGTGAATGAAGTTGTTTCTATGGTTACATTCAGGCCTTCTCCAATTGGCCCCACATTGGCAGCCATTTTCACTTTCATACAGTTTACCACAAACAATACTATGTGTTCAGCAAGCTTATGTGTGAGGTGTAATTCATAGCTGCTTGATGCTGCTTTTAGATTTATAAAAGTTAAAGTGAAGATATTGGCTATTAAACAACAACACAACAACCATTCCTAACTGGGAATTACTAAGTACCAACATACAGAAAAGTTAATTAAATTACTCCCTCCTCAAAGCAATTACTAACCTTCCCACTTCACCTTTTTGGAAAAGAATTATTCACTAAACATAGAGGAAGGAAGATTTGCACAGCACAAATAATTTTTACATTCTAGTTTCAGTTGTTCCTCAAAAATCAAAGTGTAAGACAAGAAAAAGAACATTCTGAAAAATTTAATTTGGAGAAAAATGAAAGGTAATCCTTCTGTAATAGAAAGATGAAGAAAAGAAAAGTAAGGTATGTCAATGGAAGGTTAATTTGGGATAAAGCATATATAGAATTCAGAATCTTACAAGTGGAAAAGAAGCCAATACTATAAGCATAATTTAGAACAACATGATGCCAGCAAGAAAGACTGAAAAAAATAATAATAAAGTTTCCACTCAGTGTTAATAAAACATGCTTTATGGCCATATGGTGCAAGAACCTTGAGAATCCAAGGCCTCCAGGAGATAGCTATGATAATTTATTGACAGCAGAAGCAGTCCTTAATAAATAATTAGCAGGATTATTTGCCTCATTGGGCACAGGGGAGCTTGAGGGATAGATGCCAGAACTGGGTACACGTTTATCCAGGACATAGCAGGAAGAACAATATGTGAGCGTATAGTTGGAATATGCTGTCAATGCAGCTTTTCTCATCTTGTTAGTTCAAATTATAACATAGAATATGAGAATTGTGGGATGCTTTAAAAAATCAGGAATATCCCCACATTAGATCTGAAGAGGTATGACCTTGAAGTCTACCACTTTACTACTTTATAATAGTTATTTTCAGACACTGAGAAAAGTGATTTTTTTAAGGGTGTGATATTTATGCATCCCTGGAGTCCCTCCAGGAAACCGGGAACCTGGAAAAATGTGGGTCATAAATGACTGGGTCACTTCCATGTCTTCTCAATGGACTGAGGACATCCTTCACTTTAGAAAGCTGAACAATAGAGAACAATAGAGAAGGGCCCCAGCATGATCTCCATTTTCATGAATTAGTTGTAAAGGGATTTTGAATAACTGAAGGGGTCTATTATATTGGCTAATTGTTACCACTTGTGGCAAACAACAGCCATTGAAGCAATGCATTATGTAAGTTCTTTAAACAGTAGAGTAGAGAATGATCCTTTCTTGTCCTCTATCAAGCAACTTGAATTTGACTTCAGGGGAACTTCCCCACACAAACATTTTAATGTGAAAAGAAAGAAAATATGTATTCCCGAAGGCTTTCATGGCTTGGATCCCATGGTTCTTGTAGGTTTTTCAGGCTCTTTGGCCATGTTCTGAATTTTTTTCCTCCTAATGTTTCACCAGTCTCTGCGGCTGGCATCTTCAGAGGACAGAAGTTAGAACTCTGTCTGTGTTCTAGTGTACTGTGTGGGATAGAACAAAATGGTTGTTCCATTTTGACAAATACGCAACTATCCCACACACTACACCAGAAGAAGCTTAGAAAATCCTGATAGATTTTGTGATTCTGACTCTTCAATCTCCACATTCTGGGCTGCCCAAATCAACTATGATGTTCAACATTCACATTTCAAGAATTTGCAGTAAGAATTGTACGCGAGTTACTGAGTTACAGCTGCCTTATAATGGAGCAATAGTTAGTAATTAATTAGTTATAAAGAAAACACAAATCATTATGAAACAAAAATAACAACATACAACAAGGTGCATTTTGTTGCACAACTTTTCACTTATCTAATACGTTTGAAGATCCTTCTGCTCCCCTCCCCTGCCTAACCCTTATTTCTCTCACTCCTTTGAGCTTCACCAGCAAATCATTCAAAAGCTGTTTGAAGGCATGACCTCCTTCTGCCTGTAATTGTTAGCAAAGGCACTGAGCAATCTCATAAAAGATAACTCAGAACACAGCAGCCATTCCAGCTCCATTCTCTTTCTTCCATTTAAAAAAGCATCTAAGTTGTGCTGTGTCTAGATGTCATTCAATAATGAAAAGCAGGTTAGAAGCTGTGACTTTCAAAATCAGCAACCTTAAGGCTGAGGAAACTGACAACATTTTTTTTAAAAAAATCCAGTTTCTAGCTCTGGCATGGTATGTTCCTCTTTTTAAAAAGCTGCTAATACTGGAAAAGTGCATATTTGAAGCTGAGTGCAGTATGACTAACCCAAATGTTCACATGTTTTGATTTTTCCATGCCCTCTCATTGCAATAAAAATCGCATGGCAAGTTAAAAAAAAAGTTGAGATTTTGATGTGAAAATGTATTAAATATTAATGTTATATAGTTAATGGCTGATTTTACTTGAGTCACTGTACTGATTGTGTGGGTATCAAGGATTAAGACTTAGTGTTGTACAGCTGCATACATGATGAAACTTGATGTAACAGAAAATGAAGTAATGTATTTTCTGATTGGTCACAGAACTGTACATAAGTCATGTGTAAAATGAACATCTTACTCTGCTATAAGATCACTTTTTCCTATGCTGCGTGTTGCTTCATGTCATGTTATGCTGCCAGAAGAATGTCTATTCTCTATGTGTATATGTAAATAGATTAAGTTGGTTTTACTCTCTCAGTGTCATAGTTTCATAAGTATCTCTGCTAACCAATATCTCCTTACTCTGCTGATGTTATGAGAATACATGTTATAATCAAAATTCTCAACAGGGTTATGTGCCCAGAGGAAATTGTTTTTCTAGCAGATAAGTGATGAATGTCTGGGAGGAAGAAACGCGTAAAAGCTAAGGCTGAATTTGGAACAGAGCTGAGTCTGACTGTGCTGAAGTAACTGAGAATGGAAGTACTTCAGAGGACGAGGAGCAGACTGTAACAGCAAGTTCCATGATGCAACAGGCAAGTGGAATAATGTGTACAAAACTAAATGACACTAATTGCATGTCCTGGTCTTTTAAGATGGAGATGTACTTGAGGAGAGAGTCACTGTGGCAGTATGTTGAAAATCCTCCTGATGATGATGATAATAATGATGATGATGATGAGGGACATGTAAACAATGATAAAGCGAGAGCTGCAATAATATTGTGCTTGGAAGATTCGCAACTGACTTATGTGAGGAATCTGAAAACAAGCCAGGAGTGTTGACAGGCACTCAGGAATGTCTATGGACGAGATATAGTCAGGTCCAAAATGGCTGTGGCATGTAAGCTATATTGCAAACGTTTAATGCCTGGAGAAGATGTTTCTAACCATATTAAAGAGATGTTAGATTTATTTCTCCAGCTGCAGGAGCAAGGGATGGAGTTTGAGCAGTCACACCAGTGTTTCGTGATTTTGAGCAGCCTAGATGACAGCTGGGAGAATCTGGTGATAAGTTTGGAAAACATGCCAGAGAAAGGCCTGACAATACAATATTTGTCCAGGAGACTTGTGGGGGAGGACCAGAGGCAACATGATAAGGCAGCAGAGAATGTCATTTATCAGCGTAAACTGAGAGGGTCCATGGATGATGACTTCACAGCCAGACAAGAAAAAGTTTCAGCTGTTAAATGTTATAATTGCGGATTTACTGGACACATTTCTAAAAACTGTCCCAGATGTGATGAAGTGGAGAAAAGAAAAAAGATGTTTAAAGAGCAAACGTGGAAGCGTGAAGGTTATTTGGCTATCGTTAAAGCTTGTGAAAACACACAAAGTAATTTATGGCTTTTAGATAGTGGAGCTTCTCAGCATGTGTGCCAGAGAAAAGAGTTGTTCACAAACTTAACCCCTTCAGCTCAAAAGATAGTGAAGCTAGCAGATGGAAAGTCAGCATCTGTAATTGGAACAGCTTCTGTGTATGTAAACTGTTTAAAGCAAACTCTAAAAATGTATTGTGTGTGCCAAGCTTAGAGAATAATTTATTAAGTGTAACAAAATTAAATAAAGATGGCTACGCTATAATTTTTGAGAAAGGCAAATGCAAAATAATGAAAAATGGTGCAGAGGTGGCAAATGGTTATCTAAAGGATCTATATGTGATGACTCAGAGCCAAAGGAATGAAGCCATAAATGTGGTTAAGAACTCAGAACTACATGAAAAGTGTGTAATAGCCTACATAGAAAGTTAGGTCATGTAAGCTTTGAAGTTTTAAACAAAACTAAAGAAGTAGTGTCTGATCTTTATTAAAAACTGTGAGAAATATTTAGGTTGTAACATATGTTAATTAACCAAGTCAAAGTCTTTTCCTGTGAGGAAGAAAAGCAAAAGAGTCAATGAAAAGATTTTTCATTTGGTTCATCTTGATGTTGACCACTGCAGCCCACAAAAGGTGGTAATAGGTTCTGTTTAACTATAACATATGACTATTTGCTTTCAATATCTTCCTTAGTTAACCTAAAATCAGTTTTTTTTTACCAAAGCAAGGTTTATAGTGGCAGAATCCTGCAGTTTCTGAGGAATCTGCAAAATATTGCTCAACAAACCAAAATTAACAGATTTTAACAAACCACCATGCTGAAGTCACAAGGCAAAAACTAGAGTTAAGGCACATGAGCTCATTTTCTACAAAGGATCTCCAGCAAGCATGAGCATAACTTAACATTCTGAAACTCATGTGGACATCTTATTGCGCTTTTCAGCGTCTACTTTGGCTTTGTGGTAAATAGGAATAGAGCTTCTCCAGACCTGCATTTTCTTTTTAGCTTTTCTGGGTCTTCAGGAAGCCCCCCCCCCCGAGACTTGAAGTGTCCCTAAGGGGCACAGGGTCATGAAAAATCCACAAGCCCCTGGTAGCAACCTTGGGGGGGCGCAAGTGCCCTGGTCTCTGCAAAGAGCTGAGATCATGTGCAAAAGGTCCCTGAAATCCCCACTGTGGAATTTCAGCTGCAGGCGGCCTAAGGGCTTGCCGAGGCATGCCCTACGGCCAACCCTTTTCTAGTCAAACCCCTTCAGCCTTGCCCAACTTTCTGCAAATTACAAACAGGTCTTTAAGTTGCAAGCTTTGTTGCTGCACATTCTCAAGTGAAACCCTTGGGGTATATTTGAGTTGCTGAAATGAGAAATCCTAGTTTTCTATATAACACAAGATTGAACTGTAAAGTGGAAATCATGAAAAAGGTTTATACAGCTATTTCATAACAGAAAAGGTTTGTTTGTTTGTTTGTTTTAACCATTGCTTTAAAATTGTCACCTATTTAGAAGGTCTAATTATTTAATTTATTTTTACAGTATAACAGAAGGGCCTCAAAATTGAAGGGCCCCAAAATCATTCATAACAGAAGAGGCTTGTTTTTTAACCATTGCTTTAAAATCGTCTCCTATTTTGAAGGTCTAATTATTTAATTTATTGCTACAGCATATCAGAAGGGCCCCAAAATCATTCATAACAGAAGAGGCTTGTTGTTGTTGTTGTTGTTGTTGTTGTTGTTGTTGTTGTTGTTGTTGTTGTTGTTGTTGTTGTTGTTGTTGTTGTTGTTTTTAACCATTGCTTTAAAATTGTCTCCAATTTAGGAGGTCTAATTATTTAATTTATTGTTACAGCATATCAGAAGGGCCCCGAAATCACCGCTGTGGAATTTCAGCCTCAGGTGGCCTAAGGTCATGCAGAGACATGCCCTACGGCCACCGCTTTTCTAGCCAAACCCCTCCAACCTTGCCCCATTGGCCTACAGGGCTGTGGGATGGCACTTCCCTTTGGAGGGCCAATCCTGAGGCCAGGCTCTGGTCACGGGGGATCCAGAACTCTAGGAAAACCCCTATAGGGCCACGGTGACTTCCACAACTGATTACATCACCCCTAGACCCACACCTTCTGCTGGAAGGGGCCAGGGTTGATTCCTGACCGGAAGACCTGAATGCTAGTCCCTTATACTACTAAGATGGACTGCCATTACTCATATATACTTTAATTTGGATTCCTGAATGGATCAGGGAGTTGGACTTCATGACCATATAGGCCAATTCCAACTCCAGTTCTATGGTTGCATGGTTCTCTATCTGATGACCAGGTAGCTGATCTTGGAAAAGACCTTCAACTGTGTCTATTGGGAAGCATTTCCAGTCAAAATAGACAATTTTAGGCTGAATGGACAAATAGTCAGATCTGATCTAAGACAGCCTGTTATATTCCAATTTAACTTACGCTAAAATCAAAAAGCTGCAAAAACAACTTTTAATGCATTGGGTTACTTCTCATGTAGGAACTCTATAATCTGCAGTGATAAGAGAAGTGGTGGAGAGAGATATTGTGATGGATTCCTATGATGCATAGTGTAGTGGATAGAGTGTTAGACTAGGACTGAAAATACCTGAGTTCAAATCCTAGTTCAGCCACAGAATCTCATGGGAGTGTGTGATACTGGTAAAAACTGTTCTTTAAAATTTTTGTACATACTTGGAATACCTCATGAGGGTCAGCATACCTTGGATGAAGCTTGACAATAAAAATATACCGCATTTCTTTCATTGACAAATTATCTTTGTACTGTACAATTGACAGCTTAAAGAAAGAAATCTAATGTGGAGCTGTAAAATGGTTTCAAAAAGTTGCTAATACGAGAAAAATGTATGTTTAAGTATTCATGTGGCAGGATTAAACCATGTGTTTCTGAGTTGTGATTTTGTCATGCTCTTTGATCAAGGTATTTTTAAAAAGTTATATCTACGCACTTTTATAGGAGCAGTTCTACAGTTTTGGGGCCATATTCTCTCTTGAGAATTTATACTGCCTAGGTAAGATATTCAACCAAGACTTTAAAAACAAGTTTTGGAAACATCATAATCTTTGCCCCAATTAGATGTCCCTGCAGTGATTTGAGGTAGAAACCCTTTTTTTAAAAAAGTAGAGCATGAGGGGGAGGAGAGAAATAAGGGGAAAAAAGAGAGGTAGTATAGTAAAGAAAATGTGGTTTTTGGAATTAGTGGTTAGTCTATGCTATTAAATGGTAAAATCCGAACAGAATCTGGTTCGAGTGGATTGTCACAATAAGAACTCTGATGTTTATATGGCCTCATATTACAGATTGCAATTTGCAACTCATGCAGATTCCATGGCCAGCCATAGCTGAGGAAGACAGAGCAGATCAAGGGTGTGAACCAACATCATAATTTCACATTCATCAAATTATGGCTTCCACGGTGATATTTATTTTTATTTATTTAAAATGTTTTTATCCCACCTTTCTCCAAGGATCCAAGGTGGTTTACATAATTAAAAAGACAATATTCAAAAGCTAAAAACAATAATTTTTTTATAAATTATATATAATTTGTATATATATTAGGCAAGTATATTAAAAGTGGTAAAAAGTGGTAAATAAAATTAATACAAAATACATTTTAAACCATAGAGAACAACAGTCCATTTAAAAACCCTTCTCAGACCATCATGAGCCTCCCTGAAGAGAAAGCCAGATTTTAGCTGAATATCAGGAAAAACTTCCTAACTGTTAGAGCAGTATGGCAGTGGAACCAATTACCTCAAGAGGTGTTGAGCGCTCCAACACTGAAGGCATTCAAGAGAAATTTATCCAACCATCTGGCAAATATCCTTTGATTTGGATTCCTGCACTGAGCAGAGGGGTGGACTCAATGGCCTTATAGGTCCCTTCTTACTTCATTATTCTTTGTTTCTATGACCAAATGCCCAGTTATGTGTTGGAAGCCGCCTAGAGTGGTCGTTGACTAGATAGGTGGGATATAAACGCAATAAATAAATAAATAAAATAAATAAATAAATAATTATCATGCTGGATGGGAGATTCTTGTAGGTTTAGTTTAATTTTTTCTCTCTCCCATCTCTGGTTGCCTGCTGCCACTGATATTCTCTGACTTGACGGCTCTCTAGTGTCTAGAGAGAGCATATTGTGGAAGAAGCTAGCTGTGGTTGCCTGTGAATGACTTGGGACTGCGTTATTTCTCAATGCCTTATCAGAAAGCTGGAAAAAAGGAACATTTCTATGTTCATGCTCTGTCTTACTGAACTGTGGACCAAACAATGGAGATGAAGTTGGGTGAGAAGAACTTGACTGAATACAATGGTCAAATGAATTCACCTGAATAAGTCTTTGGATTTCACGAACCCTTCATTGCTCGTGTTGCAGACTGAGGACACTGATAGCTAAATTACTTTAGTTCACTGAATGAAATATATGTACTAATGACACTAGTGGATGATATCTTCAGCTCTAGACTGTATATCAATGGGAAGACAGCTTTCCATGTTGTTTCCTCCTGACTAACAAAGATTTGTGCTGCAAGATAAGAATCACTTATTTTACCTATGGCTGGATCCTAGTTAAGATTTGCTTCTTAGTGTAACATATCTGTTTCAAAACATTTTAAAAAAGAGAACTGTTCACACTTAGCTACTTTAAATATGAATTATGTAAGAGGTGCTGAAATGCCTCACAATAAGCTTTCTACATAACAACCCCACTGGGACTCCCACCAGGCCATGGGGTACCACAAGGCTGTCATGCTGCTTTGTGTCTTGCAGATGCCTCTGTATTTTTATTATGCTTTAATTCACAAGTTGCATGACTTTATGTCATACTCTGGTTAAGTGGCTGTGAGTTGCTTTAAGGGTCAAACTGAGTGATAGCTCTTGGCACATTTAAAGCATATAGTGAAAGTTTCTCATACCACATGCTACTACTCAAACTGTAGTTTCCATTCAGCAATGTTTTGTTTCTTGATTGGTCACTGGAATGTAAACTTGGGCTTGCTTTGCAACACTGACTGTTGAGGCATGCATTTCTAAGGAAATCTTACTACAGGGAGGAAAGCATTATGAATGTCTCTAACTATCTACTTTGAAGTGGAGATATGCCCATGATTTGCAAAGGTGGGATATACAAAGCAATTGTGCACACAAAGGGGTATCCTGCAGACCATCTTGACTACTGGCATGGGTGTCATCAACATTATGGCTGCCCTTTGCAACATATTGTACAGCAATATCAGGCAATTCTGTGACATTTTGAATCATGGACACAAAAGCACAATATTCCAATCCATAAACCTGAGGTTTTTGTCTGGTTTTTTTTTTTAAGAATTGAATTTGTTCAATTCTCTAATAATGCTTACTGGATTTCCTTCCACATTCCATGAATTGTACAGTATTTGTACTGGATAGTTCGTGTCACTCAAGGCCAGGCTCACTTTCTGTTGGAATTCTACAATTTCACCCTTTTCTCTGAATCACCCCCTCTGCACCTACAGACACCAAAATTGCAGGGAACCTTCCTCTGACTCTCCTCCATAATCTCTCTAACCTTAGTGAAGATTGGGTTTCCCTAAGCCAGATGCTAAAGGTCAGTTTCCTGGGGGGGGGGGACACATTTTGTGGGTGTAATACCTGGATATCTGAAATCCAATCTTCAACAAACTTGGAGGGATTGTAGAGGAAGCATATCTGTGGTTTTGGTGTCTCTAGGTGCCAGGGGGGATATCTTGTAGGGTTTTTAAGTCAAAGTTACACCAGCTGCTCGGGAGATTTAGGAGGTGTCCAGGGAGCACAATGACACCCATGGCTGCCAGGCTGCCTATCCAGGCACAGATCTTCCTTGCATTTCAAATATATACAACACTGTTCCAACACTATTTTCTCAATAACACCAGTTCAGACCTAACTGACTCTGGTCAAACTGAAACATGATACATGTCATGTTTCTTCATCAAATATTGCATCAGAGAGTGTCTGATGCCACTTTCAGATAATATCTAAAAATGGTCAGTTCTTCATTTAATATAAGGATGCTGCAACTGCTAGAAAAGCATTTCATTAGCAAGGATAACTCAGGGGAACAGTGGCTGCTTCAGCAACACTACAAAACATTGTACATCCTTCACACAGATTGACCATCAGCTACACTTTGGAATCCTCCTTGGCAAGCCAGGATATTCTCTACTCTCATAGATTCAGGTAGATTTTAGTTCCAATCCAGACAATACTGTCTACATTACTTGGGACCCTGAACACTTTTTGCTTTACATCAACTATTGTTGTGGCGAGGATTCGGGCAAGAGATCTCTTCTTCTTGGTTGGGAAATATTTATGGAAGTTTTCCAAAACGACTTGCAAAATTCAGTTTCCCTGTGGAAACTGAAAGCACAAGGGGGGGGGGACACCAAATAGAGACACTTGCATAGCAGCCAGATGAGCAGAAGCTTGAAATTAGTCTCCTCTCTCTAAGATTGCAATCCAGGTCAAGAATGGTAAAGGCAACAGGCTCAGCATACAAGCATACTTTGTGAGAATCTGCATTCCTATTCTGAAATCAGTTTTTGAGAAATTCAGAATCGTTATTACTCTTGCATATTGTTACTCTGCCATAGGAGCAAGCCGTCTGGTAGATAGCTGCCATGTGTCTCAGACATTTGCTTTTCTGACTAGGGCTTGAAGAAGCTGCTCTCCAAAATATCTTTTGAAAAGTGACAAGTTGGCCATCCCTGTTCTTATATCTCATTTCCCACATACATGCTCCAGTTCAGATACTACTGCTGTAGATCTGCATAACGTATTTTAATGGTTTAATATTGAACTCTGCAGTATATTTACTGGCAAGAGCACAGCACAAATACCTACTGAATTGGAAAGCAACATAGACAGGTCCTGTTCTGCATCTGGCATGCAATCCAAGTGCAACTCAGTTAAGCCAAGACTGCGGGCATTGGGGACATCCTAATTTATGTTCTTACTGTCTGATCTCAGTAAGCAGAAAGAGAAAACTTCACCTGCTAGGCAAGTCCTAAAACAAATCATTCCTGAATGACTGCAGTATGACTAGAATAACTTTGCAGTGTTGATTAGAGAAGCAGCCAAAAATGGGTGGCCATTTCACATCAAGCTTACAGCTTGGCTGTTGCTGCTGCTCTTGGATCTCAAAGAACAACTCAGCAACAAAGCATACAGTGGATGCTGCTGCTTTTCTCTGTGAAATTAGCAATTTTAGCAATAGTTTGTGCCACAATTCACCTCTTGCTTCCTTTAAACACCTAATTACGCACAACTATTTCTATTAGCAGAAGGATATCTTTCCCCTCCATCCTGGAGGTTGGGACGTATTTATGGGTGCATCCCTAGGACTCTGGGAAACTAATTTTCCATATGCAACTGACTAGACTTCCCAAGATCTCTGTACCCCGGTTATACCATTTTGTGAGGGGAGATTGTTACCCATATCAATTTTATGGTGGAACCATATTTGTAATTTGAAGATATATACATGTTATAAATTGCTTACCCACTTCTAAGAAGTTAACTAATGAGTCACATATGTTACTTTCCCTCAGTAGCTGAATCCTCTGAACCAACTCACCAGCAGCCAATCATTACCAAGGGCTCTCTCTGCTACACAGCTCAGCAGGAGATAGACATGTCTACTTACTAAATATTCATAACACAGAGAAATCTACATCAAATGGCAGGTTCCAGTTCTCTAGATATTATGAGTGTGATTCAGACACTGAAACATTGCCCATTGAACTTGATATATGATATTCTTCTGAGGTCATTTTTTCTAGAGGACCAACACTGATGGACAAAGGCATCACCATATTCAATAAGAAAACCAAGGCATAGTCAGTCTACTGGTTGTAAATGCAACATAAGCTCAACTGAGCCAGTTATTTCTTGCATACTTCCATTCTTCCTGTGCTGTTGACCCTCCCCTAGATCTTGCAAAATTCACATTTTAGGCTGCAACATCCAGTATTCCCTTGCCAGTGTAGTCAGCACTGTGGTCAGGGAATTCTAAGTGGTAAAGTCCAAAAAGTATTTTTTTTCCCCCTTAAGTTCGTCCCTCCAGCCTGTCTTGCAAAAGGAAAATCTTGGTCTTCAGTTTTTATAGTACATTTTTCCAGTTTGGTGGTTTGTGCCAGTTTGTTTTTCAGCTCAGCAGGTATTTGGCACTTTATAGTCCTGCCTCTGGTGGGTGCTCACTCAGAGGCAAGACCCCAACTTCCTCCCCCACCTCCTCCAGGTGCTCCCTCTGAGTGGGTGCTCACTGGAGAAGGCGTGGCTGGGAAGCTCTTAACACTTGTTCAGCCAACAGATGAACACTACAAACTGTTGAACCCATCTCTACGCTTTTCCATTGCGTTCCCAAGCATACAAATTCCTTCACATGCATTATTTTGTTGTAAACCATGCTACAATAGTGTTAAATAGGATATCATTCTTATCCCTCATTTTGCTGATAGGGGAACTGAGGCTGAGTAAGGCTGGTCTGAGGCTCCTGTATAAGGCTATCCTCTACGTTCAGACCAATTCTAGATTCCTAACCAAATCCACTTGACTCTGCTTTGAAGATGGTATGAACTGAATCAAAATCACCAGAAAGCAAAGTGAATGTACAAATCAGTTCATATCCAGAGCTCAACTCAAATGAGATGGGACACAAAATGCTTTAATGTTTACCTTGCCTTGCCTTGCCTTTCTTTGAGAAATGGCAAATTGAAAGATACTTTTTACACAAGTTCCTGAAGCTAAGCTTCTAGAAAGTGGTAGGTTTAGTTTCCTTAGGTTTCATGTATATCAGCACACACAAAAATAGGATGTTGCAGCCATTTGGAGAGGCTTTTAAAAAAAACAACAGTTGGATTAATGGCACAAATCAAATTGGGTGAAGTAAAAACACTCCAGATGGAATCAGAACACATTCCAAAGTCCCAGCTGGCCCCTACATTGAATCCAGTACTGGGATACTTCTTCCCCTCCAACCAGCCATCCTGAAAATTATACTACTATTCTAGCTACTGTGATTTGATGCCAAGCTTCCTTTTATAACTCAAGAACAAATGTATTTTTTTAAAAGGGGGGTTGGAAGCAGCCAATGTTCTCCCTCTTGTGCATAAAACACCAGAAGTAATAATAATTAAACACAATCAGATAACAAGATTTTGAGTCAGTGTTTGATGCTATCCAGAGAATAGAAGTGGGGGCATTCATCCACAATCTCAGTCAAGTAGGTAACCAGTGTGGTGTAAGTGGATAGAGTGATGAACCAGGACTCCATTAGTTGGATGGGTAAAATATCTGGGGAGTAAACATATGCCTTGGATCAGAAAAAAGCTAAGTGCTGCTGTTGCTGTTATATGCTATCAAGTTGGAACCAACTTAAAGCAGCCCAAATGAGTCTTTCAAGGTAAGTGAGATAGTCAAGAAGTAGTTTACCAGTTCCACTCCCTCAGTGAGTTTCCATGGCTGTCACCAGAGTCCTGGTTCATCGCTCTATCCATTACACCAAACTGGTTATTTCACTGAAGTATAAAACCCATCATTAATGTTTTGGCTTATTATACAGACTGTTTGGAGACGGTAATTAATGAAATGAAATGACATCTACAGGAACACAAAACATCCAATGATTTCTTGCCTTCTTGAGCCTTTCCAATCAAAAGACAATGCAGTTACAAAGCCATGACATACAAGTCAATAACAGGGGATGCTATGGCTATTTGCCTCCTGAGTGATTCCAGGAAAGTTGCTTAGTGCTGTCTGCTGAAGCTCTAGTCCTAGTCTCCCTAATTAGTCCTCCTGTGCTATTGCAGGCCTCTCTCTTAAAGATGCTATCAATCCTCCTTCCTCCTATTCTTTGGTTCCAACAGTTTGATCCTAGGGGAACAGATTGCTGGTGAACACAGAAATCTGGCTGCCTCATGTTTGTGCAAAACCTGGGTATTTGATAGCTATATGGGTTTTCTTATGCTTGTAAGTAGCTATGCAGTTATTAATCAAAACAAACAGACAACCTGAGCTTAAATCAGATCACAGCTTCTTTGCTCAATCTCTACAAAGACTTTCTATAAAGATCTATAATCCCACCTGCTATTTTAGTTTTCAAAAAGAAGAAAGGAAGAGATGAAAGGCTAGATTTAAGTTCTGGCACTTTGCAAATGGCCAACAGGGAATCAGAAGGGCAAGGTGACTAGGGCACGGAAATTTGAAACACAGACGTGCATCTATTGGAAGGTGCTAGGAAAATACATGGCAATACCTCCTGGAACTATACACTTTCCCTTTTCTGAAAGCATAAACTTTCTATTTCTTTTTTAGTGGGGGACTTGATGTTCTTGTTCATATTCCAAGGCGGAGTTTATATATACCCTCAGGGCAAAATGGGTAGGAAATGGTGCCACTTGCCCCAGCCACCAAAATTGCTAGTTATGGCTCTGATAGCCAGGGAAGCAATGTAAAGTTCAGTCAAAGAAAACATTTCATTCAAATGGGAGTATCCTTTCTTAATCATTTCAAAATTACACCACATTTCCCAATAAAATGTGTGATGTGCTCATTACATACTTCTCAATCATCCCTCTCCTCCTTTTAATTAGTGTGGTTGAAAATTGAGCTAAGAATATTTTACAGGAGAGGCACAATTTACATGGCTTTTTTTATGGAAACAAAGAGCCTCTTCCATTTCCGGGGGAGGCATGTTAGTAATAATAATATTAGAACTGCAGAGCTGGGAAGGACTTTATGGGTCATTGAGTCCAACCTCTGTCAAGGATGAACAGAGGAGGATCAAACTCCCAACCATACCTAAACCTCTGAACTATCCAACAGTTCTTCTGCTGATGCAAAAACTGAGAAGATTATTGAGTTAATTAGGTGCTGTTATGTCAGAACTTTGACCATCCAATACTTTGGGTATCTCATAAGAAGAGAAGACTCCTTGGAAAAGACCTTGATGTTAGGAAAGTGTGAAGGCAAGAGGAGAAGGGGATGACAGAGGTTGAGAAGGATGGACAGTGTCATTGAAGCTACCAACATGAATTTGACCCAACTCCAGGAGGGAGTGGAAGACAAGAGGGCCTGGCATGCTCTGGTCCATGGGTCACAAAGAGTCGGACATGACTAAACGACTAAACGACAACGATGTCAGAACTGACTTATAGCAACTGCAAATGGGCGGTTGAGCTAAGTGAGATACTTAAGGAGTGGTTTTACCAATTCCACATCTCCTGTTGAGTTTCCATAGCTGAGCAGGGATTCAAACCCAGTTCTCCTGGCTGTAACCAATACATGCCAGGCATGCTTTTCCAAGACATAAATGCATGGGCACCAAGCCCCCAAATCATTCCCACATAGGGAAGATGCAGCACCACATGCTGCCCAATGGACGAAACTGTGCCATTAATCATGATGTGTCTTCGTCACTCCAGGGTTTCGCCACCTGAAATGATATAAACATCCTCTGCCATACGTTAGGTAGTGTTCTGATATATTTGTGGTAGCAGCCAGATGACCAAAATCCTAAATGCTTAATTTGTTCTGCGTTACCCCTCGTGGCAGCTAATGTTGAGGCATCCTCCATCCTAAAGTAAGGTGTTCCATATCTCATATTTCAAACCCCTACAATTTATATATACTGTATATGATACGGGTAGGGCTCTAAATATAATGTATTCTGCTCCCTCTCTCCTTGGGTAATTCACTAATCCCTCCTCCCAGTTCTAATTCAAATTGGCATGGGTCCCCTTTCCCTGAACACCACTACCCCCTTCCAATTTCTTGTTGGGTCCCCCTATCTTGTTTTGCTGCTGTGTCCCTGCTTTAAAGCAGGTGATTTTAGGGTGCTTTCCCCCACATGCAAGGCAGTCATGGGTAAACCTGCATGGGGACCTTGCGTAGGAACCTCTGTTATTGAATTTGTAGCAAGGCAGCCGAGGCTGGCCCTCCCCCTGACGGGTATCAGTGGTCTCTGTAGATTTTATGTTCAGATGCCCGCTATCAAATCTATCACCTAAATTGCTTTTGGCGGGAGTCATGTGTTGCAACCAAAGCCCCAGGTGTGTCTCATCCCATCTCAGCTCGGGCCTGATTACGCTCCTCATTCTAAGTGCTTCGTCGTAACGAAGCCAAGCCAGGCCTTCAAATTCTATTTGTGCTCTACGAATTATGTCAAAATACTGGAATAGAGCTGATGCCCTCCAAGGTTGCATTTTAACCAGTACCCCCGAATATATAGTAAATCCCGTGACCCAGTTGGTCCAATTTCTATCGGGCCTCTTTCGCCTGTACTTCTCCTTCAGCTTTTTATCGTCCTTATCGATCACCTTGATCTCAAACTTCCGATTAAGGAGCTCATAAAAGTCAATGTATTGTTCTTTCCAAATCTTCTCCTTCACCGGGGTCAGATGATCCCCCAATGGCGTACTATAGTCTGAATATGAAAGTGCCACTATCGGAACTGTATTGTAACCCGTATCAGGCACAGAAGGATGTTGTTTCGCTCCAAAATTCTTACCCTCGCTAGCCTGTGCTGCTTTAGTGGCATTTGCATAGGGCATGCCCCATCCAAATCATTGTGGGTTTATTGGGGGCCAAAAGACACCAGGCCACGTCATGGGAGGTGATGTACAAGGATTGGGTGAGGCAAACATCTGTTGTAAGCATGCAGCCCACGGCCAAGTGGCCAATTGACCCTGCGTGTTGTGTGTGGCTTCGTACTCACCATACGTGGCTCCAGATGTTTCTGGAGCCTCAATAGCATCTTGCAAACTTGTAGAGGGTTCATCAAAGGGCTCATGCCCATATGAAGTTCTCTCTTCAGCATCCTGGCAATCCGCTGCCTCCATCCTCTTGCATTTCTGCCCTCCTGTCCCCATAGGTGCTGCTGTTGATCCTTTATCCATCTTCTGTCCTTCCACCTCGTGATCCTGCTCAGATTCAAGGGCATCAAAACACCTCATTAAATCTTATGTAAGTGCTCTCATTTCAGCCCTACGTCTCCCTTTCGTATCTCTGGCAGAGCGACGGGTCCCTAGGTGCCTGCCTTTCTAACTTTTTAGCTTCCAAGTTTGCAACTTTTGCCTGTAAATCCCTCAGCATAGTCCATGATTCCTTGTCAGAAGATGATTGAGGCGGAGACACCTGTGGAACTTGTTTCTTCGCAGGGGCCTTGCCCTTCTTATTTCCGCCTCCTTTCTTGGGAGGCATTTTAATTACCTAAGACCCCGGCGTACTATTATTCCGATTCCTAAATGTCCAAATGTCTTAAACCGGCCGAGGGCTAACCCCCATGGAGCCTCCTCTCCCAAGGGGAGCTTATTGACTTTTAACTCTGTTTAGTATAACCTTATGAATTATGAATTTTTATTGCAAATCCAGTAATCTGTCAGGTCTTTGATTAGCCCTAATGAATTTTAATTGAAATAAATCAATTCTGAATTTTTTAATTAATTAATTCATTTATTCTATTAATATTTTTATTGTTATTATATATTTATTCTTCAATGAATGTAAATTAAAATATTCCAATCCCCTTTTAAACTTAACCTATCCCCTATACCCTAAAACGGCCTTATTGTTTATCTAGGTTTTATTTATTTATTTATTTATTTATTTATTTATTTATTTATTTATTTATTCATTTATTCATTCATTCATTCATTTATTTATTTATTTATTTATTTATTTATTTATTTATTTATTTATTTATTTATTTATTTATATTTTTATTTTTTAATAATTCCCCCCATTAGCCTAGAACCCCCACTTTGACTCACCAACCCCTTAAATCCTATCCCCCTAGCTGGAGCCAAACAATTATACCAAATCCCCCTTCTTTACTGTTACTTACTTATTTATTCAATTTATTCTTATATGTATATATTTCAATTATGCTTTAGCAAAATGGCTGACAGGGCTAAGCAAGGCGTGCTTCAAAACAAAATGGCACCTGCTTGAAAACACCACCCCCTGATCAGCTGCACAAGCAGCTCTGCTTGAAACAACACTGTGGGGAGAGAAAGAAAGAATCCCTCACGATGGGGGGTGGGGCTAAAGGGAAAAACACCAGCTAAAAGGAACCCCCCACGTCTTGCAAAGGAATCAATAACAACAAAGGTGAGGGTGGAAGGAAAATATGCCAGCAAATGAAACTCCCCCCGAAACTCCCCTCTCTCACTATCAATCAGCCCAGGAGGGCAACTGGACGCTTCGCCTGCCTTTCCCCCTTTGCCTCAAAAGACCAATCACCCTGGCTAACTGGAAACGGAGCCCCACGGGAAGCCCGGAAACACAATCCCTGCTCAAAGAAGCATAATTCACCTGTGAAATGAAGGGGAGACTCGGCTGATGACTCTTGGCACGCGATGGGGCACCCGCGCCTGCCATGTGCTATCCTGCTTGCCCTCCTTGCTCCCTTATTGCCTCCTGTTCACCCTAAATTCCCCTCAATCAGCCACCACACAGTCCTTAATCCACCAAATAAAGAACTGGAAGGGAGCACAAGGCTACCCCCCCTCAAACCGGCACTCCAAAGCCTTGACAACCAGCCAAATCCGTCCGTTTCTTTTTGCTGCCAAAAGCAAAAGAGGATAAACAAAGGGCTGGCCCTTCCATATAAGGGCCAGCCTTCACCCTTGTCACGTGGCCAAGCTGGCTTGCTTCTTCCGGGGCCGGGAGAGCAAAGCTGCTGCTCCATTCGAGGGTGTGGCCATGCCCCTCCTGCATGCGAAACCTTCTCCTGATAAGGGGAGGCAAATCACACAAATGCCCATGGCTGGTTTTTGCCTCTTTGAAAGACATGCTCTTTGAAAGACATGCACTGGTGTATATTAGTTAGTTATGCAGCTGTTGTCTTTATTGCTAACTTGCGCTGGATTACGGAGAAAGCCAGAGAGTTCCAGAAAGATATCTACTTCTGCTTCATTGACTATGCAAAAGCCTTTGACTGTGTGGACCACAAAAAATGATGGCAAGTTCTTAAAGAAATGGGAGTGCCTGACCACCTTATCTACCTCCTGAGAAACCTATATATGGGACAGGAAGCAACAGTTAGAACTGGATATGGAACAACTGATTGGTTCAAAATTAGGAAAGGAGTACGACAAGGCTGTATATTGTCCCCCAGCTTATTTAACTTGTATGCAGAATACATCATGCGGAAGGCTGGACTGGATGAATCCCAAACTGGAATTAAGATTGCCGGAAGAAATATCAACAACCTCAGATATGCAGATGATACCACTCTGATGGCAGAAGGTGAGGAGGAATTAAAGAACCTTGTAATGAGAGTGAAAGAGAAGAGTGCAAAAAACGGTCTGAAACTCAACATAAAAAAAACTAAGATCATGGCCACTGGTCCCATCACCTCCTGGGAAATAGAAGGGGAAGACACGGAGAAAGTGACAGATTTTATTTCCCTGGGCTCCATGATCACTGCAGATGGAGACAGCAGCCACGAAATTAAAAGACGCCTGCTTCTTGGGAGGAAAGCGATGACAAATCTTGACAGCATCTTAAAAAGCAGAGACATCACCTTGCCAACAAAAGTCCGAATAGTCAAAGATATGGTTTTTCCTGTAGTGATGTATGGAAGTGAGAGCTGGACCATAAAGAAAGCAGACCGCCGAAGAATTGATGCCTTTGAATTGTGGTGCTGGAGGAGGCTCTTGAGAATCCCCTGGACTGCAAGGAGAACAAACCTATCAGTTCTAAAGGAAATCAATCCTGAGTGCTCACTGGAAGGACAAATCCTGAAGCTGAGGCTCCAGTACTTTGGCCATCTAATGAGAAGAAAAGACTCATTGGAAAAAACCTTGATGTTAGGAAAGTGTGATGGCAAGAGGAGAAGGGGACGACCGAGGATGAGATGGCTGGACAGTGTCTGCGAAGTAACCAAAATGAATTTGACACAACTCCGGGCGGCAGTGGAAGATAGGAGGGCCTGGTGTGCTCTGGTCCATGGGGTCACGAAGAGTCGGACACGACTAAACGACTAAACGAACGAATGACTTTGTCTTTAATTTAATCAAATTTAATTTGAGTACAGTTTTATTCTGCCCAACTAATGGTGAATCCACTACTTTGGGAAGCTAACAAAGCAAGGTCAAAATAACATAACATAACATAATAATAATAGAAGCAACACAAAAAAATCAAAAAGGCATCATAATGTTCTCCCTGAAAATATGATATTAGAAAGAACAATAAAATTATGAATAATAGACAGCCAGCACAGAGTACTACTACTACGACTACTATGACTACTACGACTACGACGACTACTACTACTACTACTACTACTACTACTACTACCACCACCACCACCACCACTTATCTTGGGCGTGGCTATGAAAGGCTTGCAAGAACAGCCATATCTTAAATTGTCTCCTAAAACCAAGGAGACATGGGGGCAGTCACACCTCTCGTGTGAGAGAATTCCAAAGTGATGGGGCCACCACAGAGAAGGCCCAGTTTTGAATGACAGATTTCCAGGCCTCACTTGGCGTGGCCACTCGAAGCATACCAGTATAAGAGGGGTGGGTGGGACATGTGGATGTTTTGAGGGAGAGGTGCTCAGACCACAACTGATCCTAGGAAGGGAAACAGCAATCTTTTGCAACAGTGAGTTCATCAGCTTATAACTCTAATTTTACACTGTTGCTTGTTTTTGCCAACCATGTTTACATTTATCCCTCTTAATTCTAATTGGTATTCAATATCAGACCAATATGACCTTTTAAATTATGATCACAATTTCATTGTTCATTACCCAGTCTTTAGTCTAATTCATTTGATCCAATCTCTGTTGTTTCTTCATTGAATAAATTTCCCACATATTACCTGTTCCACGTGTAATGAAGCCGTAAGGAAGATTTATCTGAGCTAGAATCCTTATTAATCCTAAAAAGTTCTAATTCTTATATTGATCTTTGTAACATTTTTCTTCTTTTCCTGCCAGTATTCTAACACATATCCACTCTGCCTTCAGTTCAATTGCCCATTAAATACTTCCTGCTTATTGCTCAGATCTTTGCTTTCCTATTGTATCATTCTTCTCTCCTGTCCTTCTGTCCTTGTTAAGCTCATAACTTTTAGCTTCAGAAGTCTTATCTACCTCTTGTATTCTATATGCTTCTCCTTGGACTTTGTACCCTATCATCCTTGCTCCCAGTTTGAATCCATTTTCCCCTTCAGCTCCCCATCACCGAAAGGTGTTTCCACCCAACACTGAATCTTCTTCCTTTATTTTAACAGTCAAACAACCTCTTAAGATGAACCTGCTAATCCCAGCTTTCCACGTTAACTTTCCTTGCTTGCATTTTGCCTCATTTGCTCATAGAGGTGTTTCCCCCCTAGGTATAAATTGCTAAATTTGAAAATTAGTTGTTAAAGGGGGGAATTAATTATTGTCATTAGCACTGGGTGGAGGTATCAGTTTAACTCATTAAATTGTTGCTTGATTCATTAATCAAGGAAAGACCCTCTGCGACATACACAAATGAAATGTGACCAAAGAATGTGGATGTGCACACAACATATGTATGTGGTGATTGAAAGAAGACGTATCTGTAGAATATTAGTTTTTCTAGATGTTGAACCTTGTACATCATTTGGAGTAAAACAGTATCATATGCATGAAGAGCTATAGAGAAAAAATTATTGAGGATTCACATATTCTCAAATCCCAATATAGGATTTACAACGACTGCCAAGGCTCAATCTAAGTTTTTATATTTATTGGGTCATCTAGAAAACAAGCTTGTTAGATATGAAGGCTATAACCCTATACTATAAATTAATGGACTAGGAGTCAGGAGGGCTGGATTCAAAATCCCACTTAGTTTCACTGGGGATACAGAACTGTTAAAACCACTCCTTCAATATCTAACAACTTGAAAGCCCTGTTAGGGTTGCTATAATTTGGTTCTGACTTGAAGGCACATATAAAAGTCCCACTCCATTCAATGGGAGTTACTTCTGAGTATGCAAGTATATTACTGTGCTGTCCTTCCACACACTTTTTTTAAAATGAAAGAACCAGACAGAGACACGGCATCTCTTTTATCCTTTGCCTCCAAAATCTTAGGATCTGGACGTTATATTTAAATTGATTAATAAGAAGGCAACATTTTATTCTGTACACAGATATTCAGGGAGTTTTTAATACTGTACCTTAAAAATAACACCATATATTTGTAGTGTGTAGGAAACAAGAATCAACTACTTCTAAATGTGGCAGCAAACATCCAAGAAAACAAGCAGGGGAGGTTCTACAGCATGCATGCAAGTCTTCTGTACTCAGCCACAATCCATTCCAAATCAAATCACAGAAAGAATTTCAATTTAAACCCCTGACTTTTATCCACCATACTAGTTTTCTGACTGCAGAGTGACTTATTTCAATCCTGGATTGTAATACAGTATGTCAAAAGAAAAGGCCCTTTTGGTTGGAAACTAGTAGAACTGCCATGTCAAAATAAAATTTTAACAATAGCATAGCTAATGATTAACAACTGATGTGGGGGAAAAAAATTCTTAATTCCATACAAAGGTTGTTAAAATCTTGTTAACTTTATACAGAGATCATTAGTTAACTCAAGTCATTAATTTCATGCACAAATAGTTAATGTACTTTAAATAGAGTTAAATTGTGAAACATATGTCCCCTTAAGCTAAAATTTAATGGATTAAAAGTAACAAATTATTTTGAGGCTTTGTCCCCCTACCCCCCAAAGTTCATTAAACTGGATGATACTTTTATCCTGTGCATTCCAAAAGCTGTCACAGCCTGTGATTCCGTATCTTGCATTTAGTGCACTTTGCTTTGTGATTGGTCATCAAAAGATACAGTAAGTATGGACGAAACCTGCATGTCTGCTGATGTGATTTAGGAAATCCTATTGTGGAAATCTGTGTAATTGTTGGGTATATGCATCCCTCTAAAAATCTAACTTGACCATTGTTTTATTTGGGGGCAGAGTTGATAGCTTATTTGGTTTCTTGGTTGGTTGATTCCTCCTTTGTGCTTTGCCTAAGCTGTTTAACAATCTGAGAAATTGCATTTATCCCTCACTTGTTTCCATATTCTCATGGGCTACTGTTGACCTCAGGTGTACCATTTACTTTTCAGGCTCAGATCATAGTTCTTGTATCAAACTTTAAAGCTCTAAATAGTCTGAGGTTGAAAGAATATGATCATTTCCATAATCTCTCACCCCATCTGCAATGTTTCCAATTAGTATTGCATGCACTTTACAGTGCTGATTTTCTATTGTAAGATACATATTTTATGGATAAATTTAAACTTTTTAAAGGGTTTATTTTAAATTGTTATGTGTATTTCATGACTCTATAACTTATTCATTGCTTTACTACTTTTAATTCAGCCTCCCACAGTTCATAGCACATGTAGGTCAACCGGTGGAGAGCTTCGAAGTTCATAATTTCCTGGTTCACAAAACAAATTTGGCTGGTTCATCTTATAGCTGGAAGAAAATCAAGGGCTGTTTCTTAGCACCAGTAATATTTTTAACATGCATGAAAAATAACATAGATGATGTACACAAGATGTTAGCAAATGAATTGAATGAAGGCCATGTTTATTGTTATAGGCATGAGTATGCAAAGGAGTGTCAGTGTAAATGCCCTAACATTAAAAAAAGCAACTGTCCTGATGGTGAGCTACTCCCAGGAGAGGGATCGAACATCAATCACCTCTCTGTTGGCCTCCATTAATTTAGGAGTAATAAGACCTTCTCATATAGCTCACTTCTATAGTCTTAGACTTCTAAGTAGCTCACTTGATTGGTCCCAAGAGTAATTTCTTCAGACTCATTTGTCCCACAGCCCTGATCAGTCAGCTTCAGGAATTATCAGTCATTGTAATGGAGCCCCTGGGTACCCACCAGTTTTTTAATCCCTGAATCAGCAGCACATATATGCCAACTGAATATGATCAATGCAACCTCATAGATTCAGCCAAATTAACCTATCCAAGACTCCCCAATATTGTATTTGTGGGCAACAAGTGCTGGGCTGTTTATACAAAATTACCACAGTTACTGAAATAGTGGCCATCAGTGTCTGTGGGTCAAGCTGAAAAGTCTGGCGCAAATAACTCATCACCTGAAATCACAGAAACAAGTTATCAGACATCCCAGGTTGTAAATTGTTCTGGGGAGCCCAGGAAAGGCAAAGAGGGGCACATGGGAGATGATGAGTTGTCCTCCCACGTGTCCGCAGAGTCTTCAGAATTTATAGCTCTCGGTATGCCTCACCTGGGTGTTCAACTGTTTCCAATCAGTTATCAAAAGACCTTGAGACACCTGTTGCTGCTTTTTCTTGAATCTTCTTATAATCTTACATCTCAATGGCAGATCAGGCCGCTCTTCAAGGGCCCTGGCAGCTGGGCTACTGAATCCCTTCAATTTATTTATTTAAAATAAAATAAATAAATAAATTGGCCTCCTCTGGCTGCAAAACATCCTCTTCCCCTTCTGAAGACAGCTGATCAAAGTGAGGCAAGACACCCAAACTTTAATTTTACACAGCAGAGACAGCAAAGGAACCCAACCTGACTAATCCCATGACAGGCCAAGAAACTCTACTTGGACCTCAACCAACCCTCAAAGTGCATGCTGAAAGATAAAAAAGCGGCGGGTGGGAACTATAGCAGGAAAGAGGCGGGGACAGGCTTACCTGTCAATCATCAAACCGAATGTTCCCTTCGGTATACAGCTGCAGCCCTAAGGTTCCATCTCCTTCTTCTCCAACCACAATCTCACCCCCTCCCCTTGCAGGTGTACATTGGAGAAGGGCCTTATTGTGTTCAGTGGTACATTCCCCCAGAGGACAACTGCTTATGTGGTAGAGGAGTTAATTTTACCCGCATCCTTGGTGATACTCGAATTGTTTACTCTAAAACTTATATGAAACCCAGAAGTACTAGCTTACATTGATGTAAGGTGTATTTATAGTAGGGATGTAAAAGAAATCTGATTGGTCTGCATTTCCATACAGAAACTGACAAACTCTGGGGATTGGCAACAGAAGCAAGCATATATTATTTCATAAATCTGTTTATTTCCAAGGTTTGATGTGTCATGGTAGAAAAAAATGTGCACAGATCTTGCATGCATTTGGGAAAAGCAGTGAAAAGGGGGCTGATTTTCACATTCCAAGTCCTTACCTCATACCTAACTACATTTCCGGCTATAGACATTTTCTTGAGTACACTGAAAAATGTACATTTTTGCTATGAACTTGGGAAACGAAATTTCTAGTTCCCCTTGATTCAATACATTGAAGCAATAGTAAAAGGCAAATGCAGAGCCTAGACTTACCTGGTTTCCTGAGTTGTGCCCAACATGGTGGGTCTACAGTGAAAGTTACTGTGTAGTCAATGACTGGCAGCATGGCAGCCTCTGAATGAGCATCCTGATGTAGTCCAGGGAATGCTGGGATGTGACCTGCTGCAGTGGCCACCCCTTGGCCTCCAGTTGGTCAGCTGTGGCTAGGAGGCAGGGAGTGGGTGCTGGCAGACCACAGTAGAGCAGGAAGCAGGTGTCATTCCATTCTTTCTGCTCGCTATTTAAGAAGATGGCAGTTGTGCTGCTGGCAGAATCCTTCCTTTCTCTCATCCTGCATATCAGTTATTGGATGACGTAAAGTTGCATTTTGTTGTTTATACAAGTTTGTTGTTGGATTTTGCCAATCATAGTATAATTTCTGTCACAATTTGGAGTGTATAGTTAAGGGGCACTGGGTAGGATTGGAGGGGTGAGGCAGAAGATGTGGTCCATGCCCCTTTGATATCTGGAGAAATCTCCTTAAAGAATCAGAGGCACTGTCATCTTCACTCGGTAGCAGAAAACCCAGCTCCACCCTTAGGGGACAGTGAGACACAGAGTGGCCATACAATGTGGTCTCCATTGGACTGTCATTCCTAGATTGACCTCACTTGGTTGCTGAAGTGATTGTTGCCAGCAGAGAATTGACACCTGGGCATTCTGATTGTATGGATCCAGTCCTAATGATACAAGAGGAACACTGTTGTAACTAATAAAATTGTGGGTTATTTCCCCTAAAATATCTTGTTTGTGTTCATTTCCTTTTATCCTATGATTGCGTGGAGCTTACTAAGCATCAGAAGCACAACTATAGTTCTCAGGATCAGATGCTGAAGACTCCATGAGCAGCATATGTATTAGAGCAATGGCTCCCAACCTTAGGTCCCCAGATGCTCTTGGACTAAAACACCCAGAAGGCTTCACCACTAGCTGTGCTGGCTAGCATTTTTGGGAGTTGTAGTCTAAGAATCCGAGCTCTCTAATAGTTGCCTCTCTCCCATTAGCACAACCCACTATTATTCCTGTCCCAACTTCAAGGATAATATGCAGGGTGAGGGAGGATCAAACCTATGATAAATCCAAAGTCAAAATGTTGGTGGGGGATTGGGTGTGCCTATAATAGGTTTGAGTGAAATGGGCGACTTCCCAATACAAATTCCTAGGGCACAATTCCTAGAGAAAGACATTTTTTAGATCTCACTCCAAGTAAGTGTGTCTAACATCGCCATCTTTGCAGAATTATTTATTTATTTATTTATTTATTTATTTATTTATTTATTTATTTATTTATTTATTTATTTATTTATTTATTTATTTATTTATTTTATACCCCGCCTATCTGGCCCACCGGAACACTCTAGGCGGCTTCCAAATATAAAATCAAATAATAAAACATAGACAAATACATAATAATCAAACAAGAACAGCAGTAAAGATAAAAAGGAAAAGTAAGAAAAAAATCAAGAGTTGGCTGGAGGGAAGGCCTGAATAAACAGCCATGTTTTTAATTGTGTTTTAAAGGTGCCCAGCGTGGGGGCCGCGCGAATCGCCAGAGGGAGATTGTTCCAGAGGCGAGGAGCCACCGCCGAGAAGGCCCGGTTTCGTGTCTTCTCCTTCCGGGCCTCTCTGGGCGTCAGGCTCCTCAGCCTCACCTCCTGACTCGCACGGGTGATCCGGGTAGACCTTGGTGGGAGGAGGCGTTCCGCCAAATATCGAGGTCCTAAACCTGAGTTTCCATGGTGAGCGTCGGGTCCAAATATATGCTGAGGCTGCGGACCCCACTCTTCGCGGCCAAGGTGGTCCCCCCAAATGTGAGAGAGCCACCCAAGCCACCTACCACGGGGGCACCCACCCTCAGAACTTCCGTCTTATCCGGATTCAGCCTCAGTCCGTTCTCCTGCATCCATTGCAGTACGCCCCCCAGGCAATGCTGAAGGGAAAGGACAGCATCACCTGCACTTGGTGAAAAGGAGATGTAGAACTGGGTGTCATCGGCATATTGATGACACGAAGCCCCACATCCCCTAATGACCTCACCCAGAGGCCTCATATAGATGTTAAACAGCAGGTGATTGGACAATTTAGTAAGAATCCCAGGCCATGGTCACTGATCCATAATAACCAAGCATGAAATGAAACCTTGTGAATGGTAATGGAGGTTGATTGATAATAGGAATGTCTAGACAGTGAAGGGATTACTTAAAATAACAAAGCGTGTTTGGTCAAGTAGTGAAGATTGGTAGGTAACTTTCAGTATATTCTCAATGATGATGATGCTACAGTGGCTATCTTCCTTGATCTCTTTCTCCCTCTTTATGGGATAATTTCTGAAGCATGAAATGTTCCAATACTCAAGGAATTTATTATTTATTGGCAATGTATGTTCTTATGTACTTAAAATCTTTGTATTACATGCTGTAATAACCTCATAATTACATCATTCTGCCAGATAATTGAAGAGTTTTTTTAGGAGGGGGTCACCACCTCCTTGTGAGCAGTGATTTAATTTACCACATACAACTTGATAAGAGATGATAACAACTGCAATTTACAGGAACTGATGGGAAAGAACACAGGACTCTTAAAGTACCTTGAAAATACAGCTGAATCTTCTTTGAGGAAATTGGGAGGTTGAAATATCCATCATCAATCATATGTTATCTTAAGAATATAAACATTATGTTCCTGATTTTACACACTTAACATGAAGCAGAAATGTGACTAGGCCATGTTCTACTTTCAGCTTGACATGTTGTCAAAGGTTTAGATAGTATATAAACTGTTTGCTGTCCCTGTGAAGCATTTGGAATTTATATTTTAAAAGTATAGAAGCCCAGTGCTTTAACATGTGACTATTAAGGAGGAATAACTATGTGAGCAAATAGTTAACATTTTATGGAACTACTATGGAATAGTTAAGAAAAAAGGTAAAATGCTTTTGTTTATTTCACAAGAAGTTATTTAGGGATGGCAAAGTAGGAAAAGATGCCTAAACCCATTACAGAAGACCCCAGGAAATTCCTTTTTTGCTTGCAGGGTCTGCTGTTAGCCATTATGGAGAAACCATCTTCTGCTGCCTTTATCTGCCTAGGAGAGACTGAAGAAAAAGTTACAGGAAACCTAAGAGTACCTGCTTTCTGGAAAAAAGGAGGGTGAAAACTTCTTGGTCTATCTGGCTGTCTTTCTGTTTTCCCTTTTCACTGCCACCGGTCACTTGTTGCAAATGCTGACACTGTTTCCATCAACCATGCCATGTTTCCAATCCAAAGGAGTCCTTGGTGCATCTAGTAGCTGCACCAAAGAACAGCTATAGCCTCATCCTTTGGCCTGTCATGTCAGAATTTTTAAAATAAGAACCATCCACAGTTCTTTCTAGGAGTAGCCTAGAGCAGGGGTCAGAATACAGCTCCACAACTCTGAAAAAAAAAAGTCCATCCCCTAGAAAAGTGGGACAGAAGTGTGGATGCTCTCAGGGACAGTTGAATATATTCTAGGAAATAGTCATAGTGTTGACTTCCCTTCATTTTGCATTAGTTGACTGAAGATTCCTTCACCTCTTAAAACCAAACTTTGTTTGCAGCCTCTCATAAAGAATTGTTCAAAGATAGAATAACTGAGTTGGAAGGGGCCTATAAGGCCATTGAGTCCAAATAGTCGCTCAATGCAGGAATCCAAATCAAAGCAGATCTGACAGATGACTGTCCAATTTTTCTTACATACCTCCAGTATTGGAGTGCTCACCACCTTCTGAGGTAATTGGTTCCATTGTCATACTGCTCTGACAGTTAAGACATTTTTTATGATGTTTAGCCTTAATCTGGCTTCCTGTACCTTAAGCCCATTATTTCATGTTTCCTGAGATTACTAACCACAGGGATTGAGAAAAAGGAATTTCCACAGGAATGGAAAAAAGGTATTGTGTCACCTCATACAGCAGGTAAACGGGATCCACAAATCCTGCAAATTCATCTCCACAAATTCATCAGAACTTCACCACCCCTTATTCCTTAAAACTTTGCCAAAAACACTAACTTAGTCATGTTTCTAGCAGGGTTTACCTTAACACGTCAATAGTATCTGAACCGCAAATACATATATTTGCTCAAGTGTTTGAGTTTAAGGAACGAGAGTGTAGGGTTTACTGGGGACTTAGGCCGCAGCCCATGAAAATGTATGCTAAATAAATAAGCAGACAGATAAATAAACATTGTTCATTGTTAAAGTGCCTCAAGACTGTGAAGGTTTTGCTGTAGCAAACCACAGATTAGTAGGGCTAGCCCTCTGGAAAATCCATGGCATAGTATTCAAATTGTTCAAGGAAGTACAAACAAATGCACCTTTTAAAAAATATTATACCATAACATTACAAATAACTATGTCAAGTGATATCAATTCTGTGAGATTAGCTACTGTAAAAATATTCAGTTTTTTTCTTATGCTGTCTCAAGAGCTGTCTATACTTCTAAAGCACTGACTGTGTTTAGAATATTGGATTCATAAAATCAGCTGTGCAACAAAACTATTTTTCATTTACAGAACCCACAACCAAGAATGTACTGTAGAAAATTTGCCACTGACTCTCCCTCGATGGGAGAACATGGACACTTTTCATTACAGAAAGTATTCCTACATGGACCTCCAGAGTCAGATGCAATGCTCCGAATTTCGGCCATTTAGCATTTATAGCAAGAAGGCACTCCTGGAGCCCTTGGGAGATCTCTAGATGAATTGCAATGCAACAGGAAGGATTCATGGCTTCCAATTGTTTAAGAATAGCAGCAACACAATTATTTATCTTGACTCATTTTAAATTATACTGGTAAAACAATGAAACCTTAGGCCATGAGAAGTATATACTTTGCCCACCCTACATGGAAATCAGGAGATGAGACAGAGGTGATGGGTTTAACTAGGCCCAGAACTTTATTAACTCATTAACTATTAACTTCCCACATCTTGCAGAGGGGCCTAATGTAGTGTGGATGCCTGAGGCAGGTTTTGAGGTACCTGTTTAACCCTGCCCTGACTCCCAAGGTGAGTTCTAAGCCCCAAGTCCATGCAGTCCTGTTGACAGCCCATTCCCAGCCTGCTAATACCCGTATGACCCTTCTGGACACCAGTTGCCCAAGCCTTGTGACCTTAGGTGCTCTGTGGCCATGATTGGCCACTCATGCACCACCACCCCCATTCTGATAACAGAATCTCAGGATCTACTATGCTGAGACATTGGTTGCAGAACCACCCCCATGTGACCCTCGGGAATTCCCCATTACTCACCTGCCTATCCACACTAGACACTATTGCAGGGGGCAGCCCTCAGTAAGCTTCCTGCCCCCCACCAAGCTCTGAATCCCAGCTCGTAGGTCCCATTGTAGGTCCTGTAAAAGCATGTTAATATGAAAGTCAGACAAATGTAGCCCATCACCACAATATAGTTCGAGATGCTCTAACCTAATGTCCGGGTGCTGAACTACTGAACTCATCCAGCCAACATAGCCTTAGATAGTTCCCTATTAACTACACTTGGTGCCTCATCAATACACCTAGGACCACACCCAGCACTCCTGACCACCTGGGATATAATGGCTGTCCAGACTATCCGGGTCCCCAGCCATCTTTCCTTTCTGGCTTGCAGGACAGTTACCACTTACAGGGTAAGTGACTTGCCCTTTCTCTGGCATTACCTCCAGATGAATCACCAAGAAATCTGATAGCAAATCCACATTACCTTGAAAAACCAGGGACAGCAAAGTAGGTCCCATTTTCCTTTACCTGTTGGAGCACCAACGACCATCCTTTTAGATTTCTTCCTTGACATACACCAACAGAGCCAATGCAAAAGCAATGTGCTCCGAAATGCCAGCCTTGAATTCCAACACTTTGGAGGGCCCTATCAGTCACTTTCCAAAATTCAAATCTGATCATGGAGCGCCCCCTGTGTGAATAAATAATGGTCCGCTCCTCCACCTGCATGTAATGAAGCATGGCACAACAAGGCACAGACTATCTACAGAAAAAAATCCCAAAATAATATAAATGCCCCTACCACATTGGTCAATCTTGGGAGTGGCGTAAATGGAGCTGCACATTGGTGTCAGTGATCATAGCATCCACGAACATTAAGGCCCTCCCTGAAGTGTCTGGTTGTGAAGTGAATACAAATTTGCTGGCAAGGAAAGTTCCAGAAAAGGCCACAAATGTGGCTGGTTGATTTATGGTGGCCTCATAATCATCCCTACAGACAAAGCGCCAGGTTTGTGCCAATTTTTTTCTAATATAGCTGGGGAAATAAAAGTTGTAGAGCACCCTGTTCCCTTGACCAGCCTTCAATCATTTCACAGCTCTATAATCACTCATGTTACCAGCCAAACCATGTGCCTGGCATCCTGCCCTGTATAGATTGAGGAGCCAAACCTCTACAGTGAAAATGTCCACCATTCTGTATGAGGTGATCAATCAGAGCAGGCTTTCTGGTACAGACATTCCCAACACAACAGTTGGAGTTTAACAGTCTGCCTCACAAATATGTAGGATGTGTTGGGTGGTCCACTTTTTGAATCAAGTACCCATTGTCAAACCACTCTCCAAGCACCAGTCAAGCAGGAGGTCATGATTTGAAGCTAAAATAGCGGGTTCAGTTCACCCCACCTCTAGGTAGGGTATATGGCAACATGCATGCAAAAATTCTCATCATAAATGAGTGAGACATGTCCAGGAAAATCAACATAGGCCCTATATATTATGCCCAGATAACCAACGAGACCACCTGCCATGGCTGCACCTTAAACAATAACCCTCATAAAGATACGAAATATTGGGAGCCAATCAGCCCAGAACTGATCCAGTTTGCACTGCTACAGTGTTTCCTTGTCCCTCTCCTCCTCCTTATCCTACTTTTCTGCTACCTGGTAAACAGACTAAACATGTCAACGTACATACCTCACCAAATCTTCTCCTTTGTGGCTGGCAATAAGTGATCACCTAAAGTTAAGGAGTAATTCCAGATGGCAAAGTGTGAATGGGAACTTATTTATAGCCATTGTTAGAAAGTGAAGGGCAGGGCCATGTCTGCATCGACTACTGTGAATCGACTACTGTGGCCAGGGAACGGCCACTGGGGGTAGGGCAAATTACAATTTGTCATTACAATTGCTTTGTGTTTTGTGTGGAGTAGTAGTAGACTGATGAAAAGAGGAGTCAGCTTCTGGGATTTGTCCATGCTTGATGTCGAGCCAGATAAATGCATTGGCAAAGCAGCTACCATGCTCTCTAAACTCACAAAGAGAGTATGGCTTGATAAGAAGCTGATGGATGCCTACAACCGGTGTCAGTTTGTGAATGATGCCTGAGCACTAAAAAGTATCCTGTAGACCAGGGGTCCACAAACCCAGGTCCGCAGCCCGGTGCCTATCCATGGGCTTCCTGGAACTGGGCTGCAGAGATGGATCTCCACCCCCCGCACGCATGCACAGTGGGTGTGTTGCCCCTCCATGAGCACGGCATGCCCCTCTGCAAGTGCAACACACCCACCCGTGAGTGTGACACACCCACCCGTGAGTGCATGGGTGGCCCTGCCCTCCCCACGCATGGAGTCCACACACCCCAACCAATCCACAGTCCCAAAAAGGTAGACCACCTTGACTTCTGCCACTGGTGTTGTCAACTTTCAGGCTGCTCTCTGCTATGTAAAGTCTGAAATCCCTTTTCCTGCTTGCAGCATGTGTAGCAATAATGGACCATTTTCTGGTGTTTTGAATCGTGGGTACAGGAGCAAAATATCCCACATTCATAACCCAGAAGGGTATTTTTGTTTGTTTATTTTGTTTTTGTTTATAATAATTGACTTGAAATAAAAGACAGATGCATCATGGCAATCCTGTGTGAACTGAAGAAAAAAATAGCACTAGTAAATTCTTCAGAGGGCTTGAGGGAAGAAACCTGAAAACCCCACTGTAATATTTGTGGGATTGAAATTTTTGAATGGTTTATTAAGCATGCAGTTTTTCAGTCCTAAAGGAATTTTTTTACTGAGTGCCAAAGTCATCTGTTTCTCCCCCCTCCCCCCCTTATTTACCTATTAGATATTCCAGAAGTTTTTATTAATGTGAAATTTATGTTGGGAAGCCTCAGAGACCAGAGACATACTTGATATCTGGGAATTTAAGAATAATAGCAATAATAAAAAGCAGGAGATACTAGTTTAAAATCTTATGGAAATGCTGCTACCCTACAATACTAAATGTGCCTCTTGCAGCTGTATCTTGTTCTCCTCAGCTCCTACGGCCCTACTTATTTCTGCTTCCAGAGTCAGTGCAGGCTTCCAAAATGAAAAAAAGAATCCCAGCAAAGGTTAGGACTGTGTGTGTTCTCTCTGCTTTACATGCATAGAGTCTGGGTATATCAGCTTTCCCAACTTGTATACATTCAGGCTATGGATAAACAGGAAAAAAATATACTTTATTTACCATTAGAGATGGGCAAGAACCGAACCACCAACCAGAAAACCTGATGAACCGGGCTGGTTTATGGTTTGTTATGGTTTGCCAAAGCAAAATTAAGTGCCAAACCTTTACACCCCCCCTCGGAGCTTCGTTTTGTTTCAGCAAAAAAAGATGCCTTCCTAGCACCTTCCCGCTGCCCTTGTTGCCTCACCATCTGGCCCTGCCACCACCGCCACTTCCTCCTTTCACCACCACTGCCATCTTCATTGACAGCGGGCTTCCCTTCCCTTCCAGGATCTGGGCCCACTGCCTCTGTCCATGCACCTGGTGCCCAGCTGATAGGTGGGCACATGCAAAGAGACAGCAGCTGGTGACAGGAAGGGAAGCTGGGCCGGCCGCCTCTGTCCATGCACTGACTTATCCGCTGGGTGGCAGATGCATGCTCATAGGAACAGCCTCGCTCCTGGAAGGGAAGCTAGGCCCACTGTCTCTGAAGATGGCAGTGGTGAAGGAGGCATGCATAATTATTTTTAAAACTTAAAATACCATTTTTATTTGTGAAAAGTCAATAGTACAGCAGAGCAAGCAACCAAACAAGTTACCTGACAGAGTTACCTAAATGTGGCTCACTTAGAAGAAGGGCCTGAAACAGAAGGCTTTGTGGCTTAGCTAGGCCTAGTACCACCAAACTTCCTGTTCAAAAAGGAAGCTTCCAGCTAAGCCTCAAAACCTTTTAACTGAGGCCTTTTCCCCAGCTGAACCACATTTAAGTGTCTGTCAGGTAGAACTCCAAGAATGGACAATTTTTGGATCTGTAGTCCAACAAAATCCAAACAGCCAAGCTGGTGATTTTAATAGCCTGGGGGAAAATAAAATCTTTATTTTTAAATTGACAACAAACTAACCAGAATTGGTAGCGCAAAGAGATGCGTTCAAGGAAATCAGCGTGAGGAGTAAGGCTCAATCTTTCCCTTGAATTGCAACATTAATCTGAATCCTTTCCAACCCAGTTAGTAGAAAAAGAAGGCAGGGGAGAAGGAAGGGAACTTCAGTTATGAGATTCATAGAGGTGGCTGATATGAAGTGCAGTTTGATCTCAGGTTTGTGTAATGTCTACCATAGATGGTACCCGTGCATGGTTCACATATGACACACACACCATACGGTATCACAGAATTGCACATTGGGTATTTTCCTTCATCAGTTATAGGCAGAGGCTTTTTTATTAAGGCTTTGTCTACTTTAAAGAGTAGACAAGTAGCTAATCTTTCCCCATTCCAACCACAAAGCTCCCACTGGTGCCTAGCTAACTTTTTAAAGTTAGCTAATTAGCAACAAAAATGAAAAGTTTCACAGCCTCCTTAAAATTTCAGTTTTTAAGCAGCTGCAACAATCAGCTTCAGGAAGGGAGTTCTAGTGGGAAACTGTTGAAAGGTTATCTTTATCTTTTGAAAACATATATAACCTGGTTTGTGTGTGTGTGTGTGTGTGTGTGTGTGTGTGTGTGTGTGTTTATGTATATTTATATGTGTATGTGTATGTGTATGTGTATGTGTATGTGTATATGTATATGTATATATATGAAAAAAAATCGTTCCAGTCATCTAAGGAAGTGTTGCAAGAATTTATCATTTGATTCATAGCCACTGGGCTATTAAGGCTATTAGAGTTAGTGATAGCCTCAGTGAAGAAATCATGACCATTTTTACAGCAGTAAGTATCTGTCAGATCCAAAGTTTAAAATATGAAATGGGGATTTCACAATGAGGTTTGAGTTCCGAAACAACTGCTACCCTGCAGGGTGGTCACTAATCAGCTGTTATTATTTTGAGCTCCGGCAGTATCATTAATCACATTAAATGTTAATCTTTAACACTCTGAGCTCCAGCTAGCAAATGGGACAGATGACAAATGGCCATTTCAGCCGAATAGGGTTCAACTTTCTATCAGCTTTATGTAACTGATTTGATATTGTGGAAGCTAAGAAGAGACAAATGCTTTACTGCAATGGAACTCATTTACTTTTGGATAGCCAGTTTTGTTTTTTAAAGGATTTAAATAAATGTATTGGATTGTAGATTATATTTCTGAAATTTACATACGTATGATAAGTGACTATGGATCGTTTTAAGGTGCCTGAATCAGAAATCATGCAGGGCAGACTGTTACTTGGTTTTAGGCATTTTCAAGAAGAATCATGGAAATTGTCACTGCGAACTGCAGCTACTTCATGAGGTCCTGGGTTCAAGGCATACATATGAGACCAGGCAGGTGGCCATTTTAATATTTCCTTTATTGTCTGCACTATAATGTTTTCTCAATAGGATATATTCTATATGCTGCAAACATCTAAGATGCTGGCACACATGTTTTTCTTGCAATTTATTTTCTTCTATTTTATTTATGAGTCCAAAACATGAAATGTGAAGATGACTGTTCCAAGGTCTTGTAAACCATTTCATACTGGTTCAAATCATATCAGTTGCCAAACAGAAGATTTATGGTAACAATACATCAGTTGAACTGTATACTGGAAAAGATGACTCTGAATCAAAAATAAGAGACCAAAGGGGATAATTAAAACTTTGGATTCAGTTATTAATCAATCTAGGGCTAGTCTTTAATGAGGAAAAATTCCTAGCAGACCCAATAAGGACAGAACAACAAGGTGTTGTATCTTCTTTTTTTTTCAGATGTCCAGTCCCATCTGATTTATGGCTATCATATGAATTAATGATTTCCAAAACATCCTGTCAGTAGCAGAAGTGTTGCAAACTATATGTCCTGAATTCTTTTACTGAATCGATCAATATAGGCAACACCAATATGAATACAGGAAAAAGGTTGAATAGTGTGCAAAACAATAAATACGTAGAGGAATTGGGAAAATAGCACTTCGTCTTGTTGCCTTGTGTGGCTTGCTGATTATTTTTGGCTAAGATTTCTTTCTGTTTTCTTTTTCTCCTCTTTGGGGAGATTACCTGCTGAATGGTTTCCACAGCACAAGCTGCTTGTTAGAAGACTCAAAGGCCATAATTGGATTTTGTTTTCCTTTCTCATACTTTTGCATGAACTGAAGTTTGGCTTTTCAGAAACCCTGTTTCCTTTAGTCTTGAGCATTCTTTTCTGGAAACTATTGAAATGTTTTATTTCGAATTTTTGGCACTGGCTGGCATCAGAGGAACTTCTTGCACCTCATGCTAGGTAGAATAGTATTTCCACAACTTCTTTGGGAATCTTTTGGTTGCACTCCTGCGCATGCTTGAATCAAGAGAAGTCCCAAAACCATTGCCCTAAAGATAGTTAATATATTACAAGTGAATATTTTTCAAGCAATTTTAAAGGTCTTGCTTTGTCAGGCAGTCCCTCTACTAAACATACCTTTTCTAGGTATAAAATCTAATAAAGTGTGTGTTGTGTGTTTAGTCGTTTAGTCGTGTCCGACTCTTCGTGACCCCATGGACCAGAGCACGCCAGGCCCTCCTGTCTTCTACTGCCTCCCGGAGTTGTGTCAGGTTCATGTTGGTTGCTTCGCAGACACTGTCCAGCCATCTCATCCTCGGTCGTCCCCTTCTCCTCTTGCCATCACACTTTCCCAACATCAGGGTCTTTTCCAGGGAGTCTTTTCTTCTCATTAGATGGCCAAAGTACTGGAGCCTCAGCTTCAGGATCTGTCCTTCCAGTGAGCACTCAGGGTTGATTTCCTTTAGAACTGATAGGTTTGTTCTCCTTGCAGTCCAGGGGATTCTCAAGAGCCTCCTCCAGCACCACAATTCAAAGGCATCAATTCTTCGGCGGTCTGCTTTCTTTATGGTCCAGCTCTCACTTCCATACATCACGACAGGAAAAACCATAGCTTTGACTATTCGGACTTTTGTTGGCAAGGTGATGTCTCTGCTTTTCAAGATGCTGTCCAGATTTGTCATCGCTTTCCTCCCAAGAAGAAGGCGCCTTTTAATTTCAGGGCTGCTGTCTCCATCTGCAGTGATCATGGAGCCCAGGAAGATAAAATTTGACACTGCCTCCATATCTTCCCCTTCTATTTCCCAGGAGGTGATGGGACCAGTGGCCATGATCTTAGTTTTTTTGATGTTGAGTTTCAGACCGTTTTTTGCACTCTCCTCTTTCACTCTCATTACAAGGTTCTTTAATTCCTCCTCACCTTCTGCCATCAGAGTGGTATCATCTGCATATCGGAGGTTGTTGATATTTCTTCCGGCAATCTTAATTCCGGCTTGGGTTTCTTCCAGTCCAGCCTTCCGCATGATGTATTCTGCATATAAGTTAAATAAGCTGGGGGACAATATACAGCCTTGCCGTACTCCTTTCCCAATTTTGAACCACTCAGTTGTTCCATGACCAGTTCTAACTGTTGCTTCCTGTCCCACATATAGGTTTCTCAGGAGACAGATAAAGTGGTCAGGCACTCCCATTTCTTTAAGAACTTGCCATAGTTTGCTGTGGTCCACACAGTCAAAGGCTTTCGCATAGTCAATGAAGCAGAAGTAGATATTTTTCTGGAACTCTCTGGCTTTCTCCATAATCCAGCGCAAGTTAGCAATTTGGTCTCGAGTTCCTCTGCCTCTTCGGAATCCAGCTTGTACTTCTGGGAGTTCTCGGTCCACATACTGCTGAAGCCTACCTTGTAGGATTTTGAGCATAACCTTGCTAGCGTGCGAAATGAGTGCAATTGTACGGTAGTTGGAGCATTCTTTGGCACTGCCTTTCTTTGGGATTGGGATGTAGACTGATCTTTTCCAATCCTCTGGCCACTGTTGAGTTTTCCAAACTTGCTGGCATATTGAATGTAGCACTTTAACAGCATCATCTTTCAAGATTTTAAATAGTTCAACTGGAATGCCATCACCTCCACTGGCCTTGTTGTTAGCCAGGCTTTCTAAGGCCCACTTGACTTCGCTCTCCAGGATGTCTGGCTCAAGGTCAGCAACTACATTGTCTGGGTTGTCCGGGATATCCACATCTTTCTGATATAATTCCTCTGTGTATTCTTGCCACCTCTTCTTGACGTCTTCTGCTTCTGTTAGGTCCCTCCCATTTTTGTCTTTTATCATGTTCATCTTTGCGCAAAATGTTCCTCTAATATGTCCAATTTTCCTGAACAGATCTCTGGTCTTTCCTTTTCTGTTATCGTCCTCTATTTCTTTGCATTGTTCATTTAAGAAGGCCCTCTTGTCTCTCCTTGCTATTCTTTGGAAGTCTGAATTCAAGTTTCTGTAACTTTCCCTATCTCCCTTGCATTTTGCTTCCCTTCTCCTCTCTGCTATTTCTAAGGCCTCGTTGGACAGCCACTTTGCTTTCTTGCATTTCCTTTTCTTTGGGATGGTTTTCGTTGCTGCCTCCTGGACAATGTTACGAGCCTCTATCCAAAGTTCTTCAGGCACTCTGTCCACCAAATCTAGTTCCTTAAATCTGTTCTTTACTTCCACTGTGTATTCATAAGGGATTTGGTTTAGATTATACCTGAGTGGCCCAGTGTTTTTTCCTAATCTCTTCAGTCTAAGCTTGAATTTTGCTATGAGAAGCTGATGATCAGAACCGCAGTCAGCTCCAGGTCTTGTTTTTGCTGACTGTATAGAGCTTCTCCATCTTTGGCTGCAGAGAATATAATCAATCTGATTTCGATATTGCCCATCTGGTGATTTCCATGTATAGAGTCGCCTCTTGTGTTGTTGGAAAAGAGTGTTTGTGATGACCAGCTTATTCTCTTGACAAAACTCTATTAGCCTTTGTCCTGCTTCGTTCTGAACTCCAAGGCCAAACTTCCCTGTTGTTCCTTTTATCTCTTGGCTCCCTACTTTAGCATTCCAGTCCCCTAGAATGAGAAGAACATCTTTCTTTGGTGTCAGTTCTAGAAGGTGTTGTAAATCTTCATAGAATTGTTCAATTTCAGTCTCCTCAGCAATGCTGGTTGGTGCATAAACTTGGATTATTGTGATGTTGAATGGTCTGCCTTGGATTCGTATTGACACCATTCTATCATTTTTGAGATTGTATCCCATTACAGCTTTTCCCACTCTTTTGTTGACTATGAGGGCTACTCCATTCCTTCTACGGGATTCTTGTCCACAATAGTAGATATGATAATCATCTGAGCTGAATTCGCCCATTCCTGTCCATTTTAGTTCACTGATGCCCAGGATGTCGATGTTTATTCTTGCCATCTCCTGTTTGACCACCTCCAGCTTCCCAATGTTCATAGATCTTACATTCCAGGTTCCTATGCAGTATTTTTCTTTGCAGCATTGGATTTTCCTTTCACTTCCAGGCACGTCCACAGCTGAGCGTCCTTTCGGCTTTGGCCCAACCACTTCATTAGCTCTGGAGCTACTTGTACTTGTCCTCCGCTCTTCCTCAGTAGCATGTTGGACGCCTTCCGACCTGAGGGGCCCATCTTCCAGCGTCATATCTTTTAGCCTTTTGTTTCTGATCATGGGGCGTTCTTGGCAAAGATACTGGAGTGGCTTGCCATTTCCTACTCCAGGTGGATTGCGTTTAGTCGGAACTCTCCACTATGTCCTGTCCGTCTTGGGTGTCCCTGCACGGCATAGCCCATAGTTTCTCTGAGTTACTCAAGCCCCTTCGCCACGACAAGGCAGCAATCCATGAATAAAGTAGAAATGCTATTTCAAATTCATAGAAGATATTTATGACTCTTGTCCTGATTTGTAATTCAATTTCAACATACAGTACATTGAAACAGATGATGGCTTACCGTACCATCTCGTTACTGTATGTGAGATCAGTGAATTTTAAAAAAATAAGGGGGGAATGGCAGTGCCATTTAATTCATGCCACATAGGCTCAAATTAAAATGACATCAGTATTCTCGTACACAAAACTGTGTTGAATTGAATCAGTTTTAGAAGCAAGATCTTTTTAAAAAGCACCTGCCAGTCAGCTGGAAAAACTCACTTTGTCGTCCATATAAATCGATTCCACCCTTGCATCAAGTTAGATTATAAAATCTAAATCTATTTAAATGATGCTTAAATGCAGTTCATATTGCCAGCTTGACCTCGGCTTTATTCTTAGGAATATAATGGGGGTGTAGATGCTGGAGACTGTACATTTAACCTGGGGGGGGGGGAAATGCTAAAATTGTTGTGAGGAGATGCAGAAACCATTCATAAGCATGTATACCATTCCTGTTGTAAACAGTTTTATATCAAGGAGTAATACAGAATCAATCAGTTAATTACTTTTTACAGGTAACCCCAATAGAAAATGAGATTGCCACAACCATACATAGCATTCACAGATGTAGGATGTTTTATACATAGTGATTGGGATGGGTATTTTCAGCTGAGAATACACCGTTCCCATCTTTAGTGAAGCAGGAAGAAGTATTGCTGAGATATCTAACTGCATAAAAAATATTGCCTTTCAACCGATATTCAAATCAAGCACAGTGCACACTTTTTCCTGATTTGGGGTATTGTAAATCTCTGAAACTTAGTGGGAAAACTTCTAGCTAGAAGAAATAAATCCATCCAGAACTCCATAAACCATGCAAAATAGATTCCTACTGCAGCAGATCGGAAGCTAAATTTATACAACTTTGAGCACGGTTAAATACAATCTATGAATATGGAGAGAATAAATTGGCTAGCATTCCAGTTAGATACCCATTCCCTTCACTTATCAATCAACACATTAGTGCTGTCTTAGTTCTAACTGTCAAGTGGAACCAGTTTGTACTGCTTCAAAGCAAAGGAAGAGAGGATCTGGGAGGGTGAGAATTCATGCGACTGAATATTCCGCACTAAAAAATTCATTCATATAGAAAATTAAATGTCAGAAAGAAGAATTCCAGGTTGCCTTTCCCCTTTCCCCTGACTAGTTGTCTGTTGGTAGAGTCCACCCCACCAGGAAGGATTTGGCAATGCAGATCTCTAATCTGTCTCAAAAGCATTGAGATTATCTCTTTAATGGGACTGTTCCAGCATCTCCTCCATTAGTCCCATGCTTTGGATGTTGGGCAAAGACATGAGTTTGATCTTACTCAATTCTCCGTGTCTTCTCTGTATGTTTAGTGTATGAACCATCTTTGCTGTATCTTCATATAAGCCATTTGTGTGATGTGACTATCGAAGCCGTAACTAGCCATTTTGGTTTTGAGCATAAAACGTGCCCTCAATACAGAAGGCTGACATTACAACCCCAGCAGTGCTGCTACCATGTAGGTAGTGCAGGGAGAGAAAAAGGCAAAAAGAAAGGGGTGGAGCAGAAGAAGGCAGACACTGGGGTTAGTGTTGGTGGGTAGGCTATCATGACAAGGTGGGTCTGCTCTCAGAAGAAGAAACAGACAGGATAAGAACAATAACAATAAAAACAGCAGATACAATAATAAAGGAAGGGTGGGGAAAAAACAGCAGTCCTAAGACTCACACTCCTTATCAGAGACCAGATCTGCTGGATCTTTACTCAATACTGGGCAGTTCTTGGTCCATTTGCTCTACCTAAAGAATTCTAGTCAGATGTTCAGAATAATACAAAAATGTCTTGGGGTGCACAGAGAGAGAAATAATCAGTTTTTTTTTCCAAATTAGTTTTTTATGGTTTAAATATTGGCTCACACCCATCCTTTGCCAGTTGTATTTTTTGTTCTGTCAATTCATATTCCATCCTTTCAACTAAATTCTCTGTTTGGGGGGAAAAGACAGTTGATTTTTTAATTCTTGATTTAATTACCAGAAAACCTTGAGGTTTCATTTTTTAAAAATTTAAAAACCAAACAAACCACAAAACCTATTCCTTAAGTCAGATTTATGATTGCACTGTCCACATTTTAAAACAGGATGCAGCCCAGCCAATGTCAGTTATAGACTGGTGAATGTTTTGACTGTCATGTTCATTGTCTCCAGTGTCTTACAGGACATCATCACACTCAAGGGCAGGCTGTGTATCTCTTATGGTGTGCTGAAGTTTGGGATGAGAAAATATGTCAGTTTCACTTTACAAAGCATTCATCTCTTTGAGTTCCTTTAACTCTCCTTAAAGATAAATATATTTGTGAATGTAGATATATTCCCTAAAACCAGTTTTAAATTTCTTTCAATTCAAAGAAAATTCTCCTGTGT